>NC_081823.1:4232500-4832500 GCF_030704535.1 Vitis vinifera
TTTCAATACGTCAAACTGACAACTCCACCAGCTGTTTGAACATCACTGGTTTGTGTTTCCCGTAGCTCGGGTTCCACCTCTTCGACACCTCACCACCTAATACTCCTGGAAAGGTCGCCGCATTCCCGTTCAGCACCATTTAGTCTTGAAGCGCTGATGCATCGGACCTATACACCCACAAATCCACCATCATAGACGGCGGCAAGGGCGGAACCTTCTTGCTTTGGTGGCTAGAGAACCACCTTAATGACCGCATCAAAGACAGTCTTCACGTTCTTGATGACTCCAACAGCAACAGTTTGACGCATGTCACGAACAGCAAAACGACCAAGTGGGGGACTCGGAGAAAGTCTCCACCACCATGGGCTTGGTGGGAATCATCTTAACAAACCTTGCATCACCATTCTTCAAGAACTTGGGCTCTTTCTCAAGCTCCTTGCCAGGTCGCCGGTCAATCTTGGTCAGTATCTCAGCAAACTCAACAGCAATGTGGGAGGTGTGGCAGTCCAGAACAGGGGCATAGCCATTTCCGATCTGACCCGGGTGGTTCATGATGACGACCTGGGAGGTGAAGTTGGCTGCCCCCTTTTCAAACCTCTCGATAACATGCTTGTCAATATCTCCAAGCTTGCAGATCAAGTGACCAGGGAGGGAACATATGATGTGGAAATTGGTCTTGGGAAGAAAAACAATTTCTGGGTGACCCCGAGGTATTTGGTGGTCCAGGTTAAGGTCTTCAATGTTCAGTAGGTCCAAATTGACACCCTGATTCAGATTCTTCTGAATGAATTCGAGTTGGGACTGAGCGGATTTTTCTAAACATCCAAGAGATGGCACAATGGGGTCCATCCTCAACTTTCTGGGCTTTCTCTTTTGCATCTCTCAGCATTTCATGAGTGTGGTTCACACACTTTACAGGTATCCAGAATTTTCGTTTGTATGAGAATCGAGCTTCTCATGGGGCTCTCCCATAAATATCCCAACCAAAATGATCAACCCAACTGAGATATCCAACACTTTGAACAGACCAGAAACAAAGGAGAACAATCGAAAACAGAGTACAAACAGAGCACAAAAGAATGAAATAAAACGAACCAGTCAGACAGCCACGTTTCATATTACAATCCATGTGCTTAAACGAAGGTAAGTGAGATCAATAAATTTTAGACAAAGACCCAGGCATGATTTAGACATTTTATAGGAAAGCTGCAACAGAGACAGCTCATACCCGAACAAAACTCCAGGAAATGTGAACCAAGAGATCAACAACAAGTTATACTAAAAAAACAACAATAATAGAGAAGGAAAATGAAGAAATCCAAAATAAAGAAATCCATGTTGGCCATACCTGAACCTCTCTGGTAGTGCTTACTCAGCTCCCTCCTCTATAAGCTCTCCCTCTCCTTCTCGATTCGTCCTCCGCCTCCCAGAAAAGCCCCCCCTTTCTATCTCTCTGTCTTCCCTTTAGCTTCCGTTCGTGTCTTCCTCAGCAAGCCAGCCGTATCCCGTCCCCTCTGCCGCCCAAAAACTCTGCCCTCTCTGCAGCCTCATAGCCCCCAAACACAGCCCTCCCATCATGTCGAGCCCCGGGAAAATAAAACTTAAAATTCAAAAAAAAAAGTCCCTCTTCCGGGGGTCTACAAATATGCCCCTCTTTGATAGAGTTCACGAGTGTAAGGAATGTGAACACTAGAGTGAAAAGGAAGTGTGAAAAGTGAGTGAAATGAAGTGAACTCTATCGAAGAACAAAGAAAAGACCCCCGAACCCGAAAGGTACAAGCAGAACACAAACTCACTCGAGGCTCTAAAATTCTAAGAGAGGCTCAAGGCGCCTCGAAAGCTGCATCGAGGACCCAGACTCCCTCTAAGACATCTCTACAGGTGACTCAAGAGATCAATGTCAAAGATGAGTAACGGTCGAACCACCCTGGAGTACGAGATGAATATGGGATAAGCACCGGGTAACGAAGTGAGGAAAGCCGAGGACGAATGCAAAACCCTGAGGGTAAGATGTGCAATGCCAGTGGACATGAACGCCAGGAGTTGTGACTCTGGATGACAAGACCGACTCTAGGCACTAAACTGAGAAAATAAAAGCTCTGGAAGCCAAACCGAAAAGCTAACTCTAAACACTAAACCAAGAAAATAAAAGCTCTGGGAGCCAAACCAAAAACTAACTCTAAAAGCTAAACTAGAAAATAACAGCTCTGGAAGCCTAAAAAGACGACAATGATGGCTCTGGAAACCTAAACGAGACGACAGTAATGGCTCCGAAAGCCTAACAAAAAAAAAAAAAAAAAAAAAAAAAAAAACTAACTCTAAGAGCTAAACTAGAAAATAACAGCTCTGGAAGCCTAAACAAGACGACAGTGATGGCTCTGGAAGCCTAAACAAGACGACAGTGATGGCTCTGGAAGCCTAAACAAGACAACAGTGATGGCTCTGGAAGCCTGAACAAGACGATAGTGATGGCTCTGGAAACTTAAACGAGATGATAGTGATGGCTCTGGAAGCCTAAACAAGATGACAGTGATGGCTCTAGAAGCCTAAACGAGACGATAGTGATGGCTCTGGAAGCTTAGACGAGATGATAGAAATGGCTCTGGAAGCCTAAACGAGATGATAGTGATGGCTCTGGAAGCCTAGACGAGATGATAGTGATGGCTTTGGAAGCCTAGACGAGATGATAGTGATGGCTCTGGAAGCCTAGATGAGACGAAAGTGATGGCTCTGGAAGCCTAGATGAGACGAAAGTGATGGCTCTGGAAGCCTAAACAAGACGACAGTGATGGCTCTGGAAGCCTAAACAAGACGATAGTGATGACTCTGGAAGCCTAAATGAGACGATAGTGATGGCTCTAGAAGCCTAGATGAGACGAAAGTGATGGCTCTGGAAGCCTAGACAAGATGACGGTGATGGCTCTGGAAGCCTAAATAAGATGACGGTGATGGCTCTGGAAGCCTAAACGAGATGATGATAATGACTCTGGAAGCCTAAACAAGATGATAGCAATGGCTCTGGAAGCCTAAACAAGATGACGATAATGACTCTGGAAGCCTAAGCAAGATGACGGTAATGACTCTGGAAGCCTAAGCAAGATGACGGTAATGGCTCTGGAAGCCTAAACAAGATGACAATAATGACTCTGGAAGCCTAAACAAGACGATGATAATGGCTCTGGAAGCCTAAACAAGATGATGGTAATGACTCTGGAAGCCTAAACAAGATGATAGCAATGGCTCTGGAAGCCTAAACAAGATGACGGTAATGACTCTGGAAGCCTAAGCAAGATGACGGTAATGACTCTGGAAGCCTAAACAAGACGATGATAATGGCTCTGGAAGCCTAAACAAGATGATGGTAATGACTCTGGAAGCCTAAACAAGATGATAGCAATGGCTCTGGAAGCCTAAACAAGATGACGGTGGTGGCTTTGGAAGCCTAAACAAGATGACGGTGGTGGCTCTGGAAGCCCAAACGAGACAACAGTGATGGCTCTGGAAGCCTAAACAAGAGAACAGTGATGGCTCTGGAAGCCCAAACAAGATGACAGTAATGGCTCTGGAAGCCTAAGCAAGATGATGATAATGGCTCTAGAAGCCTAAACAAGATGATGGTAGTGACTCTGGAAGCCTAAACAAGATGACAGTAATGGCTCTGGAAGCCAAAACAAGACGACAGTGATGGCTCTGGAAGCCTAAACAAGACGACAGTAATGGCTCTGGAAGCCTAAATGAGACGATAGTGATGACTCTGGAAGCCTAAACAAGATGACGATAATGGCTCTGGAAGCCTAAGCAAGATGACGGTGATGGCTCTGGAAGCCTAAACAAGATGACGATAATGGCTCTGGAAGCCTAAACAAGATGACAGTAATGGCTCCGGAAGCCTAAACAAGATGACGATAATGGCTCCGGAAGCCTAAACAAGATGACAATAGTGGCTCTGGAAACCTAAACAAGATGACAGTAATGGCTATGAATGCCAAAACTGAGAAGCGATGATGGCTCTGAACGCCACACTGAAAATAGTGATGATGGCTCTGAACGCCAAACTGAAAATAGTGATGGCTCTGAACACCAAAACTAAAGAGCGATGATGGCTCTGAACGCCAAAACTGAGAAGTGATGATGATGACTCTGAACGTCAAACTGAGAAGTGATAACGACTCTAAACGCCGAAACCGAGGAGGGGACTCTGAATGTCGATCTGAAAACCGATGATGACTCTGAACGCCGAAACTGAGAGAAGTAGTGATGATGGCTCTGAACACCGAAACTGAGAAGTGATAACGACTCTGAACGCCGAAACTGAGAGAAGTAGTGATGATGGCTCTGAACACCGAAGCTGAGAAGTGATAACGACTCTGAACGTCGAAACCGAGAACGCGACTCTGAACGTCGATCTGAAAACCGATGACGACTCTGAACGCCGAAACAGAGAGAAGTAGTGATGATGGCTCTGAACACCGAAGCTGAGAAGTGATAACGACTCTGAACGCCGAAACCGAGAACGCGACTCTGAACGTCGATCTGAAAACCGATGACGGCTCTGAACGCCGAAACTGAGAAGTGGTGATGGCTCTGAACGCCGAAGCTGAGAAGTGATAATGACTCTGAACGCCGAAACCGAGAACGCGACTCTGAACGTCGATCTGAAAACCGATGACGACTCTGAACGCCGAAACAGAGAGAAGTAGTGATGATGGCTCTGAACACCGAAGCTGAGAAGTGATAACGACTCTGAACGCCGAAACCGAGAACGCGACTCTGAACGTCGATCTGAAAACCGATGACGGCTCTGAACGCCGAAACTGAGAAGTGGTGATGGCTCTGAACGCCGAAGCTGAGAAGTGATAATGACTCTGAACGCCGAAACCGAGAACGCGACTCTGAACGTCGATCTGAAAACCGATGACGACTCTGAACACCGAAACAGAGAGAAGTGGTGATGGCTCTGAACGCCGAAACCGAGAACGCGACTCTGAACGTCGATCTGAAAACCGATGACGGCTCTGAACGCCGAAACCGAGGATGTGACTCTGAATGTCGATCTGAAAGTCGATGATGGCTCTGAACGCCGAAACTAAGAGAAGTAGTGATGATGGCTCTGAACACCGAAGCTGAGAAGTGATAACGACTCTGAACGCCGAAACCGAGAACGCGACTCTGAACGTCGATCTGAAAACCGATGACGACTCTGAACGCCGAAACTGAGAGAAGTAGTGATGATGGCTCTGAACACCGAAACTAAAAAGTGATGGTGATGACTCTGAACGTCAAACTGAGAAGTGGCTCTGAACACCGAACTGAAAAATGTGACATGATGACTCTGAATATCGTAAACCGTGAATGAACGGCGGCTCTGAACGCTAGACTGCAAGGAAACAATGTGGGGGAAATATGCCCCAGTGTGGCATGCCGCTGCAAATCTCAAACTGCTATAAATGGCTAAAAGGGGCTCTACGAGTCTCGAACGATGCACCACTAAGCGATCATGTCAATGAAGCGCTCAGGAACAACGGTCAGTGAGGCGAATACAATATATCTCGGCCGAGTGATGGAGACCGCGACGGACATGTGAGAGAACGATCGCCTCCATGGCTAAATGAGGGAAATATGCCCCAGTATGGCATCAAATGTACTCGATCTGCCCTGATGACCCGAGAATAACACCATGGGGATGCATAAAAGGCCTGATGTGTACCGCACTGAAATGATGACGTGGGGATCTAGGCACTCGACATAACCCCATCCGACTATATCAAAGGGTATGAATCTGGCTGAATGACTCAAAAGAGGCTCCTCGGAGTAGCCGGACAAAATGAGATCAAACATCGACCCGGCATGTATCTCATAACCGTGGATGATCATGTAAACCAGTGGGGATCTATAAATCTCGATCAAGATGGGGAATGTGCCCCAATGTGGCATCGAGAATGCAATACGTCGAAAAATCAGATGAGCTCAGGTCATCCATGCCTGGCTAGACGGCTCTCGATAGGCTCCACTAAGGAATCATCGTGAGGATAGCAAATATATCATCATCTCTACATACATCTCGCCAAATAAGGCTAGGCACGCGACTCCCTCATGATCTGTAAATCTCATCCGAACCGAAATATGCCCCTGTATGGCGTCGAAATGTATGATAAGTCGGAGATCAGATAGCATGGAATCATCTATCCTCGAACATGTGACCTCTGCGAAGATCCGTAAAACTCACCCAAAACGGAAATATGCCCCAGTATGGCATCAGGTGCGTGACAGGTCCGAAGAACAAATGTCATGAAATCATCCATCATCGCACATGCGACCTCCATGAAAGTCCGTAAATCTCATCCGAAACGGAAAATATGCCCCAGTATGGGCATCAGATGCACGACAGGTCAGAAATCGAGCGACACGAAATCATCTGTCATCGAACATGTAACAATGGTCGTCCAAATCCATAACTGAATCATGCACACATGCCCAAAATGTACCTCCCAGGTGGAGAGGCATGATGGAATCCAAGTGTCGAGAAGTGCGGACCCGGCTGTGTGGATCTCAGAGGCTCCGTAAGATAAACGATCATGTCCACGTCTCGATGAGCATCCAGTAAGTGATGGTTGCGCAAGTCCGTGAGGATCCATGAACCTCTAAATGAAATGGGATATGCCCCAGTGTGGTACCAGAGGTATGATAGGTCAAAAATCAGGTGACACCAAATCAATCATCATCAAACTCACGATCCTGGTAATCCGAACACAACTGAATCAGACCTACACCTCAAAGAGGCGACTCCCAGAAGAAGAAGCATGACAATATCTAAATGTCAACCAGATCTCAATCACCTGTCCGAGTAGAGGCTATCAAAGACGACATCTGATCCCACGGCCTCAGGGTGGTCTTAAGACATGGGACGTAACGTAGGCTAAGGTGATAGGGTAATAGAAATGAAAGGAAACTAGGCCCAAATACCCGATGATTAGAAAACCATGCCCTCATATATGAAATGCAACATGTATAGTGAACCCCATGAGCCATGGACCTGAGGATGCCTAAAGTGAATATGATATCGATAAGGAGACAAATGAAACGGGATGAACTGATAGTGATATGTGTAATGATGATGCGAAATGAGCATCGAACCTGAGATGGGTCGCTGTAAGGAGAGAATAAGATGCGAAGGGAATGAGATGAATCACAAGCAACGATAAAAACGATGGCGATACAATGAATACGTGAAGAAAAGTGGTGATCGACCTAGATCAAACATGAAATGAAGTCACATCAATAATGAACGTAATGATGGAAAGGACAATGACTCGGAGTCCTTAGGAGAAGGTCACTCATCTCTCTCACAAATAGATATGACGAAGCAATACAAATAACATGGGATCTCAGAGAGCTCACATACGAACTCCCAATAACGAACATACTCGATAAAAATGACCCCCAGACATCGATATACATACCCAATGATCGAGAACACTATGCACATACACACATGTGCTAATAATAGTAATAATGATTTTTTTTTCTTTTCTTTCTCTTTTTTTTTTTTTTTTTTTTTTTTTTTTTTTTTTTTTTTTTTTTTTTTTTTTTTTTTTTTTTTTTTTACATATATACAAATACGCGTACCCTGAACGTGAACAAATGAACCCCAAAGATGATATCGATAACAAATGAACATACCCCCAAGTGATAAGGCAACCCAAAACTCTCTCTAACGAGATGACCTTCTCAAACTAAGGATCTCTAAACCAATGTCCGTGAGATAGATGGTGGAAATGATGTGACTATCCTCCATGTGATGAACTGAGGAGGCTCACCACTCAGGGTGGAGAGAATATGAGACAAACAAATAGTAGATAGGATAAAGAAGAAGAGATGAATAACACAACCAATAAGATGAGATGAAAATGCAGAGGTCCAGTGATAGGAAAAGATGATGAGAAAAACATGCCCCTAGGTCCAAGGCTCATGAAACTACCAAACAATGCATGCATACATTAAAGGGGCCCCTATCCCGGTGTGAAAATGTGAGCAAGGCGATAAGAAAGAAAGGCTATAATGCGCATGCGAGGCTCAATGGGCTAGCAACGGACTATGTACCCAAAGGGAGTAACAAGGTAAATGGCTAACCGAAATGATGGCCACCCATCCTGCGACCATGGTCTCAAACATAGTACCTCTTTAGCTGATCCACATTGGTTGGCTCTGAGAATCGGTTTCCATCTAAATCCATCAACCATGCAGCGCCCTCTGGGGTCAACTCTCTGATGAAATAAGGTCCGCTCCAGTTGGGTCTGAACTTCCCTCTAGGATCTCTGATCAATCCCCTGATGACTTTCAGAACTAAGTCACCTATCTGTAATGGTCTGGGCTTGACCCGCTTTTTGAAAGCGCGAGCCATCTTCCTCTGATACGCACGAACATGGTCTGCTGCTCTCAATCTCCTCTCATCTAGGAGATTGAGCTGATCAAATCGAGCCTGAGCCCAATCTGCCTCGGGAATCTGCTGCTCTAGTGCTACTCTCAACGAACCCATCTCAATCTCAACGGGTAGCATCGCCTCCATGCCATATACCAAGGAGTAGGGTGTGGCGCCTGTAGAGGTGCGAAAAGAAGTCCGATAAGCCCACAATGCAAATGGGAGCTTCTCTGACCAATCCCGAGAAGTCTCGACCACCCTCCGTAATATCCTCTTGATATTCTTATTCGCGGCCTCTACTGCCCCGTTCGTCTGCGGCCTGTACGCAGACGATCTATGATGCCGGATGCCGTATCTCTGTACTAAGGTGTCAACCTCTGCTCTGAAATGTACTCCTCTGTCTGAAATCAACTCATGAGGGACTCCATAGCGACAGATAATGTGTGATCTGATGAAACTAGCAACTCCAGACGATGTCAATCTCGCATACGAAGCGGCCTCCACCCACTTGGTGAAGTAATCGATGGCGACCAGGATGAACTCATGACCACTGGAAGATTTCGGTGAAATCTTCCCGATGATATCAATACCCCAGATGGAAAATGGCCATGGTGAAGTCAGTGCGTGCAGCTCGGAGGGCGGCACGTGAATGAGATCTCCGTGTATCTGACACTCGGGACACCTCTGAACAAACTGGCAGCAATCTGTCTCCATGGTCAACCAGAAGTATCCTGTCCTCATGATCTTACGAGCCAACATATGTCCTCCCATATGTGGTCCGCAGACTCCCGCATGAACCTCTCTCATCACCCGATCGGCAGAGGCACGGTCCAAACACAATAATAGCATCCCGTCAGGTGATCGCCTGTACAGTGTCTCGCCGCAAATCACGAATCGAGTGGCCAACTGTCTCAATGCTCTCTTATCCTTGGCCGTGGCGGCCTCAGGATATATGCCGAGTCTCAAAAAGCGATATATGTCGTGATACCATGGCAAACCATCGTCTATCTCCATATCATCAATCAAACAACAATACGCAGGAGCAGATCTCGACTCAATCAACAAAGGGCGAACAGTGGCATCAACGGGAATATCGATCATGGAAGCTAGAGTAGCTAAAGCATCAGCAAACTGGTTTTGCGCTCTAGGCAGATGTGTATATCTCAAACCCTCAAATCTCGCAACCAGTAGCTCCAAATACGCGTGGTAAGGCCTAAGCTTCACATCTCTAGTCTTCCACTCGCCTTGAATCTGTCTCAATACCAGATTGGAGTCACCAAACACCTCCATCTGTCTAATCCCAAGCTCGAGAGCTGTCTCTAATCCCAAGATACAAGCCTCATACTCAACAATGTTGTTCGTGGCAGGGTGTCGATCCGAGAATGCCAAACGAACTGATCTGGGAATGTGATCACCGTGAGGGGATATCAACAAGACGCCTATCCCATATCCGGAATGGTTGGCCGCGCCATCAAAGTACATGCGCCAACCTGACAGACTAGTCACAGCAGCGACATCCTCGTCTGGAAAATCATCGTCAATAGCTCTGGCATCAGAAACTGGTAATGAGGCTAGATGATCTGCTACAATGCTCCCTCTGATGGACTTCTGAGTGACATAATGGATGTCAAACTCAGTAAGAAGTACCAGCCATCTCATAAGGCGACCAACCAGAGCGGGTCTGTCAAACAAATATCTCAGAGGATCCAAGCGAGATATCAAATGCACGGAATACTCGGTCATGTAATGTCTCAATCGGCGAGTGGCCCAAACCAATGCCAAACAATAACGCTCAATCATGACATATCTCGTCTCGTAGTCTAACATCCTCTTACTCAGATAATAAATGGCTCGATCCTTGCCCGAATCATCGAGCTGAGCTAACATGCATCCCAAAGCCACGTTTGAGACAGACAAGTATAGGAGTAGAGGACGGCCTGGTGTAGGAGGCGCCAACACTGGAGGCGACAACAAGTACTCTCTGATCCTCTCAAATGCGCGCTGACACTGATCATCCCAAACAGTAGGTTGACTCTTCCTCAAGAGTCGGAAAATGGGCTCACAAATGTCTGTCAATCTGGCAATGAATCTGCTGATGTACTGAAGTCTGCCCAGGAAGCCTCTGACCTCCTTCTCGGTCCTCGGTGCAGGCATGTCAAGGATGGCTCTAATCTTGTCCGGATCTACCTCTATGCCTCGCTCACTGACCATGTATCCCAAGAGTTTCCCAGAAGTCACTCCGAAAGTGCACTTCTTGGGATTCAGTCTCAATCTGAACTGTCTGATCCTCTCAAAGAACCTCTCCAAGGCAGCTAAGTGATCTGATCTACCTCGGGATTTCACTATCATGTCGTCTACATAAACCTCGACATCCCGATGCATCATGTCATGGAAGAGGGTGGTCGCTGCTCTCTGATATGTGGCTCCTGCGTTCTTCAATCCGAATGGCATGACTCTATAGCAATAAGTGCCCCACTCGGTAATGAAGGACGTCTTCTCCATGTCCTCTGGAGCCATCAAGATCTGACTGTACCCTGAAAATCCGTCCATAAAGGACAACATCGAATGACCTGCCGTACTGTCAACTAGCATGTCGATGTGTGGAAGAGGAAAATCATCCTTAGGACTGGCCTTGTTGAGATCTCGGAAATCAACACAGACTCTCACCTTGCCGTCCTTCTTGGGAACAGGGACGACATTGGCCAGCCACTCCGGGTACTCAACCACTGATAAGAATCCTACACTAAGCTGCTTCTGGATCTCTTCTTTCACCTGCAAGCTCCAACGAGGGTGCAATCGTCTCAACTTCTGCTTAACCGGTCGGGCCTGGGGCAGAAGTGGCAAACGATGCTGGACGATAGATGGATCAAGGCCTGGCATGTCCTCATAGGACCATGCGAAAACATCCAAGTATGCTCTGAGCAACTGGATGAGGCTGTCCCTCTCATCTGTAGATAGATCTGACCCGATCCTCAACTCCCTAGGCTGATCTGTAGTGCCAAAATCAACAATCTCTGTGTCTCCTACAGCAGGTGAAACCCTCTGATCAACGGGATCCGAATCGGAAACAGAAGATGAGTCATCATCTGAGTCATGCTGTGCAATCTCATCATCAATATCAAAAATCTGTGATGTGGGTGAAGATGGTGCAGATAAATCAATATCACAAGAGACAGGCAAATACTCAAAAATGCTCAAATCCATAGATGGAACATCGGAAACGATGTCAGAACGGGAGACGAACCCCGACAGAACGTCAAATGAAAGAGGTGGGTCCACAGAGTCGGACGCTCCCTCAACAATGCCAACATGGCTATCAATCAAATCATAAAAAACTATAGGGTCCTCAACAGACTCCAGAGCAGGGGCAGTCAGGCTCTCCTCGGCAAGCTCGATGGCGGATACCCCGAAAAGATCGAATGATGAAGCAAGCCCAGGATGAACAGTCTCCTCAATCTGGCTCATGCTCAGGGCGAGCATCTCGTCGATGTACTCGTCGTGTGGGGCGGCTCCGTCCACTATGTCCCCGACCTCATCAAAGGTCCCATGCTCATCGGTCTCGTCCGGGAAGCAAAGCGTCATAAGGCTAGTGCGATCTGGAGAAGAGGGAGCAATCAACACAGAAGTCGAAGGACCAGGGGCTCCGTCTCCCAATCGTAACTGCTGGACAAGGCGCTGAAGCTCAACCTCCTGGGTGGTACTAAGTCCGCCAATGATCACGTCTGCGCGGGTCAATGGCTCTGATGCCCTCACAAAGTAATCAGATAAGCTCATGGTGTATGGGCGAAGAGGATAGTCGAAAGGTGTATGAGTCAGCCGAGAACTCACTCTCTCCTTGCGCAAGCGCGCCATATAGAGATAATCGGCCTCAGTGGGGATGAACCCGAGTCCGAACGGTACGTCATGATCAGGGATGGCTATGAACTCGCTTGGTCCATGCTGACGTCTGCCCAACCCCATGCCGGGTAGATAGGACATGCTCCGCATAATATCGAGCACCACTGTGCTCCCATGCTGGTCAAAGGACATGGCCACAAAATCTCGGCAGAAATCCTCTATCTCTACGGTCTGCACCTCATCGAAGGTGAATCCAGTCAGAAAAAGATCATCATCAGTGTGACTAATCTCGAGCACAGGCTCGGCAGCAATGAACATGTCTCCCACAGACTGCACCACGACGACCTGACCATCGTGAATAAACTTCACCTTCTGATGAAGGGAAGAAGGAATGGCCCCGGCTCGGTGGATCCATGGTCGGCCCAAAAGCAGGTTAAAGGATGTAGGAATCCTTAAAACCTGGAATATAGCGACAAAAGTGGCCGAACCGATCAGTAACTCGATCTCCAATGTACCCATGACCTCCCTCCGAGTACTGTCATATGCGCGAACGGTCTGAGTAGAGGGACCGAAATCAGAAGGAGCGTATCCAAGGGCGATGGCAGTGGCAAGAGGACATACGTTCAGGGCCGAGCCATTGTCCAAAAGGACAGATGGGACTCGGCGGCCTGAACAACCGACAGATATGTAGAGCGGGCGAGTGTGGTCTGAGCCCTCCGGTGGCAAGTCATCATCGGAAAAGACAATACAAGTGGCTCTGCCAGCCGTCATCATATGAATGAGTCCCTCGGGAGTGGTCGTGGTATCAACTCTGATCTGGCTCAGAGCTCGAGTCAGTGCATCCCGATGAGTACTGGAGGACGCTAAAAGGCTCCAGATAGAAATACGAGCCTGAGTGCTCTGCAACTGCCTCAAAATCTCGTCATCCTCTGCTCTGACCTCCTCCTGGGAAGCAGATGTACCCTCAACTGGCCTAGCTGCCGCGGGAGGTGGCTGTCGCATCACCCTACCCCCTCGGAGGATGTACTGGATATCCGGAGTCTGAGAAATATCAACATGCGGAGCTCGAACCTCCTCAACATCTGGGATCAGAATGTACGGCGCCTGAACGCTATAGCGTGTGAATGTCAAAGGCTCGGAAGTGGTAGTCTGTACAGACGCTGCCTCATGAAATAATCGGAATGGAGCAGGCATCTGTGGCTCTAGAGTCACCCCACTCGTCTCATAAATCCCAGCTGGCATGATAGGCTCTGGGTCTGGATCATCCCAACTCAACATATGGACATGATCATCAGTCTCATCAAAGTCCAAGAAATGAATACCACCAGCTGGTGGAGGAACTGCATGTGTGGTGTGGGTCGGCAACGGGTTTGTGGTCACACTCGGCTGGCCCAAGTGTACCAAACCCTGGTCTATCAGATCCTGAATAGCGTGCCTCAGAGCGGTGCATCGATCGGTCTCATGTCCAGGCCCCTGATGATAAGCACAGTGTAAATCCATCCTGAACTGAGCTGGAATCGGCTGAGGTAGTGGCCGAGGGGTGAGAGCAGTCAATAAACCAGCCTCCGTAAGCTTCCGAAGAGCCTGGCTCAACGGCATGCCTATCTGCGAGAACTGCCTCTGCGTCCTCAAAGCAAACGGAGCAGAAGCCTGCTGGGCTCCAGGTCGGGGATAAGGCGCCGCAGGTCTCGCGGTGAACTGAGCAGCGTAGCATGGCTGCCCTGTGGCTGTGTAGGAGACCGCGGGTCGCTCAATGCCCTGAGTGGCATAAGAAGGTAAAACCAATGTCTGCGGCATGTGTGTCTGATCATAAACCGGACGAGGTGTCCGTGGCCTGTACTGATGAGATGCATAGGAAGAATGAGGCTCAGAAAACTGTGGGATCGACTGATGGCGTCTGAAAGGCCTCTGACTGGATGAACTGATAGCGCCAACCTCTGTCGGTCTCGGTCCTATGAATGGTTTCTTCCCCTTAACATCACTAGGGGAAGAATCTGCCCATAAACCTCTCGTGATGCCGTCCTCGACATCATACAAAGCCATAACCAGAGACCCAAAATCTGTGAACGGGGCCCCAACCACATGTCTGGCGATCCTCGGCTGTAGGCTCCTCAAAACCATCTGAATCTGGTCTCTCTCTGATGGTCTATCCACTATCTCAGCTATCTTCCCGCGCCAGCGGGAAATGAAAGAAGAAACGGACTCCTCTGTCCTCTGCCTCAGAGCCTCGAGCTCTCTCCTCGATACGTCTACAACAGTGTTAAACGAAAACTGTCGTAGGAACTCCTGGGCCAAGTCATCCCATGTACGGCGTCTCGAGGACTCCAGAGACGCAAACCAGCGCTGAGCCGCCCCACTCAGAGATAGGGGGAAAAGGGTGATCATCTGAGGCTCGTCTAGTCCATGAGCCCTCATCACGGTGCTATAAAGTCTGAGGTGGAGGCGCGGACAACCAATACCAGTGTACCTCTCAATATCTGGCATCCTGAACTTAGCCGGTAAACTGGCTACCGGCATACCCCCAAAGTCATCCCAAACGACGGATCCATCTGACACTCTCATCTGTCTCATACACTGCTCGATGCGGTCCATGCGCGCATGCGTGTCATCAGCGACAACGGCCTGGGCGACTGCGGGTGGAGCGATCTCAGAATGCCCGTGTAATACATATGGTGATGCCTGGTGCACTGAAGGAACGGGTGGGGGTGGTGGAGGTGGGTGTGAGTCATATGGCGTCTCATCCTGAACTGTCGGTGGTCTACCCTGCTGACCACTGATCTCCTGCCTGAGGCTAGCCAAAGCCTCCTGGATAGAAGCCATAGCGGCCGTGAACTGATCAACCGTGACAACCTGCTGATCCATATCTGGTGTATCTGAAACCCGAACTAATCTACCCTCTACTCTGATCCACGAAACTATACCCAGACTGAGAGTAAAAATCCTGATCCTGAAAGTACTCCTCCTCTGCTCTGATCCACAAAAGGTATATCAAGACGAGGAATCAAAGGTCCGATCCTACAAAGCACGAAGAACGGAATAAGGATATGGCTCGGGGAATGTATAGAAGAAAAGATAATCTGAACGGGAACAAGCAAAGCATCCAAGTGAAGATGAGCGGTCCGACCGTACTCAAACTCGTCCTGATCTCAGTGCACTCTCAACTGGAGACTAAACAGAGGGAAAATCGGATCCAAAACTGCGACTACAGAGGCACGGAAAGCCCTCAGATGCACCCACGTGTAGGGAGGGAATCCTAATCGAAGGATCTACGGCTCAACCTACAAGGTCAAGGTGGCTCTAAATGGAGATAGGTGGACTTTAAAAGATCCCTAGCAGAAGCGATCGTACCCTCCGGTGGTACGCAACCATCTGCACGCCTCAAAAAGAGACGGGGTGCTTCCATGCAAGGTGGTCATCACCTCCACACATGCACTACCTCGACATCCCAGGGGGTTTCCTATGGTGAAACCTCTCAAACTCTCAACACTCAATAGTCTACTAGCGTGCACAGTGATGGTGTGGGTGCATCCGAAACCCTAAGAAGCTAAAGCAGGATATGAAACACACTGGTCACACAAATATCCATGAAACCTAGCTCCAGGCTATACAGGTCTTCAATGATCGGTCTCCAATCGACATCAAAGTGTCACTCCTCCAGAATGCTCCCGTGCATCGATATAGCCCGTCGCTAGACCCTACTCCTAATCTCTGGCTCGGTCAGAGAGCAAGCACACAGAAGGTCTCACACTTGCAATAATGAGAACCGGGATGAAAGGGATGACCGAAACCAAGAGAGTTGGAGGTAAGGGGATATATATATGCGGCCCACATGGACAAGCAACATGCAATCAAGTAGAAGAAGGGCAGTCATGCGACATGCAGTCAGGCAGAGTACAGGATATATCACTCATGCATACATACAAGTCGTGACAATCAAGATGAATAGTGATATGAACATCATGCTCAAAGACGACCGAGAGGATATACAAGTCAGAGAATCAACATGTCAAACTGAGTGATATACAGTGGTGAGTGTATGCATGTGAAATGATCAGAATAATCATGGCAAAATCAGGATCAATGCGCTAAGCAATATGAAATGATCAATCAATATAATCAGCATGTCAAATATCTCAAACAAATATATCGATGAAGCACAAAGGAAATCACTATGTCAGAATCTCCAATCAAGATAATCGACCAATCCAATCAATCATGTCAATGTCCCAAGTGAAAACTCGGGAACCCTCAATGTGCAATCAAGAAGTGAGTATCCACTAATCGACTCATCAAAAGCCACATTTGCTTCACTTTACGTTCAAGCTTGACCCTCTAAAAAAAATTCCCCAGTGGAGTCGCCATTTTGTGGACCCCGCATTTCGGCTCAGTGCGTTTTCCACTCGATGGCGAGCTCGACTCTTATTTTGAAAAATTGATTTGGATTAAAAATGACTTGGAGTCGCCACTTATTTTTGTTTTATTTTTAAAGGGTAAACAAAATAAGAAAGAAAAACCCTAAGTGTGACTCCTTGTTTTGGAAAAAATGGTCTGTGAAAAACCGGATCGGGTTCGGGGGTCAGGTTACTTATCGGGAAGGTACGGTAGAGACCGTAGCACCCCTCTAAATCCCTAAATTTGGGTCTCTACTAATAAAGTGAAACTGACGTGGCAATCGAATAAGAAAGTCAATGGGTACTCACATCAATCATGCATATATGAGAATCAGAATATATATAGTGAATGATCAGAATGAGTGAATGCATACCTGGGCAGCAAACAGCAACGCGCTATCATGGAATGAGGTTAGTGAATAAACGCAAAATGATTATATGTATATCAAGGAACAGAGTAAATCGATCACACATGGCAAATGAATCGATCAATCAGTCAATCAATCATGAAATCTCATATGTGGGGCCCCCACCAAAGCCCATTCTATTTTGCACGAATTAGTCCCGCAAATTCCATTATTCTGGAATTATGAAAATAGCATTCGTGCTTATATAAAATCAAGAGAAACCGAAGATTATTTGAAACCCGAAGAGAATTAAAACTGTTAGAGAGAAAATTGGATTTTTGAAATTTATTTGAAAATTGGAGTATTGGGAATTAAATTTAAGAGTTGGAAATTTAGGATGTCAGACTTGAAAGAAATTAGAATTTTAGAAATCGGAAATTAAGTTCGGAAATTGGGATTCAAAAAAATGTTTAAAAATGGAATTTTGAAATAAATAAATGGAATAATAATAATAAGGACAAAAATAATGATTAAATAAATGAATGGGAATGCTGGAATTTTCGAAATTGGAAATTAGATTTGAAGGCATAAATTTTAAAGAATTGTTTAAAATAGAATTTTAAGATAAATAAACAAACTATTAGTGATTAAATTAATGTGAATATGAGAATTTTCAGGATTAGGAATTTAATTTGTAAATCTGAAGTTTTAAAGAATTGATTTATAATGGAGATAAAATACTAATGATTAAATAAATTAATGGGAATATAGGAATTTTCGGGTTTGGGAATTTAATTCGGAAATCAGAAGTTTTAAAGAATTTTGATTTAAAATGGATTTTCGAAATAAATAAATAAAATACTAATGATTAAATAAATTAATGGGAATATGGGAATTTTTGGGACTAGGAATTTAATTCGGGAATCAGAAATTTTAATGAATTGTTTAAAATGGAATTTTTAGAATAAATACATAAAATAATAATAAGTAAATAGATTAAAGTGAGTATGAGAATTTTCGGAAATTGGAATTGAATTTTAAAGATCGAAATTTTGAAGTATTATTTGAAGGTTGAATTTTTATAAATTGGGCTTTGAATAGGTATGGAATGATGATTTTAATTGATGAGGATAAAATTTAGGCGAATTGTAGAATTTTTATGATTGAAAAATTAAATTAAGGCATGAGATTTTTGAAGAATTAGATTAGATAGATAGATGAATATATGATAGTAATTGATGATCATAAGATTTAAACGAAAATTTGAAGAATTAAATTAAGACATGAGATTTTTGAAGGATATTTGAAAATTGAAGTCTTAGAGATTATTTGAAAATGGGGTTTTTAAGAATTAAATGTAAGAATGAGATTTTTAGAAATTGTAAAATAGATAAATATAGAATAATGTTACTAATTAGAAAAACGATATTTGAACGGATGAAAAGTGGATGGTGAAATTTGAGATTGAAGATTAAATTAGGGAGTCAGGATTTTGAAGAATTGAACTTTAATGATTGGGTTTTTAACGAATTAAATAAATGAATATAGAATATTAATAATAGTAATAAAATAAGTAAGCGTGAAAATTGAGATATCAGGAATCGGAAATTAAATTCGAAAATCGAAATTTTGAAAAATCGTTCGAAGGTGTAAATTGGAAAATGAACGGATAAATAGATAAAATAAAATAATAACGATAGAAGTAGTAAAGATTTAATGGACGAATGTGAAAATTGGATTTTTTGAAGGTTAACTTTTGGGAAATTGAGAATTCGGAAATTATTTGAAAAACGGAAACCTGGAAAATTAGATTTACGAAAAGAATTTTGAGGAATTAAATTTTGAGAGTGAAGATTTTGAAAGTTAAATTCGAAAGTTAAAAGGGGAACCGGAAATTAAACTTTGGTTTCAAATATGAAGAATTTGCATAAAATAAACAAATAGGTAAACGAATAAATGAATAATCTAAAAGGGGAGTGGACGTTAGGGAGATGGGCCAAAGCTGGCCATGTAAGACCATGCAGAGTGGAGTCCCGAACTTGGGGATTTGTGAGGCGGCAAGAAATAAAGGATTTTCAATACGTCAAACTGACAACTCCACCAGCTGTTTGAACATCACTGGTTTGTGTTTCCCGTAGCTCGGGTTCCACCTCTTCGACACCTCACCACCTAATACTCCTGGAAAGGTCGCCGCATTCCCGTTCAGCACCATTTAGTCTTGAAGCGCTGATGCATCGGACCTATACACCCACAAATCCACCATCATAGACGGCGGCAAGGGCGGAACCTTCTTGCTTTGGTGGCTAGAGAACCACCTTAATGACCGCATCAAAGACAGTCTTCACGTTCTTGATGACTCCAACAGCAACAGTTTGACGCATGTCACGAACAGCAAAACGACCAAGTGGGGGACTCGGAGAAAGTCTCCACCACCATGGGCTTGGTGGGAATCATCTTAACAAACCTTGCATCACCATTCTTCAAGAACTTGGGCTCTTTCTCAAGCTCCTTGCCAGGTCGCCGGTCAATCTTGGTCAGTATCTCAGCAAACTCAACAGCAATGTGGGAGGTGTGGCAGTCCAGAACAGGGGCATAGCCATTTCCGATCTGACCCGGGTGGTTCATGATGACGACCTGGGAGGTGAAGTTGGCTGCCCCCTTTTCAAACCTCTCGATAACATGCTTGTCAATATCTCCAAGCTTGCAGATCAAGTGACCAGGGAGGGAACATATGATGTGGAAATTGGTCTTGGGAAGAAAAACAATTTCTGGGTGACCCCGAGGTATTTGGTGGTCCAGGTTAAGGTCTTCAATGTTCAGTAGGTCCAAATTGACACCCTGATTCAGATTCTTCTGAATGAATTCGAGTTGGGACTGAGCGGATTTTTCTAAACATCCAAGAGATGGCACAATGGGGTCCATCCTCAACTTTCTGGGCTTTCTCTTTTGCATCTCTCAGCATTTCATGAGTGTGGTTCACACACTTTACAGGTATCCAGAATTTTCGTTTGTATGAGAATCGAGCTTCTCATGGGGCTCTCCCATAAATATCCCAACCAAAATGATCAACCCAACTGAGATATCCAACACTTTGAACAGACCAGAAACAAAGGAGAACAATCGAAAACAGAGTACAAACAGAGCACAAAAGAATGAAATAAAACGAACCAGTCAGACAGCCACGTTTCATATTACAATCCATGTGCTTAAACGAAGGTAAGTGAGATCAATAAATTTTAGACAAAGACCCAGGCATGATTTAGACATTTTATAGGAAAGCTGCAACAGAGACAGCTCATACCCGAACAAAACTCCAGGAAATGTGAACCAAGAGATCAACAACAAGTTATACTAAAAAAACAACAATAATAGAGAAGGAAAATGAAGAAATCCAAAATAAAGAAATCCATGTTGGCCATACCTGAACCTCTCTGGTAGTGCTTACTCAGCTCCCTCCTCTATAAGCTCTCCCTCTCCTTCTCGATTCGTCCTCCGCCTCCCAGAAAAGCCCCCCCTTTCTATCTCTCTGTCTTCCCTTTAGCTTCCGTTCGTGTCTTCCTCAGCAAGCCAGCCGTATCCCGTCCCCTCTGCCGCCCAAAAACTCTGCCCTCTCTGCAGCCTCATAGCCCCCAAACACAGCCCTCCCATCATGTCGAGCCCCGGGAAAATAAAACTTAAAATTCAAAAAAAAAAGTCCCTCTTCCGGGGGTCTACACAGTGTCTCAATGGAAGTCATGCTCATGGGGAGAGAGACCAGTTTCTTTTGGTGTCTATTGTGAGACTGCCCGAGTATCCAATAGTATTGCAAGCAAGGAGTGCCATGGAGTGCGAATCAGTTTGCCTGAATAACTGCTCTTGCTCTGCTTATGCTTATGACGGAGAGGAGTGTACAATATGGGGTGGAGATCTTCTAAACGTGGAACAGCTATCAGATGATGACAGTAATGCTAGAAGTTTCTACATCAAACTTGCTGCTCTGAGCTAAATAGGACAGGTAAGAGAAAAAGAGTCATAATTGTTGTTGTAGGACATAGTTAAGCATGGGTCTTGTTTTATTTTTGATGTCCATCAAAATGACCATCGATTAAGCTAAATTTAATATCATATGTTTTGTTATGTACAGTTTCGAGCAGCAAGTGGAAGGTATGGATAATTGTTACACTGGCCATTTCTGTAACTTCAGCCTTTGTCGTTTGTGGGATATGGAGAAGGCTCCAAAGAAAAGCTCAGTATTTCTCATGGAAAGACGGATGGCCAATCAGTTGAACGGTTTTTAGATTCCATGGACAGATATAAAACCATTTCTTTCCCGAAATGAGTTCAATACCTCTATTGTAGAATAATTAAAGTAACATTAGGATTTCAATGTTCTAATAACTTCTCTATTGAAAATAAACTAGGAGATGGCGGTTTTGGACCAGTTTACAAGGTGAGATTAGTATCACTCACAATAATGCCTTTCAGAAAAGCCCACTTGGTATATACAGATTTTCTTTTACTTGGTGTCATTGTACTAAGTTAAAATTCCCATGACAGGGAAAGTCACAAAAAGGATATGAGGTAGCTGTGAACTGGACAAGGATGGCAGGAGTTAAAAAATGAAGTCATGCTTATAGCCAAGCTGCAACACAGGAATCTTGTGAAAGTTTTGGGTGGCTGCATTGAGCGAGATGAGAAGATATTGATCTATGAATACATGCCCAACAAAAGCTTGGATTTCTTCCTCTTTCGTTTGTAACTTTCACATATCTATACTTCCAGCTATTGTATATTCAATAGAAAAACTTCACACATTCATCATTCTTCACCACTTATTTGCTAACATTGGTTTGTATTCATTTGGTGCAAAATGGAAATAGATCCTGCAAAACATGGGATTCTAAATTGGGAGACATAGATTCACATCATTGAAGGGGTTGCTTAGGGACTTCTTTATCTCCATCAGTACTCGAGACTAAGAATTATTCATTGAGATTTAAAGGCTAGCAACATTCTTTTGGATAAGGACATGAACCCTAAAATATTAGATTTTGGAATGGTATGAATATTTGGAGGAAATGAATCAAAAGCAACAAAACATATTGTTGGATCTTAGTAAGTGAATCCTAACACATTGTAAAATATGCGAATTATCCCACAACATGTTTTTTTTTTTTTGCATATGTATTTGTATTCATGCAGTTACTAAAGAATTGTTTTAATAATGAATCCAGTGGCTACATGTCCCCTGAGTATGCTTCGGGAGGTCTCTTTTCAACTAAATTTGATGTTTTTAGTTTCGGAGTTCTATTACTAGAGATTCTAAGTGTGGACCCGCATTTTTCACGTGCGTCCCCACTTGATCGGCGAGACTCGCTTTTTTATTTATTTGTGAAAAATTGATTTAAAAAAAAAAAAAAAAAAAAAAGTTGGAGTCGCCACTTATTTTATTTTTATTTTTGAAGGGAAAATAAAACAAGAAATAAAACCCTAAAAAAAATGACTCCATAATTTTTGGAAAAGCGTGTCTTTGAAAACCAAGTCTTGGTCCGGGGATCAGGTTACTTATTGGGAAGGTACCTCTAAGAGGTAGCACCCTTCTAAGCCCTAAAAAGGTCTCTACTAATTAAGTTAAGGGGAATATGGCAATTAATCGGTTAATTATGGATACCTAAGTAGGCTAGGTGATTTCAAAAGATTTGCATGCTAAACAAGATCAAATCACAAAAACTGAGAGTTAGGGTGCGTACCTGAACCGCTCTTCAAGCGCTATCATAAAACATCAGAGTTAATATAGAAGTATAACACACAACATGTATTTAATCAAGATAATTGCACAATGAAGCTTATATATTAAAGCACCCAAGGATTATATTGAACATGGATATGATCTTCAATAGCATACATCTCTATAGAATTTTTGAAAGTGAGTGAGGAAGAGAGCGTACATGGGTAGCAAGCTAAACGCCTTTATGGAAAACAAGGTTAGCCAAATAATAGATTCAAAATAATCTCATATATATCACAAAGAGAAATCACAATATCAAACAAAAAGTGTTGAAGAAAACATCATGGATGTCGGGCCCCCACCAAAGCCCTGATTGATTTTGCATGAGTTGATTCCATAAATTCCATGACTTGGAATTATGGAGTTTGTTCATGCTTGAGAAAATCGAGAAAATCACGAAAATAGTTGAAAATAAAAGAAAATAGTGAAAGTGCATGCCCGGAGGAAAATGGCAGCAAATAGCATGTTAAAATTGGGATTTTACACCTAGATGCTCCTAAGATGGATTTTTCAAAGCTGGGAATGTTTAGATGAACAATGGTTCAAAAATTCAATTTAAAACAGTAAGTTCCCAATCACGGAAGTGAATAGAGGAGAGGGTGTGTGTAGCAAAGTAGCCATGATGAACTGGAGCTTGGGAGTTCAACTAAGTTTGCATTGCTGGTGATTGCAGGTGCTGCTGTTATTCTCTTTAAATTCCCCTTTTTTACTCTCTTGCATGCTTTTAAGTACCTTACATCACTGCATTCTCAGGCCTTTTCTGATTCCTTGAAATCCCCCTACATTCAGATTTACTTCCAAGAGTTTTGGCATCAATTCCCCAATTGGTTTCAGCTTTGGAGGGTGATCATAGGTCCTGGTCGAAAATGAAGACGATTTCCTTTTCCTCAAGCCTTTCTGTACCTTCATATTCATCTATTGGCAGCCTGACTTCCTCCTTAAGTTTATGGTGCAGGGAGTTGTCTATTCACATCAACACATTGATCTGCTTGAAGTTGCCCACTTTCTTTGACAAAACTCCATTTTCCGTGTCTCAAACTATGGTTCAGTTTCTTTATTTCTTCTACCTCAGAACAAAACTTGCAAATCAGAATTCTCCAGTTGTAATTTTATATTAGAATTCTTTAATTACCCCGCTTTATTTTCTGAACTGTGTTTGGACATCACCACCTGTTTCGATTTTTGGAGACCAATTCCAGATCTAAAGGTAGAACTTTCTATTCCTCTTGCAACTGAGAGTGCAAATTCTGTAGATTCTAGGCAGTCATCTCATGCCTTCTTTACACCTGCTCCTTGACTGAATTCCCAGCATCTAAATGTTGGGTTCCAGATGCAACTGTTCTTCCTCCAGATGATTCATTCTGAAAAATGTTCAGGCCAGAGCCATTTGGGACAGCTACCAAACTACCAGCTAAAGACTTTGAAGCAAGCGATGGTGTAGGCTTCAGTTCAAGATAGCCCATGCCAAATTCTTCGTCTGTAACCCATGAAGGCTTCCTCGCAGTTAAAGCTGCAGCAACACCTGTAGCCAACACCTTGAGATCCTCTCTTTCATCACTTTTAATTTTAGCTACCTGTTTTTCAAGGTTAATTCCACTCTTTCGTGTAACAGGGAAGACACTAGAAATTTTAGTTAACATTATAAGAGCATTTCGAATTTCCATGTACTCGGTTGATTCCAAGCACTGAATCAATAACCGTGTGATTCTTTGACTCCATTTCCAGTGTACCTTAATAAACTGGCCATATGTGACACGCTGACTGTTAGGATATCTATAATAGACAGCAAAGCCTGGCATGTTCCCACACTCCCGTTCATATATTGATTCATCACTCTTCCAATAGTAAGCAATCTTCATAGTCTCATACAGAAACCTTCCCAAGTCTACCAGCTTCATATTCAGTACAGCAGCATATCATAGGTTGCAAGGTTTTACATATCAGAACATCGATGGGGTTGACTGTGTTAAAGAATGGTGTTCCAAGGGAATGAAGAGTGTGTACGAACATAGCACAATACACAGCATCGGGCATACTGAAAGTACAGCGAGGAAAGATACAGCGCTGAAGGAACTCCATGTTAATCTTCAAAGTATCAAGACAGGAACTCAACCACTTGTCCTTTTTACGGGCAAGCCGTCTATGGACAGATGCTACATTCTCCTCATGCTTCTGGAGTTCACTAGTTAAACGATCTAGAGATTCTTGAATTCTTTCCTTGTCTTTCTTTCTTTTGGTAATTGCAGAATTTGAATTATCAGAAAGCTCTTCTAGAGCTTTAAGAGCAGAATGCTGCTTGGCAATTTCAGACTCATAGCGATGTCTAGGAACATAAAGATCATAGAGTGTGAGACCCCAGAAACTAGCATAGAGATCAGGAGAGAGGCTATTCCAGGCTTTTGATGGCAACATGGTACGTACAGTATCAAGAAGATCTGACCACACAATAGGCTTCCAAGGAGGGCCAAGATCAAGAATCACTTCACCAGAAGAGTCTGTAGGTTCAGACTCCTTTTCTGCAGTAGACATATTTGTAGATTCAACATCATCTAAAGGCCAGAACATATTAGAACTACTCCGACACTTGAACACATGATCAGGGGATGAGCAGGTGGGCACTCTGTGAAAGGAGACAAATCAGAGAATAATATCCTCAGATAGCCTATGAAGTCGATTCTATCGCTGATGCATAATCATTAGTTACATACTTGGCGCCTGAAACAGCCATTGATCAATTATCAAAGGAGCTTACAATCTCTTGCCGATTGAGTGATAAGTTGAGGTCAAGATCTCTGTATGCTGCATCCCTAAATCATGGTGATAATGACTTCTCCAGATTTCGGCAAAACCTTGATGCATGATCTTAGGATAACCAGACTAACGTTTTCTCTTTCTCCAGGTAGAGCAGTATTACGCGCACTGAAAGTTTTCTACATCTCCTACAGATTCGATTCTTGCTGAAGACTCTTTAGAAGTTTCATTTATAAGACATGTCTGGTTTGAGAGTGGTGTTCCATCTCCAAGGGCAGCAAAGTTCTTCCCACAGCCTATGATTTCAGACATTATCCCATCAGTGCATATGTCAAAAGTCTATCTGAGCACATGTTGAAAGTCTGATTAGCGGCTTCTAGTTTATACAGTCTCTGAGCTTTTCGGTCTCATTGTTCTTGCTATCAGATAAGGAGTTAGTTTCATGCCTATCAGCTTGTCATGTATTTAGCATAGATAGCAAAGTGAAAGGACCACACTTATTTTCAGCATGGTATATTTATCACTCAGCTGAAATCTCCAAGCGTAGATTCCTTCCCTTAAGAATATTTCCATCCAGATAAATAGGAGACAAAATATCCTTCCAGTCAAACATGTGCGACCCATAATTTACAGGTCCTATGCTTTCAACTTTACTCATTAATTCTAAATTTTCTTGTCTTCTGATCATATTGCTCAGAGGAAACCTGTGGGGTGGCCCACTGTGACAGACATGATCATGAGGTTTTTTGACAAGAGTCACTATCTTCATCAGCAAGCATGATTCTAGATGTTCCCAGGTATGACGATTCTGATTGAGAACACGCCTGAATTCTTTGGAATTGCAATACGAGCACCTTCACCAGTGGAGCCTATACAATTCAACCCAGGATGCATCGTTAGAAAGTCAACAATTTCAGAGCCTTTCCTAGTAACACAACTGATAAGGCCTTTTGGAAAGCCAGCCAGGGTGAAAGCAATGCACCATATGAAGAGCAGATACAACACCCTGGGTCGAAGGCTTGAGCATGGTTGAGTTTCTAGCAATCAGTGCAGGAGCAATTTTATTTTTTTTTGGACAACAAGGTTGACTGGATAGTTAAATTGGTGGAATGGTCAAAATGACCAGGTGGAAACCAAATCCCCAGACTTCATAACCTCAATAAATGCATCCTTTAAAGTATCTTTCTTCTTCCTACTGAATCTTCTTTGCCCATCAAGACCATCCTCGTTGTCAGAGAAGTTTCTACGATCTAAAGTGGCAGTAAAATCCCCGGAGTGAGATGTAAAATCAGAACTTGAACTCTCCCGATCAACCTGTTCATCAATTTCTGGAGCATTAGGATTATGATCACTATCCTCTGAATCATCAGGAGGAGGCCCCATACACTGCTCATTATTCGGTGAAGCCACCATATCATTAGATGCAGAAGTGAAATCAGATTCCTCAGATTCATCAAATTCCTCAGATTGACTCATATCCCTGATCCTTCTCATCAACCGCTGGACAATCGGGGTAGTAATCATTATCCTCAGGATCATCTAATGAAAATCTAGAGTTGAATTCTAGTTATTCCCAACTGCAGCTGCCTCAAAAAATAAAACCTCCTCTCAGCTATCAACTACAGAAAGTTTTGTTCTTTGAGAGTCATCTAAGCAGGTCCATGCAGTCAACTTCGCAATCACATGCAGGGTATAGCCAACCCTCGTCATTAGGAGGAATTTCTTCTTTTAACAATGGCGGTTCCAGACAAAACTGGTGAAATCCACGATCACAAGCACCATCACATCAACAAGATGATCAGCTTTGGGCAGATTACCTTTGTTACAGAAATAATTCATAAGAGAATCAAAAGTTTTGGCATCAATTGAAATGCCCCTCGTCCTCATGTTTAGATATGACTGAAAAGCTCGATTTGGATGCTCAGTACAAAGCCCTTGGACCACTGTATTATGAATTTTAACCTGAAGGCCCCAAGTTGGTCGGTTTGGGGAGACCCCCCTAAGGACCATTTCATCAAGGAAGTTTGCAGCCTCATGGGATTTCCAAATATCACTGGAACCACTCTTGATCTTCAGTATGCTGGGGCTCAATAGGACACTCCTGTTTAGATGTTCTTGGCTGAACAATAAACACCTGATCTCTTTCTAGTTTCATCTACACCAGAAAGATTCGATCGGTAAACAGAGGAACTCAAACCATGTGAACCCTGGGGAATAACATCAACTGGAGCAGGACCTCTTCTTCCAAATATCTCAACGTTGGCATTCCAATTGTATTCCATATCAGACTCAACAGTCAATGATCTTCTCCTGAGCTCTTATTTCAATACTTTCACCCCAATCACATCTTCACACTGACATTCAAATATCATAACCATTAAAGTAACAGGTTGTTTGCAGTGGTCATTGTCAAACATCTTTAAGCAATCAAAAGTTCAAAGGCAACCAATCTTTCTTGTTTTTCTCATCCTTCTAACTTTTCTGATATTTCTGAACCAAAGATGCCCAAGAGGATTTGCACTACTCTGAACTTCCCAACTCTCTTACGGATTTTTCTCTTCTGCTATTCTATTTTATTTTTGTGGACCCAGAATCTCAACCCCACTGAGATCACCTTTACGGCTCATAAGCCCACGAATCTATACCTTATTCATTCATAAATATAGGATGACACGCCCGGGAAGCAAAACAGAGCAATTTGAAGCATGCTCAACTATAGAAAAACAGCCCCGCCAAAATAGAGTTTGATAAAAAAAGGGATGAACAAATAAGTGATCCATTAAAGGAAAACCCATTTCATGTTAGGTTCGATGGGTGTGGAATGATGGGATAAGTACGAGCAGATTTCAACAAACGAATACAACCACAGTTCTCATGTAATGCACGGGAAATAATAATAAAAAAAATGGAACCTTGCAGCCCTAATTCAAAATTAGAGAACTCCTAAGGGATGAATCAACAACATCTATAGAAGCAAGTATCAATGTAGACAAACATGTGAATTCTATCATTCCCCCCCTAGCATCCAAGCAAGACTCAAAATATGGCAAAGATTAATACATAACAAAAGGATAATGGGAATGAAGAAGGAATCTACAGTAGACATACCTGGGAATGCTTACTTCTGATAAATAAAAAAATCTGCACTGGTTTCTATCCTCAGAAAATCTCCACTGGTCTTTTTTTTGTGTTTCCTTCTTCTTCTCCTCTTCAACCGTTTCCTCCAATGCGTCCTTCCCCCCCCCCCCCCCCCAATAAAAATCTCTCATTCTTTTCCTTTTCTCACCTATATATATCACCCCTCAAGACCTAAATTTGTTTCCGAAAAGGAAAATTCTCCTCCTTCCTTTCTTCTTCTCTTCTTTTTTTAAATCCTCCAATCAAAAGCAATCTTCCCAATTTCAAATTCCCCTCCAAAACCTTCCAAGGAGAGTCCCATCTTCCTTAAACTCCAATGGTAAGTTTCCTTGCAAAAACATGAAATTTTTGAAGTTAAATAATTGCATGTATAGATAAATAAGTAAATAAATTAAAAAATGGTAAAAATAATAAATAAATAAATAAGTTAAGGAAAATAATATAAAGAGGAAGATAACCAATAAAAAGTGAATGATAATCATAAAATTAAAATTAAAAACAAAATAAATAAATAAATAAATAAAATAAAATAAAATAAAATAAAAGTCTTCGTAGGCTTAGTGTGCCTAAACGGGCCTAAGGTGAGACTAAGTGGGCCTAGGGTAGTGCCTAATGGGCCAAGTGTATCTAAAAGCTATCCTAAAAAAACAAGAAAAGCCTAAGTCTAAGTTAGGGCTGCCAAGGGTCACAATAAGGGATCAAATAATCCCTCAACCAAAATCTCCGAGGTGACTCAGAAAAAGGTAAGTGGTATGAGTAGCCATGGGCCACCAAGGAACTATTGTGGAGCATTGAAAATGAATTTTAAAGACATGTGCTAAAGGGACAAAATTGAGGGTCTACACTAAGTAGCAAGAAGATTACTGATTTTATCATAGTGACTCGCTCAATCTTCTTGGATATGTAAGTGGCACAATTTTCTTCTCTTGTGTAACTAAACTTATCATGTTTACTACTAGATTTAAGCTTTAAGTTACATCCTTGAATGCAATTGACCAAAGGACTATATATGTCTTCTTTTTTCGGAATGTTCATCAAGGTATACTTCTCTTTCCTTTAGGCATGGGATCTATGGAAAAACAACAGAGGACAGGACTTGATTGATCCAGTATTGGATGGGATATCTTCTACATACATTCTGATGAGGTATATTAATGTAGCCCTTCTTTGTGTTCAAGAAAGAGCATATGATAGGCCTACCATGTCCGATGTTGTCTCCATGCTTGGCAATGAAAATGTACTTTTACCTTCTCCAAATGAACCGGCCTTCTCAAATATAAGGGGCGTGAAACCACATGCATCTCAAGACAAGACCAAACTTTGTTCCTTAAATGATGTGACACTTTCAAGCACGAGAGCGCGGTAATTGTTCTAAATTTCATACTTGATATCATATGCCTAAGTATCATCAGCATATTGTCTAGTATTATTTTTGGTTCTTACTTGATGTACTGAACGTGTGATCTTAAGTGTGTAATTTTCTTTCAATGCAGTTCAATAATCTCCTTTTACTAAATCCTTAAGGATTCAGACATGCGTGTCTTCCCATATCTGAAATTTGCAACTAAATCTGCTTTTGTCCATTGCCAATCCATATGAGAATGCCCAGGTCCTGCTCTCTTTAGCATTAATACAATGGCCATACGTGACCAGTACATGCTATAGAACAAGAATTCTAAATTTTGTATGGGGCAGTGAAGCTGCAGCTTCTTCATAGCAGAAAAACCAGTCTTATGTTTGGGAAGCACTCCAAAACAGCAAGCAGTTTTGCAAATTGTTCAACAAATGTGGCAACAATCTCTATGGTTACTGAAAAAGAAATTTATCAGCTTTCCAAATATTTGCTCAGCCAAAAGGAACGGATCGGAAGTGACCAAAACTGAGGCTAGTTTCAAGTTGTGATTCATATCCTACAGTGCTTCATTCAGCTAGCTAGTAATAGCCTAGATGGGTACCTGAAAAATTAGAATCATAACTTGTTTGATGAAGGGAAATGCAATTACAACACCACTGGGCAAAGATGGGCATTGGGCATTGTAAGGGTATGTTTGGTTACAAAAATATTTAAAAAAGTAAAAAATGTTTAAAAAAATAATTTTTTAATATTTAGTTTTATTATAAAAAATACAAAAATAAGTTAAATATAATTAAAAATCATTAAGAAACTATTTTCATTTTTTATATAGAAAAATTAAAAAAGTGAAAAAGTTTGAAACATGATATAAAAATAATTTATTGATTTTAATTTTTTTTTCTTATTATTATTATTATTATTATTTTTATTTTTTCTCAGATTTTTTGAAAATTAAACATAAGAGTACGAAACCTAGAAATGCGCTTTACCATCCGGCGGAGATGGGCACTTCTTAAGAATAAAGATTAATAGGAGTTGGATTTGAACATTATGGAAATTATTATTAAATTTGGCCGGCAAAACAAATCTCCTATATTTTACTGCTACTACAAGTTACTTGTGCCAGCGTATGAAGAAGAAATGTGGTCCTGATGGGGGCTTTATGATATTTTTATCGTTTTTTTTAAATCAAATATTTATAAAAAAAAGGATGTGGTAAAAATTATTTTAAAAAATATTGCACCCAGGACCTACAGTGGAAGAAGTCGAACAAGCCTTGAAAGAAAAAATCATAGAAGAAGATATAGTATTGGAGGGGAGATAAATGGAAATGGGACTATATGATTCACTACTCCATGATTTCTGGGCGGCTTAAACTCTGGTTATGAGTTATGGGTAGCATGAAAATTTCAACGAGAAGGTGGTCTGCTAATCTTGTTTTCTTGCTTATTTCTTCAGGTTTTCACTGGCAATTTGTTGATGCATTTACAGATACAATCTTACAAGGTCAATCACTCACAACCTCTCAGACCATCGTATCCGCTGGTGGTAACTTTGAATTAGGTTTCTTTTCTCCTGGAAAGTCCACAAAATACTATGTGGGGATATGGTACAAGAAAATCTCAGAGCAAACCATTGTGTGGGTAGCTAACCGAGACTATTCATTCACAAATCCATCCGTGGTTCTTACTGTCAGCACAGATGGCAACCTCGAGATTTTGGAGGGGAAGATTTCGTACAAGGTGACAAGCATATCATCAAACAGCAACACTAGTGCCACCCTGTTGGATTCTGGAAATCTTGTTTTGAGAAATAAGAAGTCAGATGTCTTATGGGAGAGCTTTGACTATCCATCGGACACGCTCCTGCCCGGAATGAAACTTGGATATGACAAAAGGGCTGGAAAAAGATGGTCATTGGTATCATGGAAGAGTAGAGAAGATCCCAGTCCAGGAGCTTTCTCCATAGAACATGACGCGAATGAAAGTAGCCAGATTTTTAACCTGCAAGGACCCAAAATGTATTGGACTACTGGGGTGTGGGATGGACAGATTTTCAGCCAGGTTCCAGAGATGCGTTTCTTCTACATGTATAAGCAAAATGTATCCTTTAATGAGAATGAAAGCTATTTTTCTTACTCTCTTCATAATCCCTCCATTCTGAGCAGAGTGGTGCTAGATGTGTCAGGCCAGGTTAAGCGTCTGAATTGTCATGAAGGCGCACATGAATGGGATTTATTTTGGCTTCAACCAAAAACACAGTGTGAGGTTTATGCTTACTGTGGGCCTTTCGGAACCTGCACTGGGGATTCTGTTGAATTTTGTGAATGCTTGCCAGGTTTTGAACCTCTCTTCCCTGAAGACTGGAATCTGCAAGACAGATCTGGAGGGTGTGTGAGGAAAGCAGATTTGCAGTGTGTCAATGAAAGCCATGCTAATGGGGAGCGAGACCAGTTTCTTTTGGTGTCTAACGTGAGACTGCCCAAGTATCCAGTAACACTGCAAGCAAGGAGTGCTATGGAGTGCGAATCAATTTGCCTGAATCGCTGCTCTTGCTCTGCTTATGCTTATGAGGGAGAGTGTAGAATATGGGGTGGAGATCTTGTAAACGTGGAGCAGCTACCAGATGGTGAAAGTAATGCTAGAAGTTTCTATATCAAACTTGCTGCCTCTGAGCTAAATAAGAGAGGTAAGAAAAAAGAGTCATAGTTGTTATTGTAGGAGGACATAAAGCATATGGGTCTTGTTTTATTTTCAAAATAAAATGGCCATCGATTCAGCTAAATTTAATATGATATATTTCCTTCTACAGTTTCAAGCAGCAAGTGGAAGGTATGGCTAATTATTACACTGGCCATATCTTTAACTTCAGCCTTTGTCATTTATGGGATATGGGGAAGGTTCCGAAGAAAAGGTCAGTATTTCTCAAGGACAGACGGATGGCCAAGCGATTCAACCGTTTTTAGGTTCCATCTACAAATAAAAAACCAGTTCTTTTCTGAAATGAGTTCATTAGCACTGTTATTGAATGGTTAAGGTAACATTAGGATTTCATGTTCTGATTACATGTGAGTGTGTATGTGGAATCCAATGTGAGAAATAATTTATTCCCATGCCAGAATTCCTACATTCATATGATATTTATTGTCTGTTTGTTCTTTACCAAGCAGGGGAAGATTTGTTAGTATTTGATTTCGGTAACAGCTCAGAAGATACCAGCTATGAACTTGGCGAGACAAATAGACTTTGGAGGGGCGAGAAGAAGGAAGTTGATTTGCCCATGTTCAGTTTTGCGAGTGTATCTGCTTCTACAAATAACTTCTCTATTGAAAATAAACTAGGAGAGGGCGGTTTTGGATCTGTTTACAAGGTGAGATTACAACCCTTGACAATAATGTTCTACAATTTGTCCTGGAGTGTGAAGGCCCACTTGATATATACCAAATTTCTTTTACTTGGTGTAATTGTAGTCACATGAAATTCCCATGACAGGGAAAGTTACAAAGAGGATATGAGGTAGCTGTGAAAAGGCTCTCAAAAAGATCTAAACAGGGATGGGAGGAGTTAAAAAATGAAGCCATGCTTATAGCCAAGCTGCAACACAAGAATCTTGTGAAAGTTTTGGGATACTGCATCGAGCGGGATGAGAAGATATTGATTTATGAGTATATGTCCAACAAAAGCTTGGATTTCTTCCTCTTTGGTTTGTAACTTCCACATAGATATGCTTCCAGCTACTGTATATTCAATGAGAACTTTACACATTCATCATTCTTCACCACTTATTTGCTAACATCTATTTATTTGGTGTGAAATGGAAATAGATCCTGCAAAACGTGGGATTCTGAATTGGGAGATGCGAGTTCGCATCATTGAAGGGGTTGCTCAGGGACTTCTTTATCTCCATCAGTACTCCAGATTGAGAGTTATTCATCGAGATTTGAAGGCTAGCAACATTCTTCTGGATAAAGACATGAACCCAAAAATATCAGATTTTGGAATGGCAAGAATTTTTGGAGGAAATGAATCAAAAGCAACAAAACATATAGTTGGGACTTAGTAAGTGAATCCTAACGCATTGTAAAATATGTGGATTGTCTCACAACATGCTTTTTTTCTACATGTATATTTGTAATCATGCAATTACTAAATGAATTGTTTTAATAATGAATCCAGTGGCTACATGTCCCCCGAGTATGTTTTGCGAGGTCTCTTTTCAACTAAATCTGATGTTTTTAGCTTCGGGGTCTTGTTACTAGAGATTCTAAGTGGCAAGAAGATTACTGAATTTTATCATAGTGGCTCGCTCAATCTTCTTGGATATGTAAGTAACACAATTTTCCTCTTATGTAGCTAAAGTTATCATGTTTACTACTATATTTCAAGCTTGAAGTTACACACTTGAATGCAATTGACCGAATTAGGACTATATATCTTTTTTTCTTTTTTCGGGAATGTGCATCAAAGTATAATTTTCTTTCCTTTAGGCATGGGATCTGTGGAAAAACAACAAAGGACAGGAGTTGATTGATCCAGTATTGAATGAGATATCTTTGAGACATATTATGTTAAGGTACATCAATGTAGCCCTTCTTTGTGTTCAAGAAAGTGCAGATGATAGGCCCACCATGTTCGATGTTGTCTCCATGCTTGTCAAGGAAAATGTACTTTTATCTTCTCCAAATGAGCCAGCCTTCTCAAATCTATCGAGTATGAAACCACATGCATCTCAAGATAGGCTTGAAATTTGTTCCTTAAATGATGTAACACTTTCAAGCATGGGAGCACGATAAGTTTTCTAAATTTCAGATTGCATATGCTTAAATGTCTTCAGCATATTGTCTAGTATTATTATTGGCCATCAAGTTGATTGTTGATGTACTGAACGTGTGAACTTTTGTATGTATTTTTCTTTCAATGCAGTTCAATAATGTGCTTAATTTTACTCAATCCTCAAGGATTCAGACCTGTATCTCATCTTCCCATCTGTAATTGCTACTGAATCTGTTGGTTTTGAAACTAGATAATTAAAAGAAAAACGGAAGCCAGAAAATTTTTCTCAAAATTTAATGAAATAACAAATATAGGTAATTTAGAATTGTACCTTGCGATTAGGCTGATAAATTTGAACTCCACCTAAAGGATCTTAGAATTCCAAATCCTCTAAAGCACCATGGATCTTTCTCTAACGTTCTCCAAAAAATGATGAACTCAAAACGAGTGGGCGTTTATTATCTTTGGGTTTTTTTTTATATCACACAACTTAATATATTGAAAACTTGTATTCTCACCCATCATCCGAAAAACATTGAGAAAAAAAAAACTTTTTAATACCACGAAGAAAAAAATGACATATTTTGAATTTTGAAAAACATGGGAGAGAATATCTCTCCCCATGATCCCCACTTAAAAAGTGTTTCTTTGAATTTTGAAAAACATGGGAGAGAATATCTCTCCCCATGATCCTCACTTAAAAAGTGTTTCTTAGGGAATACAAGTAAGTGTGGTCTTCACTACATTGTATCAAAAATTATTTTAAATAATCAAATTATAAAATAAATAAATCAAATCAAGATTGTGTGAAATTAATTTAGAATTCAAAATTCCAAACTAATAAAATCAACCCAACATAAAAAAAAATGTTCATATAATTTTAATGGAGCCGTTGAGAGGAACTATGGACATTATAATTTTAAGCTCCAATAATTTTGACAATTAATTAACAACTTAATTAAAAAATCAAAATTATTAATTCCAAAATTACTCCACTAAAAATTTGGAATTGCACTCTTAAAATTATAAAATTAAATATATTCAAAGGATTTGAATTGCCCATTAATATAGTTACTACATATGAGTCAATCCTCCATAAACGGTTCATAATTAAAGCTAGGTTTTTCCGTTAACCTCTTTAATTATATCTTTCTCCTTAAGTGCCATTGGTTCTCTAATGAATAATATATTTATGGTCTAATCATAAATTGAGCGCTCTTATCATTCAAGGCCCGAACCAATACTTATGGTAACCGTCCATCTGACTTCTTAACGAAGGAATGAATTTCATCTTGTATATTAATATTCCCGGCTATTTATTTTATTATACTTCCAATACACCAATAATTTGACACTATGTATTTGTGTCATTACCCGATATGTAAAAAAATACAATACAATAAATAGGAGTCTATTAATCACTCAGAATTAAGATCAATGCATATATGACCATCATTGATTAATATTGAATGCTCTATATTATAACGGAATTTATTAGAGATTCATAATTAATCGTGTTCCAGTCCTATATAATCAAATTATATAAAACGCTTTCATTCCAATAATCTCATTATTAACAATCCGGATAAGATCATTTCATTCATAATGTAATGAACCACGCTAGTAATTTTAAATTAAAGATCCCAACTTTAATTTTTAATTACGAACATATTAGATTATTTTACTTTAAATGTTATCCTCCTGTATATAACACTTATATACAATATTTAAAGTTACAATTAAATAATCTAGGGTTTTCGATATTTATAAAGCATCTATAACATGCATGCAACAATAATATTGAAATAATTCCTTAAAAAAATATTAATAATCAGCAAAATAAAAAACATCTCATTTGTTTATGGGCACATATTCCAACAAAATCTGCTTTTATGCATTGCCAATCCAGACACTAAAATACAACCCTCAGAGCTTACTGCAAATATTCAACTAGTACTAGGAAAGACGAGCTTTTGCGCATGATATAGCTAAGCATAAGTACTAATTAACATATAGGCAAGAGGGAAAGTGAGGAAGGAAAGCAGATATAGATTTTTTTGCCTTTTAAACTGTGATAGCATCTAGCATTTTTTTTAAGAGAAGAAATAGTATAATTTAATTGAGTACTCGTAAAACCTTCTTTTCTTATTGGACATGGTTTCAATAAAACCCATTTGGTTGCCAAGAAATCTGAGGAAATTCCCTTAATTCTAAGGGTTCAAGAACAAGCCGAGTCCAGCACGACTCGGCCGAGTCGTATAAACTCATACTCAATCAGGAATCGCTTAAACTCGGTTAACTCAACGGAGATTCCGAGTTGACTCGGTTGAACCGTTTGTGTTAACAAAAGAAATCGTTTTTTCACTTTCGAATCACAGCAGAGGAACAACAAACGAGATGTAAACCTAAAAAACCTCTCAAAAATCAAAGATTGTCTTCAAAAGGAAAAGCTTCTCAACAACCATGATGAAGAGGAAGAAAGGCATCAGTCTAAACCATGACCGAGTCTTGGAGGTGCACAAGAAGAAGAGGTTGAGGTATTACTAACTTCAGAACGATCATGGATGTGGAGCGCCTTCGATGGTCCCGGTGTGGTAACTGGTGTGATGAGAAGATTCCCTCCATTGACGTGAGCGGCCATCGCTGCATCTGGTCTCTCCTCTCTCTAATTTTGGTCTCAGTTCTCGCCTGCTTCTGTCTGCCTTCCTCCCTCTCTCTCTCTCTCTCTCTTTCTCCCTAGTACGGGTGAGTTAGTGATTTGAAGAAAGGGTGGCAATCGGTGCCAGAAAATTGGGGATTTGAAGACAGGGTGGTCAATGTTTTAATATCACAATTATTTATAATTGTATATGTTAATATTAGGTAATATATTATCAAATTTTATAGTCTTTGTTTTTTTTATGATAATAATTTATTATTTTATATATTAATGGTGTGATATAAATTATATTAGCTTAAGTAAAGTATTATTTTATATGGCAATGATAGCATATTTGATGTATTAATTTATTATTAACAATATATTCAAGTCATTTAATATATTATTATATTAACATATTAAAATCATTTAATTAATAATATATACTTTGTTTAATAAATATAATTTTATATTATATTTAAACATAAAGTGTTGTAATCATTTAATCAAAATTAAAAATAAAATTAATGATTGAATTATATGTCTTTTAGTAAAAATATCATTATAGTTGAAATAAAATAATTTTCAATTCCTAACATTATCATAAATTGTTTTTGTGGAGACTTTATAACTATTTAAATAATATTAAATGTGAAAAAATTTATTTTATAATTTTTAAGCTTATTTAATTATATTTGTTTTTGTAAAAAATTTCAAAATTTTTTTCTAATTTAAAAATTTTTTAGTTATCTTATTTTGCATACCACTTGATACCAAATCGAGATGTTGAGACCGTTATGCCTTGGGACCCTCCAAATTAATGATTGATATCGTCACTTCAATTATATGAATATAAAAAATAAATATGTAAAGAAATACCATAAGACATAATAATAGTATTTTAAAATATTTTTAGCATATTGATATAAATATATATATATATATATAATTATTTAATAGTTATTACTTATATTTAATGGTTTAAAATATTTTTTAGTTTTTAATTAGTATATTTTTTGTATCAATCAATATCGCTTTGACATCTTAGATTTAAATAATGAAAATAGTATCAATTTTTCAAAAAAAAAGAAAGAAAAAGGAAATGATCTTTTAAGGTTAAAGTATTAATCTTTAGGTTTAGATGTTCCCAAACCTTCAATTCTAAGTGTTGAAGACGACTTCGAAGTTGTTGGAAGTCTTGTAAATCTACGATTTTCTATCTGATGATTTGAACCTTGATCTTAATGCACTTTTAGTGGAGATCGATGGAAGAAAGGGTGGAAACTATGAGTCTTTCTCTTTGAAGGTGGAAGATGACTTTCTACAAAAAGTTATGGAAACTTTAACCCCAAGATCGATGTACCTTAAAACCTTTCAAGTCAATGACCCATACCGTAACTTTCAACCATAAGATGGACACTAAAAAAAAAAAGAATTAGAGTTGGATTTGAACACAAACATCTTTCAAAGAAGAGAATGTACCTATCATTATGGAAAATTATTATTAAATTTGGGTGGCAAAATATATCTCCTATATTTTAACCCCTACCATAAGTGACTTTGTGTAAGCGTAAAAAGAAGAACTATAGAAAAGATGCCTTAGGTATTTGCTGATTATGAACTATATCTAGTAAAAGATCATACACGATGTCCGAAAAACTATAGAAGAAGATAAATCTTGAAGGGAAGATCAATGGAAATGGGTCTATGACTCGCCACTCCATGATTTATGGGCTGCTTAAACTCTGATGATGGGTTATGGGTAGCATGAAAATTTCAGCCAGAGGGTGGTCTGTCAATCTTGCTTGTTTCTTCATGTTTTCACTTGGAATTTGCTAATGCATTTATAGACACAATCTTACAAGGTCAGTCAATCACAACTTCTCAAACCATCGTATCTGTTGGTGGTGACTTTGAATTAGGATTCTTTTCTCTTGGAAACTCCACAAAATACTATGTGGGGATATGGTACAAGAAAGTGTCAGAGCAAACCATTGTGTGGGTAGCTAACCGAGGTTATTCATTCACAAATCTATATGTGGTTCTTACTATTATCCCAGATGGTAACCTCGAGATTTGGGAAGGGAAAATTTCATACAAGGTGACAAACGTATCATTAAATAGAAACACCGGTGCCACCCTGTTGGATTCAGGAAATTTTGTTTTGAGAAATGAGAAGTCGAATATCTTATGGTAGAGCTTTGACTATCTATTGGACATGATCTTGCCCAGAATGAACATTGGATATGACAGAAGGGCTGGAAAAACATGGTCATTGGTGTCATGGAAGAGCACAGAAGATCCTAGTCCAGGAGTTTTTATTAGAGAATTCATTATAATAGATTTTCTTATTAGCTTTTTTCCTATAATGTGTGGCCATATACAATTATATTTGTATGAATATTATTTAAGGGTATCAATTGATCGGTAGGTGAATCAATTGATTGGGTATCTAAGAGTCTTATGTATGGAAGACTCAAATTTATAAATAGGGAGTTAGAAAATTTAACTCATATGAATGTGGTGTTACAACTTTTGTAACCCCATCATTATGAAATTTATTTGTACATTATGTTTATGAGTAATAGAGGAAAATGGAAAAGTATAACCTATGCAATTATATAGATGCATTCAAGTTCATACCCCACCATTACCCATTAATTTGTACATAATGGGTGTAAATAATGAGTATAACTCCCATATAGTCTTTGATGGGAAGACTAAGAGATGTATAATTTTTTTTATAAATTGAGGTCCTAAGCCACACTCTCATTCTTATGTCTTTTTGTTGGTTTATTTTTAACAACATACACCACACAAGTGACCCATCCACTATATGAGAGTAGTGAGTCGAAGACCTTGCCAATCCAATTCACAAGGTAACTCAATCTCACTTCAAAAGTGTTATTGATATCATGAATCAAGGTAAGAATATGATCATTATTTGAATACTTATATATATATATTTTTTTTATGCATCCAAAATGGTTTTATAAAATAATAATTTCCACATAAAGTTTATAAAAGTTTGGTTGACATTTCTTTCTATTTTTAAATTCTTCTAATTAGTTGTAATTTCCTATTTTTTTTTGTAATATCCTAATTTTAGGATTGTTTCTTATTTTTGTATTTTGGGTAGATTGTTTCCTATTTTTGTGTTTTAGGTTTTGTGTATATATATTCATTCTTAATCAATGGAAAAGTCAAGCCATTGTTTCTCAATAATCTTCTACTTCAACATGGTATCAAGAGCCTAATTTTCTTTGGTGTATTTTCTTCCTTTTTTTTTTCCCTTTTCCTTAATGGCTTCCAGTGCATCCTTCTCTTCCACCAACAATCCTATCACCATCCAAAACTCTCAAGATCCTCAAAATCCTCTCCTTACAATCAATCTCTCCAATATCACCAAATTGTCATCCATCAATTATCTCACAGGGAGCCTTCAAATCCAATCCTTCTTGAAGGTTATAATCTTCATCACTTCATTGATGGCGCTCATACTCCACCACCACCCACCGTCACCGTCACCATCACTTGTGTTGCATCCCCAAATCTAGTATACACAACCTGGAAGCGTCAGGATCGTCTCATCTTTAACGCTCTCCTTGGTGCTATCTTCGTTTCACTACAACCGCTTATTGTCTGCACCACCACTTCCCTTGATGCATGGCAAACCTTAGTTAATACCTATGCCAAACCCTTGATAATTTTCTCTCCACCAATGGTATATCCCATCTTACTACACCACATACACCTGGACACAATGGCCTTTCCGAATGACGTCATTGTCATATTGTTGAAACCGGTCTATTTCTTCTCACTTATGCATCGATATCTCTAACTTATTGGACTTACGCCTTTGCCACTATTGTATATCTCATCAACTGTATGCCCACACCCACACTATATCTCTCATCTCCTTTTGACCAACTCTTTGAGTCTCCACCCAACTACACTAAACTTTGGGTGTTTGGTTGCTTATGTTATTCGTGGCTTTGTCCTTATTCTCAACATAAACTTAACTCTCGTTTCACTTCTTGTGTTTTTCTTGGTTACTCTTCCTACACCACCTATTATATATTGTGACAATGTTGGTGCCACCTATCTCTATTCTAATCTAGTCTTTCATTCGCGCATGAAACATGTGGCAATTGACTATCACTTTATTCGGGATCAAGTTCAATTATGTGTTCTTCGTGTTACTCATGTTTCCTCAACAGATCAACTTGTCGACGCTCTTACTCAACCGCTTCCACAAAGCTTCTTCCAAGAATTACGGGTCAAGATTGGCGTCTCCTCCAGAGCTCTATCTTGAGGGGGCATATTAGAGAATTTATTACAATAGATTTTCTTTCTATTTTTAAATTCTTCTAATTAGTTGTAATTTCCTATTTTTGTTGTAATCCCCTAATTTTAGGATTGTTTCCTATCTTTGTGTTTTGGGCTAATTCTAGGATTGTTTCTTATTTTTGTGTTTTGAGTAGATTGTTTCTTATTTTTGTTGGAATATGTGCCCATAAACAAATGAGATGTTTTTTATTTTGCTGATTATTAATATTTTTTAAGGAATTATTTCAATATTATTGTTGCATGCATGTTATAGATGCTTTATAAATATCGAAAACCCTAGATTATTTAATTGAAACTTTAAATATTGTATATAAGTGTTATATACAAGAGGATAATATTTAAAGTAAAATAATCTAATATGTTCGTAATTAAAAATTAAAGTTGGGATCTTTAATTTAAAATTACTAGCGCGGTTCATTACATTCTGAATGAAATGATCTTATCCGGATTGTTAATAATGAGATTATTGGAATGAAAGCGCTTTATATAATTTGATTATATAGGACTGGAACACGATTAATTATGAATCTCTGATAAATTCCGTTATAATATAGAGCATTCAATATTAATCAATGATGGTCATATATGCATTGATCTTAATTCTGAGTGATTAATAGACTCCTATTTATTCTATTGTATTTTTTGACATACCGGGTAATGACACAAATACATAGTGTCAAATTCTTGGTGTATTGGAAGTATAATAAAATAAATAGCCGGGAATATTAATATACAAGATGAAATCCATTCCTTCGTTAAGAAGTCAGATGGACAGTTCCCATAAGTATTGGTTCGGGCCTTGAATGATAAGAACGCTCAATTTATGATTAGACCATAAATATATTATTCATTAGAGAACCAATGGCACTTAAGGAGAAAGATATAATTAAAGAGGTTAACGGAAAAACCTAGCTTTAATTATGAACCGTTTATGGAGGATTGACTCATATGTAGTGACTATATCAATGGGCAATTCAAATCCTTTGAATATATTTAATTTTATAATTTTAAGAGTGCAATTCCAAATTTTTAGTGGAGTAATTTTGGAATTAATAATTTTGATTTTTTAATTAAGTTGTTAATTAATTGTCAAAATTATTGGAGCTTAAAATTATAATGTCCATAGTTCCTCTCAACGGCTCCATTAAAATTATATGAACATTTTTTTATGTTGGGTTGATTTTATTAGTTTGGAATTTTAAATTCTAAATTAATTTCACACAATCTTGATTTGATTTATTTATTTTATAATTTGATTATTTAAAATATTTTTTGATACAATGTGGTGAAGACCACACTTACTTGTATTCCCTAAGAAACACCTTTTGAGTGGGGATCATGGGGAGAGATATTCTCTCCCATGTTTTTCAAAATTCAAAGAAACACTTTTTAAGTGGGGATCATGGGGAGAGATATTCTCTCCCATGTTTTTCAAAATTCAAAACATGTCAGTTATTTTTTTTTTCTTCGTGGTATTAAAATTTTTTTTTTCTCAATGTTTCTCGGATGATGGGATGAGAATACAAGTTTTCAATATATATTAAGTTGTGTGAGAAAAAAAAACAGAAGAATGAAAAACGCCCACTCGTTTTGAGTTCATCATAATTTGGAGAACGTTAGAGAAAGATCCATGGTGCTTTAGAGGATTTGGAATTCTAAGATCCTTTTGGTGAAGTTCAAATTTATTAGCCTAATCGCAAGGTACAATTCTAATTTACCTATATTTGTTATTTCATTAAATTAATACAAGTATTGATCATTGAGAAAAAATTTTGAGAAAATTTTTTTGGTTTCCGTTTTTTTCTTTTATTTATCTGGTTTCAAAACCAACAATTGGTATCAGAGCAGGTTGATACTCTGTATTAATTTAATGAATGATTATTTGATAATCTTTGCATGGCTTTCGGTAGGCACTTTTGCATATTGATGTTTGTTTATTTTTATGTTCATGGTGATGAATGTTTGTGGGAATGGATTGGCCGTTTTTTTATTGGTTCCATGGATTTTGTTATTTTTGTAATAATTATTTTATTAGATCTTTTGTAAATAGGATTCTTGCTGTAATTCCTATTTTATAAGATTTTTTGTAAATAGGTTTACTGTTGTAATTATAAATCGGTTTTGGGTTGAATTTTATTGAATTTGAGAAATTCAATGGAGACAACCACAATTCAAGGAAATTTGAATATTATTGAATTTGAGAAATTCAATGGAGACAACCACAATTCAAGGAAATTTGAATTTTATTGAATTTGAGAAATTCAATGGAGACCACCACTTTTCAAGGAGAAGATGAAGATGTAAATTTACAGGAAGACCCAGTTTTATTATTTGTATTTTTTTTATTTGGGTTGTATTTAACGTCCATGGAACCCGACCATTTCCATTTTTATATTTATAAAGTTGATGATTACTTTGTCCTGCAAGGGGTGGAGCCAGGGGATTCAAACCCATGAAGGATGGGTATTCCTTGCTAGTACCACCAGGCTATGGCTTCTGGCTGGTTATTTATATGAAGAAGGTTTATTTCACGTTGCCCCTAAACTTTATCCCTGGCTCCACCACAACCCTTGTTTTAGCATGTCATTTTAGTTAGAAAAGTGCCTACCTATTTTTGCATGTCATGCATTCATGCGTTTATTTTTATTTTATTTTATATAATGTCACAGATGACTTAATTTATAATTTTAAATTGTTTAAAATATAAAGGCTTAGTAATTTAAAATGTTTAAATTGTCTAAGGTTTATGAAACAATAGTTGTTTTATAAATTAAATACACCTTTTGCAATATAATGAGTGGGAGCGGGTAATATTACAATATAAACCCTAGGTCTCCACCATTAATACAACACTGTGAGTTTTTAGTAGCGCTTAGAGACGCTTTGATTTCGTCCTCCCTACGGAAAGTGTCTACTAATTTCAATAACAAGGTTGTCTTCCATGAGATAGGATTTTAAGATGTATTTTAGAATTGACCTACCCTACGACGGCAATTTCTAAATTAAATCTTAAAAATCTGATATGGTGGGTTACACTCATAAAGATATAATTAAATTGGTTAATTATTTTCTTGACCGAACTTAAAGGAAATTAATAAGTATTAGAAATATGAGATATTTTGGATAATATTTATTAATTGAGAAAGTCTCATTTTAATTAGCAGCTTTTTGACCTACCCTACGGCGGCACTTAGTTGTGGTAATTAAAATTCCTTAGGCTGTTAAAGTATAATTTTTGGTGTATTTTATCATGAGCATTCTTGCTTCATATTTACTTTGCCTTTAATTTTCTTATGATATTTATGCAATTATTTATTGAAAATATTTCTTATTTTTGTTCAGCAAATATGTCAAACCCAATTTTCTCACTTCTCGCCTCTCAAGTTTTAACTGGTGAAAACTTTGTAAAATGGAAGAGCAACATGAACACTCTTCTCATTAATGAGAACTACCACTTTGTCCTTAAGGAGGATTGTCCTCCAGTGCCTCCAGCTAATGCCTCCAAGGCTGTCTCAGAAGAGTATAATCGTTGGATTATTGCAAATAACAAGACCCGCTGCTACTTGTTAGCAGCAATGAATGAAGTGCTTAGAACTAAGCACGAGGGCCTTGAAACTGCAAGAGAGATTATGGAATCTCTACAGCAGATGTTTGGACGCCCCTCTGAGCAGGCCCGCCACGAAGCTGTGAAAGCTGTTATGAACAGTAAAATGAAGAATGGTTCTTCAGTTCGTGAGCATGTCCTTAAAATGATTCATCACTTTAATGAGGCTGAAATCAATGGAGCTAAAATTGATGAAAAGACCCAGGTTGGCATGATCTTAGAGACACTTTCACCCTCTTTCCTCCAATTCAGGACAAACTACATCATGAACCATAAGAAATGTAATTTGACAGAACTCCTGAATGAGCTGCAATCTTATGAGACCCTTATAGATGATAAGGGAGGCAAGGCAAATATTGTTGAGGCTAATGCAGTTGTGGGAAAGGCTTCTTCTTCAAAGAATAAGAAGAAGAGAAATGTGAGAAATCAAAAGGACAAGAAGAAGATCCAAAAGAAGAAAGGGAAGGCTGTTGAGCCTAAACCTAAGGGGAAATGTTTCCATTGCAATCAAGACAGCCATTGGAAAAGGAACTGTAAGAAGTACCTTGATGAGCTGAAACAAAAGAAGAAACAAGGTAAATTAGATTTATTAGTAATGGAAACATGCTTAGTTGAGAATGATTTCTCAAGCTGGATTATTGATTCAGGAGCATCTAACCATGTTTGTATTTCTTTGAAGATGCTTGAGTCATCTAAGGATCTTGAAGAGGGAGCTTTCATGATGAGAGTTGGCAGTGGGGCAAGAGTTTCAGCGACAGCAGTTGGGACAGTACGACTGTCATTTGCTAATAATAAATATTTGTTATTGCACAATGTTTATTTTATTCCGGATTTCAAATGGAATTTGATTTCGGTTTCAAAGTTACATGAACAATTTATTTCCGTTTCTTTTGATATTGACTCTGTTTCAATCTATAAGAATGGAATGAATATTTGTTCAGGTTATGTTGATAATGGTATATATTTTGTTAAACCAATTTTCAAAAATTTACTTCAAACCGAAATGTTTAAAGTCGCTGAACCAACCCCTAAAAGAAGAAAGATTTCTAATGATAAAAATGACACATATTTGTGGCATTTAAGGCTTGGTCACATTAACATAGGTAGAATTGAAAGACTAGCAAAGGATGGTCCTTTGAAAGAGCTAAAAGTTGGCACTCTACCAGTTTGTGAATCTTGCCTAGAAGGCAAAATGACCAAAAGGCCATTTTCGGCTAAGGGTGAAAGAGCAAAAGTACCTCTAGAGATCATACATACTGATGTATGTGGACCTTTGAATGTCAAAGCAAGAGGGGGCTATGAATATTTCGTCACATTTATTGACGATTATTCAAGATACGGATATGTATATCTGATACAAAGAAAATCCGAGGCTTTCGAAAAGTTCAAAGAATTTCGTGCTGAAGCAGAAAAACAGCTTAGCAAATCAATCAAAACTCTTCGATCAGATCGAGGAGGAGAATACTTGGTTTATGAATTCAAGGACTACTTGATTGAAAATGGAATATTATCACAGCTCACGGCACCTGGGACACCTCAGCAAAATGGTGTAGCCGAAAGAAGAAATCGCACTTTGCTTGACATGATGAGATCAATGATGAGCTATTCTTCTCTGCCAACCTCATTTTGGGGATATGCATTACAAACGGCAGTATATATTCTGAACATAGTTCCATCTAAGTCAATCCCTAACACTCCCCTAGAGTTATGGAATGGTCGCAAACCTAGTTTGAGACATATTCGCATATGGGGGTGCCCTGCGCACGTGTTAAAGGGAAAGACTGGGAAACTAGAACCTCGCTCTGAGGTATGCATGTTTGTAGGATATCCTAAAGGAACAAGAGGAGGTATGTTTTATAGCGCTCAGGATAACAAAGTATTTGTGTCAACAAATGCTACGTTTCTCGAGTATAACTATATGGCAGATTTTAAACCTAGAAGTAAAGTAGTTCTAGAAGAGTTGCTAGCTGATGAGATCAGCCCCATGCCAACAACAGTTGTTGAACGACAAAGAAAAGAAACCACTGCTCAAGATCTAACACCACCGCCACCACGACGTAGTGGGAGGGAAATAAGATTGCCCATTCGCTATCGTGAAAATGGAGAAGCACAAGTTGCAGTCACTGATGGCAGTGATGATGATCCATTGACATTCAAAATGGCGATGGATGATGTTGATCGAGAGAAATGGTAGGAAGCCATGAAACTCGAAATAGAGTCTATGTACTCAAATTCAGTCTGGGAACTTGTAGATCTACCAGAAGGCATTAAGCCTATTGGTTGCAAATGGATCTATAAGAGAAAAAGAAGACCTAATGGGAAAGTAGAGACTTTCAAGGCAAGGCTGGTGGCAAAGGGTTTTACCCAAAAGGAATGAGTAGACTATGATGATACTTTTTCACCAGTTGCCATGCTAAAATCCATTAGGATTCTCTTGTCCATTGCTGCTTATTATGATTATGAGATATGGCAAATGGACGTCAAGACAGCATTTTTGAATGGCCATCTTGAAGAGACTATTTATATGGTCCAACCAGAGGGTTTCGTGGTCAAAGACCAAGAGTAGAAAGTGTGCAAACTACAAAGGTCCATTTATGGACTTAAGCAAGCTTCTAGATCTTGGAATATCAGATTTAACGAAGCCATAAAGTCTTATGGTTTTGAACAAAATCTGGGTGAACCTTGTGTCTATAAGCAAATAGGAGGAGATAAAGTGGTTTTCTTAGTTCTTTATGTGGATGACATTCTACTCATTGGAAATGATGTAGAATCTCTATCCAAGGTAAAGAACTAGCTAGCCAGCCAATTCCAAATGAAGGATTTGGGAGAGGCAAGCTACATTCTTGGTATCCAAATGACTAGGGATCGTAAGAATAGGCTTCTGGCATTGTCTCAGGCAGCATACATTGACAAGGTGCTTGTCAAGTTTGCAATGGAGAACTCTAAGAAAGGGAATTTGCCTTCTCGACATGAAGTCCATCTCTCTAAAGAGCAGTGTCCAAAAACACCACAAGATGAGGAGAAAATGAGACGAGTTCCCTACGCATTAGCAGTTGGTAGTTTGATGTATGCAATGTTGTGTACAAGACCTGACATATGCTTTGCAGTGGGAGTGGTTAGTCGATACCAGTCAAACCCAGGATTAGATCACTGGGTAGCAGTCAAGCATATACTTAAATATCTGAGAAGGACAAGAAACTATATGTTGGTATACTCTGGTAGGGAATTGATTCCTATCGGATATACAGATTCTGATTTCCAATCAGATAGAGACTCTCGGAAGTCTACTTCTGGGGCCGTTTTCACTTTGGGAGGTGGAGCCATTATATGGAGGAGTGTCAAGCAAACTTGTGTTGCTGATTCAACCATGGAGGCTGAATATGTAGCGGCTTGTGAAGCAGCTAAAGAAGCAGTCTGGCTTCGCGAATTCTTGAAAGAACTGGAAGTTGTTCCAAATATGCATGAGCCAATTAGACTCTATTGTGATAATAGTGGAGCAGTGGCTAATGCCAAAGAACCCAGGAACCATCGCAAAGGAAAACACATAGAACGGAAATTCCACCTGGTAAGAGAGACTGTCAGTAGAGGAGATGTTTCAGTTGAAAAGATCGCATCTGCGAACAACATAGCTGATCCATTCACTAAGACTTTACCAGCTCAGACTTTTGAGCAACATCTTGAAGGGATGGGACTTAGAGACATGTCACATTTGCTTTAGGGCAAGTGGGAGATTGTTGGAATATGTGCCCATAAACAAATGAGATGTTTTTTATTTTGCTGATTATTAATATTTTTTAAGGAATTATTTCAATATTATTGTTGCATGCATGTTATAGATGCTTTATAAATATCGAAAACCCTAGATTATTTAATTGAAACTTTAAATATTGTATATAAGTGTTATATACAAGAGGATAATATTTAAAATAAAATAATCTAATATGTTCGTAATTAAAAATTAAAGTTGGAATCTTTAATTTAAAATTACTAGCGCGGTTCATTACATTCTGAATGAAATGATCTTATCCGGATTGTTAATAATGAGATTATTGGAATGAAAGCGCTTTATATAATTTGATTATATAGGACTGGAACACGATTAATTATGAATCTCTGATAAATTCCGTTATAATATAGAGCATTCAATATTAATCAATGATGGTCATATATGCATTGATCTTAATTCTGAGTGATTAATAGACTCCTATTTATTCTATTGTATTTTTTGACATACCGGGTAATGACACAAATACATAGTGTCAAATTCTTGGTGTATTGGAAGTATAATAAAATAAATAGCCGGGAATATTAATATACAAGATGAAATCCATTCCTTCGTTAAGAAGTCAGATGGACGGTTCCCATAAGTATTGGTTCGGGCCTTGAATGATAAGAGCGCTCAATTTATGATTAGACCATAAATATATTATTCATTAGAGAACCAATGGCACTTAAGGAGAAAGATATAATTAAAGAGGTTAACGGAAAAACCTAGCTTTAATTATGAACCGTTTATGGAGGATTGACTCATATGTAGTGACTATATCAATGGGCAATTCAAATCCTTTGAATATATTTAATTTTATAATTTTAAGAGTGCAATTCCAAATTTTTAGTGGAGTAATTTTGGAATTAATAATTTTGATTTTTTAATTAAGTTGTTAATTAATTGTCAAAATTATTGGAGCTTAAAATTATAATGTCCATAGTTCCTCTCAACGGCTCCATTAAAATTATATGAACATTTTTTTATGTTGGGTTGATTTTATTAGTTTGGAATTTTAAATTCTAAATTAATTTCACACAATCTTGATTTGATTTATTTATTTTATAATTTGATTATTTAAAATATTTTTTGATACAATGTGGTGAAGACCACACTTACTTGTATTCCCTAAGAAACACCTTTTGAGTGGGGATCATGGGGAGAGATATTCTCTCCCATGTTTTTCAAAATTCAAAGAAACACTTTTTAAGTGGGGATCATGGGGAGAGATATTCTCTCCCATGTTTTTCAAAATTCAAAACATGTCAGTTATTTTTTTTTTTTTCGTGGTATTAAAAAATTTTTTTTTTCTCAATGTTTCTCGGATGATGGGATGAGAATACAAGTTTTCAATATATATTAAGTTGTGTGAGAAAAAAAAACCGAAGAATGAAAAACGCCCACTCGTTTTGAGTTCATCATAATTTGGAGAACGTTAGAGAAAGATCCATGGTGCTTTAGAGGATTTGGAATTCTAAGATCCTTTTGGTGAAGTTCAAATTTATCAGCCTAATCGCAAGGTACAATTCTAATTTACCTATATTTGTTATTTCATTAAATTAATACAAGTATTGATCATTGAGAAAAAATTTTGAGAAAATTTTTTTGGTTTCCGTTTTTTTCTTTTATTTATCTGGTTTCAAAACCAACAATTTTTGTGTTTTAGGTTTTGTGTATATATATTCATTCTTAATCAATAGAAAATTCAAGCCATTGTTTCTCAATGATCCTTTCTCTGCTTCAACAGTTTTCTCCCTGGAGCATGACCTTAATGGAACTAGCTAGATTTTATCTTGCAAGGGAACAACAGGTACTGGACTAGTGGCGTCCGGGATGGGCAGGTTTTCAGCCTGCTTCCTGAAATGCTTTTAGACAATATATTGAAATACAATTATTCCTTTAGTAAGGATGAGAGCTATTTCAATTACTCTCTCTATAATTCTTCCATTATAAGCAGAGTGGTCCTGGATGTGTCAGGGCAGATTAAGCAAATGACATGGATTGAAGACACTCATCAATGGAAATTGTTTTGGTCTCAACCCAGAAGACAATGTCAGGTTTATGCTTACTGTGGGCCTTCTAGAATCTGCAATCTGGATTCCTATGAGTATTGTGAATATTTGCCTGGCTTTGAACCTCGCTCCCCCGGAAACTGGGAATTGCAAGACAGATCTGGAGGGTATGTGAGGAAAGCAGATTTGCAGTGTGTCAATGGAAGTCATGGTGATGGGGAGAGAGACCAGTTACTTTTGGTGTCTAATGTAAGACTGCCCGAGTATCCACTAACATTGCAAGCAAGAGTGCCATGGATTGCGAGTCAGCCAGCCTGAATAACTACTCTTGCTCTACTTATGCTTATGACAACGAGGAGTGTACAGTATGGAGTGGAGATCTTCTAAACCTGCAATAGCTATCAGAATCTGACAGTAATGCTGGAGATTTCCATCTCAAACTTGCTGACTCTGAGCAAAATAGGAGAGGTAAGAAAAAGGGAATGCTCATACTAGTTGTTGTAGGACATAAAGCATATAAAATGGCTATTGATTTAGTTAAGTTAAATGTCATATATTTCCTTCTACAGTTTCAAGCAGCAAGTAGAAGCTATGGCTCATTGTTACACTAACCATTTCTGTAACTTTAGCCTTTGTCACATTTGGAATATGGAGAAGGCTCCAAAGAAAAGGTCAGTATTTCTCATGGATAGAAGATGACCAAGCAATTCAAGGCTATTTAGATTCCATCAACACATACAAAACCATTTCTTATCTGATATGAATTCATTACCATTGTTGTAGAATAATTAAGTTCATATTAGAGTTTCAATCTCCTGATTACAGTATTGAATTAGCTTATTCCCATGCCAGAATTCCTACATTCTTATAGAATTTAATCTGTTGGTTCTTTACCAAGCATGGGAAGATTTGTTACTATTTGATTTCAGTGACAGCTCAGAAGATACCAACCATGAACTTAGTGAGGCAAATAAAGGTTGGAGAGGAGAGAAGAAGGAAGTTGATTTGCCAATGTTTAGTTGTGCGAGTGTATCTATTGCTACCAATAACTTCTCTATTGAAAATAAACTAGGAGAGGGAGGTTTTGGACCAGTTTATAAGGTGAGCTTAGTATGACTAACAGTAATGCCTCTTAGAAAAGAAATGTGAAAATTTTTGCTACTGTTCTACAATCCCTCAACCGTAAATGCCCATTAGGCATACACAAATTTTCTTTTACTTGGTGTGGTTGTTGTACTTAGTTGAAATCCCCATGACATGGAAAGTCACAAAGAGGATATGAGGTAGCTGTGAAAAGACTTTCAAAAAGATTTGGACAGGGTTGGGAGGAGTTAAAAAATGAATCCATGCTTATAGACAAGCTTCAACATAAGAATCATGTTAGACTTTTGGGCTGCTGCATTGAGCTAGATGAGAAGATACTGATTTATGAGTATATGCCCAATAAAAGCTTAGATTTCATCCTTTTTGGTTTGTACTTCTCAACATATCTAAACTTTTGTTTATCCTAAGCTCAATAAAAAGCTTTTTTCATTCATTGTTGTTGGCCTTTTATTTACTGACACCAGTTTGTATTTATTTGGTGTAAAATTGGGATAGATCCTGCATGACATGGGATTCTGGACTAGGAGACACGTCATTCACATAATTGAAGGGGTTGCTAAGGGATTTCTTGATCTCCATCAATACTCCAGATTGAGGATTATTCATCAAGATTTGAAGGTTAGCAACATGTTTTTGGATATGGACATGAACCCCAAAATATCAGATTTTGGAATGGCAAGAATTTTTGGAGGGACTTGGTAAGTGAATCCTTGCAAACTGTAAGATACATGGATTCTCTCTCTCTCTCTCTCTCTCTCTCTCACACACACACACACACACACACACACACATATATATATATATACATTTTTGTCACAAGGCAGCTACTAAATGATTTGTTATAATAATGAAATTTAGTGGCTACATGTCCCTTGAATATGCTTTGGAAGGCCTCTTTTCAACTAAATCAGATGTCTTTAGCTCCAGGGTTTTGTTACGGGAGATTCTAAGAGGCAAAAAAAAATACCAGATTTTACCAGAGTGATTCACTCAATCTTCTTGGATATGTGAGTAACACAATCTACAATGTTCTAATATACTAATTCTTGATTTACTAGTCAGTAATTTTTCACATCTTGTTTACTAGTCAATTTTAAGCTAAAGTTCTTTGCATGCAATAAAAAGGACCATGCATCTGTTTTTCTTTTTTGGAAATTTGCATCAAAAGAACATTTTCTTTCCTTCAGGCATGGGATCTATGGAAAAACAACATAGGGCAGGACCTGATGGATCCAGTATTGAATTGGGAGGCACGGGTTCACATCATTCAAGGGATGGCTCAGGGACTTCTTTATCTCCATTAATACTCTAGATTGAGAATTATTCATCAAGATTCGAAGACTAGCAACATTCTTTTGGATAAGAACATGAACAAAACATATAGTTGGGACTTAGTAAGTGAATCATTATTATACTCATTTTTATGTGGAATTTAAAGTTTTAAAATTTTGTACAAAACAATTTGCACTTATAGCTTTTTAAATAAGAAAACTATTTTATATTTTTAAAATAAAATAATGCAATTGTGGCATGTGAAGAAATTTTTATTTTTATGGATAAATATATTTTACAAATTTTATATCAATTTCTTTTTTATTTATATCTATTTATATTTTTTTTCAATGTTTTCATAATCGAATTGGTCATTGAATTGAAAAAGTTACTGGTTCACGGTTCATTGGTTGGATTGGTGTCGATCCGTGATTGAATCAGTGATGTTATAAATAAGTAATTTATATATTATTAAAATTCAAAATGTTATATAAAATTTTTTAGATATATAAAAAAATAAAAATCAATAATATTTATTTTTTCATCTTTAATATTATCAAATTAACATATATCAATAATATAATATTATCAATAAAAAAAATATTATCAAGTCCGAATCGGTGCCTGGTCCACCAGGCTAGTGGTTTTGACCGCCTGTCCGTTGGGCTCATGAGCGGTCGGCATTCCGGCCTAATTAGGCTACCTGGACTGGATTAAGCTCCAGTTGATGGTTGAACTGGCCAATCCAAAACATTGATTTTTTTTTTTTATCTCAATATTTGTATCTTATTTACTTCATATAAACTTGAAATTATTAATTTAAATAACAATTATCCATTATCCATTTAAAACCAGTCATCCTCACATTTATCTCTACACCCAAATGCCCATTTCCTATTGAAAAGTGAATATCACATTGGATGCATTGAATTGTTGTTTCCCTACCACCACCCCTTTTAACTTCTCTTCACTTTGGCATCACAAACTTAAGCAATTTTTTTGGGATGTTGAGATGAGATCATGAGACAAGCGTTCAGAGGACGTGTTGAGAGTTTCTGATATCTTCCACGACAGCTAAGACCATGAATCTGAAGAGAAAGAACTGAAGAAGAGGGAGGAAAGTGAGAGTTGGTTACTCCCTTAATTTTCAAATTTAAAATGGATGATGAAGTCTGAAGATGTCATATTACACATCCAATGGGCCCAATAAATTCTTGGGTACCTACACAGACTGTTTCGTAGAATTTTCCTAAAAGATATTTTGAAAGGGAGATCGATGGAAAGGAGACTTTTACTTACCAGTCGCCGGGCCGCCTCAGATCCGCTACTGCCTGTTTTGGATGGCTATAAGATTATTGATGGGCTGCGTAAACGCTTCTTATGAGTTATGGGTAGCATGGAATTTTCAACCAGAAGGTGTTCTGCTTATCTTGTTTTCTTGCTTATTTCTTCAGGTTTTCACTGGCAATTTGCTGATGCATTTACAGATACAATCTTACAAGGTCAGTCAATTACAACCTCTCAGACCATCATATCTGCTGCTGGTAACTTTGAATTAGGATTCTTCAAGCCTGGAAACTCCACAAATTATTATGTGGGGATATGGTACAAGAAAATCTCAGACCAAGTCTCAGACAAAACCATTGCCTGGGTGGCTAACCGAGAGTATGCGTTCAAAAATCCGTCTGTGGTCCTTACTGTCAGCACAGATGGTAACCTCGAGATTTTGGAAGGGAAGTTTGCCTACAAGGTGCAAGCATATCATCAAATAGAAACACAAGTGCCACCCTGTTGGATTCTGGAAATGTAGTTTTGAGAAATGACAACTCAACTATCTTATGGCAGAGCTTTGACTATCCATCGCACGCTTTCTTGCCGGGGATGAAAATTGGATATGACAAAAGGGCTGGAAAAACATGGTCATTGACGTCATGGAAGAGCACTGAAGATCCCAGTCCAAGAGTTTTCTCCGTGGAGCAGGGCCCTAATGGAACTAGCCAGATTTTTATCTTGCAAGGGCCAACAAGGTTCTGGACTAGTGGCATATGGGATGGGCGTACTTTCAGCCTGGCTCCTGAGATGCTCGAAGACTACATATTTAATTACAGTTATTACTCTAGTAAGGATGAGAGCTATTGGAGTTACTCTCTCTATGATTCTTCCATTATAAGCAGATTGGTGCTGGATGTGTCAGGGCAGATTAAGCAAAGGAAATGGCTTGATTCCTCTCATCAATGGAATTTGTTTTGGGCTCGACCAAGAACAAAATGTGAGGTTTATGCTTCCTGTGGGCCTTTTGGAATCTGCCATGAGAGTGCAGTCGATGGATTCTGTGAATGTTTGCCAGGTTTTGAACCTGTCTCCCCTAATAACTGGTACTCGGACGAAGGGTGTGAGGAAAGCAGATTGCAGTGTGGCAATACTACTCATGCTAATGGGGAGAGAGACCAGTTTCGCAAGGTGTCTAGTGTGACACTACCGAATTATCCACTAACACTCCCAGCGAGGAGTGCCCAGGAGTGCAAGTCAGCTTGCCTAAATAACTGCTCTTGCTCTGCTTATGCCTACGACAGAGAGACGTGTACAGTATGGAGTGGAGATCTTCTAAATTTGCGACAGCCATCCCATTACAACAGTAGTGGTCAAGATTTCTATCTCAAACTTGCGGCCTCTGAGCTAAATGGGAAAGGTAATAAAAGTAGGGAATGGTCAAACTTTTTTTGTGGAAGGACAGAGCATATGATTTTCTTTTTCTTAAATATAAGATGAAGTTCATCAAAGATTAGTTACATTTATTTCTTTTTGCAGTTTCAAGCAGCAAGTGGAAGGTGTGGCTAATTGTTATACTGGCCATTTCCCTAACTTCAGCCTTTGTCATTTGGGGGATATGGAGAAAGCTCCGAAGAAAAGGTCAGTATTTTTCATGGATAGAAGATGGCCAAGCAATTCAAGGGTATTTAGATTCCATCTACACATACAAAACCATTTGTTTTCTGCAATGAGCTCATTACCATTGTTGTAGAATAATTAAGGCCATATTAGGATTTCAATCTCCTGATTACATGTGAGTGTGGACCTGCACTATAGTGCGATAAAAATCAATAATGAATCAATTTATTCCCATGCCAGAATTCCTACATTCTTATGATACTTGACAGCTGTTTCGTCTTTATCAAGCAGGGGAAAATTTGTTACTATTTGATTTAAGTAACAGCTCAGAAGATGCCAACTATGAACTTAGTGAGGCAAATAAACTTTGGAGAGGCGAGAACAAGGAAGTTGATTTGCCAATGTTCAGTTTTGTGAGTGTATCTGCTGCTACTAATAACTTCTCTATTGAAAATAAACTAGGAGAGGCGGTTTTGGACCTGTTTACAAGGTGAGATTAGTATCTGTGAATTTTCTTGGTATGTACAGAGTTTCTTTTACTTGGTGTCATTGTACTAAGTTAAAATTCCCATGACAGGGAAAGTCACAAAAAGGATACGATGTAGCTGTGAAAAGGCTTTCAAAAAGATCAGGATAGGGATGGGAGGAGTTAAAAGAATGAAGCCATGCTTATAGCCAAGCTGCAACATAAGAATCTTGTGAAGTTGTTTGGTTGCTGCATTGAGCAAGATGAGAAGATATTGATTTATGAGTATATGCCCAACAAAAGCTTGGATTTCTTCCTATTTGGTTTGTAACTTCTACATATCTGAACTTCTTGCTACTGTGTATTCAATAAAAAACCATTCATTATTATTCACCACTTATTTGCTAACATGAGTTTGTATTTATTTGGTGTAAAATGGAAATAGATCCTGCAAAACATGGGATTCTGAATTGGAAGACATGGGTTCACATCATTGAAGGGGTTGCTCAGGGTCTTCTTTATCTGCATCAATACTCCAGATTGAGGATTATTCATCGAGATTTGAAGGCTAGCAACATTCTTCTAGATAAGGACATGAATCCTAAGATATCAGATTTTGGAATGGTAAGAATATTTGGGAGCAACGAATCAAAAGCAACAAATCATATAGTTGGGACTTAGTAAGTGAAGCCTAACAAATTCTAAAATATGTGAATGTTCATACAACTTTTTTTTTTTTTCTACACATATATTTGAAATCATGCAGCTACTAAATCGTTTTGTGATTAATAATCAAATTCAGTGGCTACATGTCCCCTGAGTATGCATTGGAAGGCCTTTTTTCGACTAAATCTGATGTCTTTAGCTTCGGGGTCTTATTACTAGAGATTTTGAGTGGCAAGAAGAATACTGAATTTTACCAAAGTGACTCCCTCAATCTTCTCGGATATGTGAGTAACACAATATTTCCTCACATAACTATTTATGATGTTTTGATATGCTAATTCTTTGTTTTCAATTCCCCTGTTATATTACCTATTTGGTTGTCTTGGGCTAGTAAATTTTCACATTATGTTTACCACTCAGTTTCAAAGCTTATTTCATATCATTGGCTACTATAAAAAGGACTTTATTATCTTTTACTTTTTGGGAATTTGCATCAATGGATAATTTTCTTTCTTTTAGGCATGGGATCTGTGGAAAGACAACAGGGGACAGGAGTTGATGGATCCAGTGTTGGAAGAGACATTGCCAACACACATTCTGTTGAAGTACATCAATATAGGCCTTCTTTGTGTTCAAGAAAGTGCAGATGACAGGCTTACCATGTCTGATGTTGTCTCAATGCTTGGCAATGAAAGTGTACGTTTACCCTCTCCAAAACAACCGGCATTTTCAAATCTGAGAAGTGGGGTGGCACCACATATATTTCAAAACAGGCCTGAAATTTGTTCCTTAAATGGTGTGACACTTTCGATTATGGAAGCACGATAATGGTTCAGAACTTAATAAATAATATGCTTAAATTTCAGCATATTGTCTTGCGTTGTTTTTGTGAATTCATAGCTCATGTATTGAAATGGACATGTGATCTATGTGTTAATTTTTCTTCCAAAACAGTTCAATAATCATTCAGACCTGTGTCTAATATTTTTATCTGAAACTGTTATGAAGTCTGATTTTATCCAGTTGAATTTGGATTTAATTTGATTATGATCTGTACCCTCATCAATCCAAGGAGTGAAGGACAATTTTCAGAGCTCAAAAACCAACAAATGGCGCATTTAGGGCCAATCCATCTATAGAGAGTCAACTATCCACCTTCCACTTATTCTCTTATATGTGTTTCCGAATGCCCTGGCATATGTATATCTTGCACAGATTCAATTCTGTACTACTGTATATTTACTATGAGACTGACTAAGTTCTACTGTTTTGAGAATAGTGCAGTGTATATATCTTGCCAAGAATATTCTATGGAGCATAATTCCTTTGTGAAATCAGATGTTTCCAGCTAAGGAGTTGATTGTGAATCCTGTGACAAGAGGAACTCGAAATATTACCTCTCACTGAGAATCCTGTGAATTGAAACCTCCTTAACACCTACCATATGAAAATGAATGATTTTTCTTTTCTTTTTTTCTGTAATTTTATGTATTAGCATGGTAAGTGAATTCAGTTTTCACTGGGCATCTGAAAGAAGATAATTTGAAACAGTTTTTGGTATGGGGAATGGGGTATGAGGACAAGATGCTGTAATTGATGGATATGTCAGTGGGGAAAGAAATTATCAGAACCCAGGTGTAGGTATTAACTTAGCTATAATGGGGGAAGGGAGTGAACAGAAGCAGGGTTAGCTTCAATTTCAGATTCATATCATACAGTGCTTCATTCAACTAGTAATAGCGAAGACAATTCAGCTACTCAGCATAGGAGGGAGGAATTAGTTAAGCAGTTGTAGATTTTTCGCCTTCCAAATCCAAAGTGATCAGACAATTTTCCAGAAAAAAAAAAAGTGGTATAACGTTCCCTGTGACTTATAACACTTCCCATTTGTTTGGACATAGTTTGAATAAAACCCCTTTGGTTGCCAAGAAAACCAAGGAAAATGCAAAAGAGAAATAACTTGAAGTCTACAATTTCTGTAGTTTATGATGGAAAGCTCAAGTTCAAGCTCAAGTAAGGCTAAACGAGCCCATTGACCCTCTCTCATCTCTACAACATAGACTTCAAAAGCAAAATGGGTAAAATAATGGTCATTTAAGGGGCCCTGCGCTTGGCTTGGGAATCAGTTTCATTGAATATTTTAGGAGAGATAACATATAGCAAGTCAAAAAGTAGATAAGTACAAACTAATTTTGCCGTCCAGCATAGAAAATCTAATCCCAGTGGGGCCTTAAGTACATGAATTTAGTGTTCTTTCCATCATTCTTCTCATTCTGGTCATGGTCTAGATTGAAGAAAGGTCCGATACAAATTGGAAAAGTCATAGAAGGAAATATATCTAGAAGGGAATCCTAACAAAAGGTCTTTCAAAACTGCTACACCTTGCTTTGCATCGTAGTTGGTCTCTGCATTGAATGAGTCTTTTTTTTTCCTATGTCCCCTGGAGACAGAAAATCTGAAAACATTTCTAAATGGTTTTCCAAAATACAGTGCATGGGAGGTTCCAGGACTTTGAGGGAAAGGAAAGCAGCAGAACCAGCTGGGGAAAATCAGGTATCTGATTTCTTCTATTAATTCATCAGCATGAAAAGGATCATTTCCTGCCACTCTAATGTTGTTTAATCTATTCAACCACGGAAATTAGGGAAGACTTTGACGAAAATGATGCGCGGTCAAGTTCTGCTACCTGCTACATTGAATTATGCTTATCTAGGGAAGATGCATTGAAGTCTTAGAGCATTTGAGATTTTTTTTTTCTTTTTTTCTCTTAAGACACAATTAATTGTCCATAAATTAATAGCTTGGGAACAAGGAAAATCAATTAATTAAGTGAATATTAATTGCTTATTAATTAATAAATCATTAATTTATCAAGATAGTTCTTATTTTTTCAAAATATTGTATTCAATATTATTTATTATAATTGTTAGGAAGTGTCCCAATTTCCTAATTAGTATAAATTTATTTTTTGTAAAGAATATTATATGAATGTTTTTAGGTTAATATATTATTGTAATATTAGATTTTCTTATAGGGTAAGGAAGGTTGTTGGAAATATCTTTGTACATATTCTAGGTCATGAGGAGAAAAAGTTATGAGATGGAAATGACCATGTAAAGATTATACGGGGTAAATAGAGATGTGAGAAAGAACGGGAGGTACTCGGTGGAGCGAGATGACTTGTGGTAGGGTAGGGATACGAAGAGTAGGAAAACAGGAGATGTTTTAAGAACCCAATAATTGTATCTGGTTATGTCCTCTATAATGTTTTGGTTCTATCCTTTGTAATGTTCTCTATTGTATAATGAAATGATTCTCTCTCATCTGTGGACGCAGACATGGTTGGTCGGATGTGATGAGGGAGCAGCAACACCACTCTTCATCTCTGAACTAGACTGTGATGTAGACTTTGGTATGGATCTTGACCCCAACTCAACCTCCACCTGTGTGCTTGATTTTTATTGCTCTTTATCACAAGAATATCTAAAAGATGAGTCATGAAGCATAGTAGTTTCATAAAAAATAACATCTCTATTGACCATGACTTTCTTGGTTTTTAAACACCATAACTTATATCCTTTAACACTAGACTTATAGCCAAGGAAGACACATTTTATAGACCTAGGTTCTAGCTTTCCATTATCAACATGAGTATAGGCAGGACATCTAAATACCTTCAAATCAGGGTAACTAGCAGGAGTACCAGACCATACCTCTTGTGGAGTTCTTTTGTTAGTAGTAGTTGAGGGATAACGATGAATGAGGAAACAAGATGTAGCTTTAGTCCAAAAAGACTTAGGTAAACCAACAATGGAAAGCATATAATGTACTTTCTCCATCAAAGTCCTATTCATTTGCTTTGCCACACCGTTTTGCTGTGGGGTATGACGAACTGTATGATGCCTCGCGATTTCTTCTGACTTGCATAGAACATTAAATTCATAAGAACAAAACTCCAAGCCATTATCAGTGCGAAGACGTTTTACCTGCTTCCATGTCTGCTTCTCAATCATAATTGTCCACTCCTTGAATGTAGCTAACATATCACTCTTTTTCTTCAAGAAGAACACCCAAACTTTTCTGGAAAAAATCATCAATGATAGTTAACATATAACTAACACATCCCTTAGAAGGCACCCTAGATGGTCCCCGAAGATTAGAATGTATATAATTGAGTGTCCTCTTTGTGTTGTGAATGCCTTTTGTGAATTTGACTCTTCTCTGCTTCCCAAAAACGCAGTGCTCATAGAACTTTAGTTTTCTAATACTCTAACCATTAAGAAGTCCTCTTTTGCTCAATTCAATCATCCCATTCTCACTCATATGCCTAAGGCGCATATGCCAAAGTCTAGTAACATCACCATCTAATAAGGAAGAAGTAGCAACAACTACATCACTTATAACTGTGGATCCCTACAAGACATATAATTTGGTAGATCTTTTCTGCCATTTCATCACAACAAGAACACATTTACTAACCTTTAAGACTCCACCTTCACCAGTATACTTGTACCCTTTTGAATCAAGAGTACTCAATGAGATAAAGTTCCTCTTTAGATTTGGAATGTGTCTCATATCACCAAACATAGATGGACATTCAAGAATAAAGATTAGAATTAGATTTGAACCCAAACATCATTTAAATCAGAGATTGTATAGGTCATTATAGAAGATTATTATTAAATTTGGCCCGAAAAATAAATCTTTTACATTTTACTCCCTACTATAAGTGACCTACCACCAGCCTAAAAAGAAGAAATGTGGGCCTAATGAGGGTTTTTTTTTTTTTTTTGATATTTTCCATTTATATAACTAACTTGAACAATGGTGTACCCTTAAAAGTAGAAAAGATCCATGTAGTATTCTTCGGTTTATTATGGTTATGTTTGGTTATGAGAAAATTTAAAGGAAAATGTGAAGAAAAGAAAATAAAAAAGAAAAATAAAAAGAAAGAAAATTAAAAATGGGTTTAAATTCAATGAATTATTTTTATATGCTTCTCCAAACTCATTTCACTTTTTTTTTTCATTATAATAAGATTAAATAATTTAAAAATATATAAAATTTTAACTAATTTTATTTTATTTTGTATTTTTTCATAATGAAACTAAATATAAGAAAACTATTTTTCTTAACTTTTTTTTTCTTAATATTTTCCAAGAGACTAAATATAGCCTAGATGTATCTAGTAGAAAGATCCAACATGGGGTTGGAAAAAAATCATAGAAGAAGATATATCTTGAAGGGGAGATCAAAGGATATTAAATGGGACTATGACCCACACCTGAGATTTATGGGCTGCTTAATGGAACAAACCAGATTTTTATCCACCATATTGAATATTGAATATGGTATTCTTCCAATTATTAAATGTATTCAGCGAAAAGGTCCAATTGTTAGTAAAAGAAGAACAGGTCAAACTATCGTACTAGGGTGCTATGAGTGAGATTGTGATTACATCAACTTTTAATTATTTAGAATATTGTCCATTATATATTTTAATTTTTTATAATATTAATTTATTTTATTGATTAAGAATTATAATTTAATGTATACTTAACATTAAAATCTTATATAGTTCCAATTTCATACAAGTAACTAAATTTTTTATATTGATCTCATCTCTGCACCCAAATGCCCATTTCCTCTTGAAGATTAAAAATTAAAAATAAAAATTAATCCATCTAACAACCAAGTTAAAATGTATTTATATATCATAAAAAAAAAAAATCATCACCGAATAAACCAATAACCATAAAAATAAAAATGGAAAATCATCTATAAATAAATCAAAACAAAATATAAAAAGAAAATAATATTTTCATGGTTGATTAACCCTATGAGTTGGATGATAAAAGCGTTAATATCGAGTTGGAGGCAAAACCAATAACCATCGGAAGATATTCTTCGATTGCTACCACACGGTGCTGTAGAATTTTCCAAAAGGGAGGCCAGTGTAAAGGAGACGTGCAAGATGTTCTTCTATTGCTTCCACACAGTGGTGTCGAATTTTCCTAGAAGATATATTGAAAGGGAGATCAGTGGAAAGGAGACTTTGACTCACCGGTCGTTGGGCCTCAGGTCCGCCACTGCCTGTTTTGGATGACTATAAAACTATTGATGGGCTGCTTAAACGCTGCTTATGAGTTATGGTTAACATGAAAATTTCAACCAGAAGGTGGTCTGCTAATCTTGTTTTCTTGCTTATTTCTTCAGGTTTTCACTGGCAATTTGTTGATGCATTTACAGATACAATCTTACAAGGTCAATCAATCACAACCTCTCAGACCATCATCTCTGCTGGAGGTAACTTTGAATTAGGATTCTTTTCTCCTGGAAAGTCCACAAAATACTATGTGGGGATATGGTACAAGAAAATCTTAGAGCAAACCATTGTGTGGGTAGCTAACCGAGACTATTCATTCACAAATCCGTCCGTGATTCTCACTGTCAGCACAGATGGCAACCTCGAGATTTTGGAGGGGAAGTTTTCGTACAAGGTGACAAGCATATCATCAAACAGCAACACTAGTGCCACCCTGTTGGATTCTGGAAATCTTGTTTTGAGGAATGGCAACTCAGATATCTTATGGGAGAGCTTTGACTATCCAACGGACACACTCCTGCCCGGAATGAAAATCGGACATGACAAAAGGTCTGGAAAAACATGGTCATTGGTGTCATGGAAGAGCGCAGAAGATCCCGGTCCAGGAGATTTCTCCGTGCAGGTCGACCCTAATGGAACTAGACAGATTTTTAGCCTGCAAGGACCCAACAGGTATTGGACTACTGGGGTGTGGGATGGGCAGATTTTCAGCCAGATTCCTGAGTTGCGTTTCTACTACTTTTATAAGTACAATACATCCTTTAATGAGAATGAAAGCTATTTCACTTACTCTTTTCATGATCCCTCCATTCTGAGCAGAGTGGTGGTAGATGTGTCAGGCCAGGTTAGGAAACTGAAATGGCATGAAGGCACACATGAATGGCATTTATTTTGGCTTCAACCAAAAATACAGTGTGAGATTTATGCTTACTGTGGGCCTTTTGGAACCTGCACTCGGGATTCTGTTGAATTTTGTGAATGCTTACCAGGTTTTGAACCTCGCTTCCCTGAAGACTGGAATCTGCAAGACAGATCTGGAGGGTGTGTGAGGAAAGAAGATTTGCAGTGTGTCAATGAAAGCCATGCTAATGGGGAGCGAGACCAGTTTCTTTTGGTGTCTAACGTGAGACTGCCCAAGTATCCAGTAACACTGCAAGCAAGGACTGCTATGGAGTGCGAATCAATTTGCCTGAATCGCTGCTCTTGCTCTGCTTATGCTTACGAGGGAGAGTGTAGAATATGGGGTGGAGATCTTGTAAACGTGGAGCAGCTACCAGATGGTGACAGTAATGCTAGAAGTTTCTACATCAAACTTGCTGCCTCTGAGCTAAATAAGAGAGGTAAGAAAAAAGAGTCATAGTTGTTATTGTAGGAGGACATAGAGCATATGGGTCTTGTTTTATTTTCAATATAAAATGGCCATGGATTCAGCTAAATTTAATATGATATATTTCCTTCTACAGTTTCAACCAGCAAGTGGAAGGTATGGTTAATTGTCACACTGGCCATATCTTTAACTTCAGTATTTGTCAATTATGGGATATGGCGAAGGTTCCGAAGAAAAGGTCAGTATTTCTCATGGACAGAAGGATGGCCAAGCAGTTCAACAGTTTTTAGGTTCCATCTGCAAATACAAAGCCAGTTCTTTTTTTAAAATGAGTTCATTACCACTGTTATTGAATAATTAAGGTAACATTAGGATTTCATGTTCTGATTACATGTGAGTGTGTATGTGGAATCCAATGTGAGAAATAATTTATTCCCATGCCGGAATTCCTACATTCTTATGATATTTAATGTCTGTTTGTTCTTTACCAAGCAGGGGAAGATTTGTTAGTATTTGATTTCGGTAACAGCTCAGAAGATACCAACTGCTATGAGCTTGGCGAGACAAATAGACTTTGGAGGGACGAGAAGAAGGAAGTTGATTTGCCCATGTTCAGTTTTGCGAGTGTATCTGCTTCTACAAATAACTTCTGTATTGAAAATAAACTAGGAGAGGGCGGTTTTGGATCTGTTTACAAGGTGAGATTATAACCCCTGACAATAATGTTCTACAATTTGTCCTGGAATGTAAAGGCCTACTTGATATATACCAAATTTCTTTTACTTGGTGTAATTGTAGTCTGTTGAAATTCCCATGACAGGGAAAGTCACAAAGAGGATATGAGGTAGCTGTGAAAAGGCTCTCAAAAAGATCTAAACAGGGATGGGAGGAGTTAAAAAATGAAGCCATGCTTATAGCCAAGTTGCAACACAAGAATCTTGTGAAAGTTTTGGGATACTGCATCGAGCGGGATGAGAAGATATTGATTTATGAGTATATGTCCAACAAAAGCTTGGATTTCTTCCTCTTTGGTTTGTAACTTCCACATACATATGCTTCCAGCTACTGTATATTCAATGAGAACTTTATACATTCATCATTCTTCACCACTTACTTGCTAACATCTATTTTTTTGGTGTAAAATGGAAATAGATCCTGCAAAACGCGGGATTCTGAATTGGGAGACGCGAGTTCACATCATTGAAGGGGTTGCTCAGGGACTTCTTTATCTCCATCAGTACTCCAGATTGAGAGTTATTCATCGAGATTTGAAGGCTAGCAACATTCTTCTGGATAAAGACATGAACCCTAAAATATCAGATTTTGGAATGGCAAGAATTTTTGGAGGAAATGAATCAAAAGCAACAAAACATATAGTTGGGACTTAGTAAGTGAATCCTAACGCATTGTAAAATATGTGGACTGTCTCATAACATGCTTTTTTTCTACATATATATTTGTAATCATGCAATTACTAAATGAATTGTTTTAATAATGAATCCAGTGGCTACATGTCCCCCGAGTATGTTTTGCGAGGTCTCTTTTCAACTAAATCTGATGTTTTTAGCTTCGGGGTCTTGTTATTAGAGATTCTAAGTGGCAAGAAGATTACTGAATTTTATCATAGTGACTCGCTCAATCTTCTTGGATATGTAAGTAACACAAATTTCCTCTTATGTAGCTAAAGTTATCATGTTTACTACTATATTTCAAGCTTTAAGTTACATACTTGAATGCAATTGACCGAATTAGGACTATATATCTTTTTTTCTTTTTTCGGGAATGTGCATCAAAGTATAATTTTCTTTCCTTTAGGCATGGGATCTGTGGAAAAGCAACAGAGGACAAGAGTTGATTGATCCAGTATTGAATGAGATATCTTTGAGACATATTCTGTTAAGGTACATCAATGTAGCCCTTCTTTGTGTTCAAGAAAGTGCAGATGATAGGCCCACCATGTCCGATGTTGTCTCCATGCTTGTCAAGGAAAATGTACTTTTATCTTCTCCAAATGAGCCGGCCTTCTTAAATCTATCGAGTATGAAACCACATGCATCTCAAGATAGGCTTGAAATTTGTTCCTTAAATGATGTAACACTTTCAAGCATGGGAGCACGATAAGTGTTCTAAATTTCAGATTGCATATGCTTAAATGTCTTCAGCATATTGTCTAGTATTATTATTGGCCATCAAGTGGATTGTTGATGTACTGAACGTGTGAACTTTTGTATGTATTTTTCTTTCAATGCAGTTCAATAATGTGCTTAATTTTACTCAATCCTCAAGGATTCAGACCTGTATCTCATCTTCCCATCTGTAATTGCTACTGAATCTGCTTTTATGCATTGCCAATCCAGACACTAAAATACAACCCTCAGAGCTTACTGCAAATGTTCAACTAGTGCTAGGAAAGACGAGCTTTTGCGCATGCTACAGCTAAGCATAAGTACTAATTAACATATAGGCAAGAGGGAAAGTGAGGAAGGAAAGCAGCTATAGATTTTTTTGCCTTTTAAACTGTGATAGCATCTAGCATTTTTTTTAAGAGAAGAAATAGTATAATTTAATTGAGTACTCGTAAAACCTTCTTTTCTTATTGGACATGGTTTCAATAAAACCCATTTGGTTGCCAAGAAATCTGAGGAAATTCAGGATGTGGATGGGGAATTTGAAGTCTACCTTCGTCCCTATAGCTTAAAATGAAAAGGCATAGTTACAAACTAAGCTTACATTCTGGCAGAAACGTATATATTCCCTATTGGGGCTTGCAGTAGGAGATTGACCTGGAAGCCAACCAGAAAAGACATGCATCTATGATTAAAAGGAGCTCATGCTCACAAGAAACTTTCTCTCTATCCAATGTGGGATATGACACCCTGAAGTATGAATATCACTACTTACTATTGCTAGCTATGGACAAGGAAAAAAAAACAAGAGAAGGAAAAAAAACGAAAGGAGGAATAAGCAAAATGATGTCCAAGGATTCAAAATTGTTTACAGTAATTGGCCAGAAGCTAGATCAATTTCATGAAAATATTTAATTCCCCAAAATTAAGAGTAAGTTTTTCCCAACAAAATTGTTATTTTTTTAATTCCCTTAATCCTATGGGTTCAAGAACAAGCCGAGTCCAGTACGACTCGGCCGAGTCGGATAGACTCATACTCAATCAGGAATCGCTTAAACTCGGTTAACTCAACGGAGATTCCGAGTTGACTCGGTTGAACCGTTCGTGTTAACAAAAGAAATCGTTTTTTCACTTTCGAATCTCAGCAGAGGAACAACAAACGAGATGTAAACCTAAAAAACCTCTGAAAAATCAAAGATTGTCTTCAAAAGGAAAAGTTTCTCAACAACCATGATGAAGAGGAAGAAAGACATCAGTCTAACCCATGACTGAGTCTTGGAGGTGCACAAGAAGAAGAGGTTGAGGTATTACTAACTTCAGAACAATCATGGATGTGGAGCGCCTTCGATGGTCCCGGTGTGGTAACTGGTGTGATGAGAAGATTCCCTCCATTGACGTGAGCGGCCATCGCTGCATCTGGTCTCTCCTCTCTCTAATTTTGGTCTCAGTTCTCGCCTGCTTCTGTCTGCCTCCCTCCCTCCCTCTCTCTCTCTCTCTCTCCCTGGTACGGGTGAGTTAGTGATTTGAAGAAAGGGTGGCAATCGGTGCCAGAAAATTGGGGATTTGAAGACAGGGTGGTCAATGTTTTAATATCAAAATTATTTATAATTGTATATGTTAATATTAGGTAATATAGTATCAAATTTTATAGTCTTTGTTTTTTTTTATGATAATAATTTATTATTTTATATATTAATGGTGTGATATAAATTATATTAGCTTAAGTAAAGTATTATTTTATATGGCAATGATAGCATATTTGATGTATTAATTTATTATTAACAATATATTCAAGTCATTTACTATATTATTATATTAACATATTAAAATCATTTAATTAATAATATATACTTTGTTTAATAAATATAATTTTATATTATATTTAAACATAAAGTGTTGTAATCATTTAATCAAAAATAAAAATAAAATTAATGATTGAATTATATGTCTTTTAGTAAAAATATCATTATAGTTGAAATAAAATAATTTTCAATTCTTAACATTATCATAAATTGTTTTTGTGGAGACTTTATAACTATTTAAATAATATTAAATATGAGAAAATTTTATTTTATAATTTTTTAGCTTATTTAATTATATTTGTTTTTCTAAAAAATTTCAAAATATTTTTGTAATTTTAAAATTTTTTAGTTATCTTATTTTGCATACTGCTCTATACCAAGTCGAGATGTTGAGACCGTTATGCCTTGGGACCCTCCAAATTAATGATTGATATCGTCACTTCAATTATATGAATATAAAAAATAAATATGTAAAGAAATACCATAAGACATAATAATAGTATTTTAAAATATTTTTAGCATATTGATATATATATATATAATTATTTAATAGTTATTAATTATATTTAATGGTTTAAAATATTTTTTAGTTTTTAATTACTATATTTTATGTATCAATCAATATCGCACTGACATCTTAGATTTAAATAACGAAAATAGTATCAATTTTTGAAAAAAAAAAAAAAAAAAAAGGAAATGGTCTTTTAAGGTTAAAGTATGAATCTTTAGGTTTAGATGTTCCCAAACCTTCAATTCTAAGTGTTGAAGACGACTTCGAAGTTGTTGGAAGTCTTGTAAATCTACGATTTTCTATCTGATGATTTAAACCTTGATCTTAATGCACTTTTAGTGGAGATCGATGGAAGAAAGGGTGGAAACTATGAGTCTTTCTCTTTGAAGGTGGAAGATGACTTTCTAGAAAAAGTTATGGAAACTTTAACCCCAAGATCGATGTACCTTAAGACCTTTCAAGTCAATGACCCATAACATAACTTTCAACCATAAGATGGACACTAAAAAAAAAAGAATTAGAGTTGGATTTGAACACAAACCTCTTTCAAAGAAGATAATGTACCTATCATTATGGAAAATTATTATTAAATTTGGGTGGCAAAATATATCTCTTATATTTTAACCCCTTCCATAAGTGACTTTGCGTAGCCGTAAAAAGAAGAACTATAGAAAAGATGCCTTAGGTATCTGCCGATTATTAACTATATCTAGTAAAAGATCTTACACGGTGTTTGAAAAACTATAGAAGAAGATAAATCTTGAAGGGGAGATCAGTGGAAATGGATCTATGACTCGCCACTCCATGATTTATGGGCTGCTTAAACTTTGATGATGGGTTATGGGTAGCATGAAAATTTCAGCCAGAGGGTGGTCTATCAATCTTGCTTGTTTCTTCATGTTTTCACTTGGAATTTGCTGATGCATTTATAGATACAATCTTACAAGGTTAGTCAATCACAACTTGTCAGACCATTGTATCTATTGGTGGTGACTTTGAATTAGGATTCTTTTCTCCTGGAAACTCCACAAAATATTATGTGGGGATATGGTACAAGAAAGTGTTAGAGCAAACCATTATGTGGGTAGCTAACCGAGGTTATTCATTCACAAATCTGTATGTGGTTCTTACTGTCATTCCAGATGGTAACCTCGAGATTTGGGAAAGGAAAATTTCATACAAGGTGACGAACGTATCGTCAAATAGAAACACCAGTGCCACCCTGTTAGATTCAAGAAATTTTGTTTTGAGAAATGAGAAGTTGGATATCTTATGGTAGAGCTTTGACTATCTATTGGACATGATCTTGCCTAGAATGAACATTGGATATGACAGAAGGCTGGAAAAACATGGTCATTGGTGTCATGGAAGAGCACAGAAGATCCTAGTCCAGGAGTTTTTATTAGAGAATTCATTACAATAGATTTTCTTGTTAGCTTTTTTCCTATAATGTGTGGCCATATACAATTATATTTGTATGAATATTATTTAAGGGTATCAATTGATAGGTAGGTGAATAAATTGACTGGACATCCAAGAGTCTTGTGTATGGAATACTCAAATTTATAAATGGGGAGTTAGAAAATTTAACTCATATGAATGTGGTGTTACAACTTTTGTAACCCCATCATTATGAAATTTATTTGTACATTATGTTTATGAGTAATGGAGGAAAATGGAAAAGTATAACCTATGCAATTATATAGATGCATTCAAGTTCATAACCTATCATTACCCATTAATTTGTACATAATAGGTGTAAATAATGAGTATAACTCCCATATAGTCTTTGATGGGAAGACTAAGAGATGTACAATTTTTTTTATAAGTTGAGGTCCCAAGCCACACTCTCATTCTTATGTCTTTTTGTTGGTTTATTTTTAACAACATACACCACACAAGTGACCCATCCACTTTATGAGAGTAGTGAGTCGAAGACCTTGCCAATCCAATTCATAAGGTGACTCAATCTCACTTCAAAAGTGTTATTGATATCATGGATCAAGGTAAGAATATGATCATTATTTGAATACTTATATTTATTTTGTTTTATGCATCCAAAATGGCTTTATAAAATAATAATTTCAGCATAAAGTTTATAAAAGTTTGGTTGACATTTCTTTCTATTTTTAAATTCTTCTAATTAGTTGTAATTTCCTATTTTTGTTGTAATCCCCTAATTTTAGGATTGTTTCCTATCTTTGTGTTTTGGGCTAATTCTAGGATTGTTTCTTATTTTTGTGTTTTAGGTTTTGTGTATATATATTCATTCTTAATCAATGGAAAAGTCAAGCCATTGTTTCTTAATGATCCTCTCTCTGTTTCAACAGTTTTCTCCCTAGAGCATGACCCTAATGGAACTAGCCAGATTTTATCTTGCAAGGGAACAGCAGGTACTAGACTAGTGGCTTCCGGGATGGGCAGGTTTTCAGCCTGCTTCTTGAAATGCGTTTAGACAATATATTGAAATACAATTATTCCTTTAGTAAGGATGAGAGCTATTTCAATTACTCTCTCTATAATTCTACCATTATAAGCAGAGTGGTCCTGGATGTGTCAGGGCAGATTAAGCAAATGACATGGATTGAAGACACTCATCAATGGAAATTGTTTTGGTCTCAACCCAGAACACAATGTCAGGTTTATGCTTACTGTGGGCCTTCTAGAATCTGCAATCTGGATTCCTATGAGTATTGTGAATATTTGCCTGGTTTTGAACCTCGCTCCCCCGGAAACTGGGAATTGCAAGACGGATCTGGAGGGTATGTGAGGGAAGCAGATTTGCAGTGTGTCAACGGAAGTCATGGTGATGGGGAGAGAGACCAGTTTCTTTTGGTGTCTAATGTAAGACTGCCCGAGTATCCACTAACATTGCAAGCAAGAGTGCCATGGATTGCGAGTCAGCCAGCCTGAATAACTGCTCTTGCTCTGCTTATGTTTATGACAGCGAGGAGTGTACAGTATGGAGTGGAGATCTTCTAAACCTGCAACAGCTGTCGGATTCTGACAGTAATGCTGGAGATTTCCATCTCAAACTTGCTGACTCTGAGCAAAATAGGAGAGGTAAGAAAAAGGGAATGCTCATACTAGTTGTTGTAGGACATAAAGCATATAAAATGGCTATTGATTCAGTTAAGTTAAATGTCATATATTTCCTTCTACAGTTTCAAGCAGCAAGTAGAAGCTATGGCTCATTGTTACACTAGCCATTTCTGTAACTTTAGCCTTTGTCACATTTGGAATATGGAGAAGGCTCCAAAGAAAAGGTCAGTATTTCTCATGGATAGAAGATGACCAAGCAATTCAAGGCTATTTAGATTCCATCAACACATACAAAACCATTTCTTGTCTGATATGAATTCATTACCATTGTTGTAGAATAATTAAGTTCATATTAGAGTTTCAATCTCCTGATTACAGTATTGAATTAGCTTATTCCCATGCCAGAATTCCTACATTCGTAAGGAATTTAGCATCTGTTTGTTCTTTACCAAGCAGGGGAAGATTTGTTACTGTTTGATTTCAGTGACAACTCAGAAAATACCAACCATGAACTTAGTGAGGCAAAAAAGGTTGGAAAGGAGAGAAGAAGGAAGTTGATTTGCCAATCTTCAGTTTTGCGAGTGTATCTGCTGCTACCAATGACTTCTCTATTGAAAATAAACTAGAAGAGGGAGGTTTTGGACCAGTTTATAAGGTGAGCTTAGTATGACTAACAGTAATGCCTCTCAGAAAAGAAATGTGAAAATTTTTGCTACTGTTCTACAATCCCTCAACTGTAAATGCCCATTAGGCAAACACAAATTTTCTTTTACTTGTGTGGTTGTTGTACTCAGTTGAAATCCCCATGACAAGGAAAGTCACAAAGAGGATATGAGGTAGTTGTGAAAAGACTTTCAAAAAGATCTAGACAAGGTTGGGAGGAGTTAAAAAATGAAACCATGCTTATAGCCAAGCTCCAACATAAGAATCTTGTTAGACTTTTGGGCTGCTGCATTGAGCTAGATGAGAAGATATTGATTTATGAGTATATGCCCAATAAAAGCTTAGATTTCTTCCTTTTTGGTTTGTAGTTCTCAACATATCTAAACTTTTGTTTATCCTATGCTCAATAAAAAGCTTTTTTCATTCATTGTTGTTGGCCTCTTATTTACTAACACCAGTTTGTATTTATTTGGTGTAAAATAGGGATAGATCCTGCAAGACATGGGATTCTAGATTGGGAGACACACATTCACATAATTGAAGGGGTTGCTCAGGGATTTCTTTATTTCCATCAGTACTCTAGATTGAGGATTATTCATTGAGATCTGAAGGCTAGCAACATTCTTTTGGATATAGACATGAACCCCAAAATATCAGATTTTGGAATGGCAAGAATTTTTGGAGGAAATTAGTTGATAGCAACAAATCATATTATCGGGACTTGGTAAGTGAATCCTTGCAAACCGTAAAATATGTGGATTCTCACATAACATGGCCTTTCTTTTATATATATATATATACATTTTTGTCACAAGGCAACTACTAAATGATTTGTTCTAATAATGAAATTCAGTGGCTACATGTCCCTTGAATATGCTTTCGAAGGCCTCTTTTCAACTGAATCAGATGTCTTTAGCTTCAGGGTCTTGTTACGGGAGATTCTAAGAGGCAAAAAGAATACCAGATTTTACCAGAGTGACTCACTCAATCTTCTTGGATATGTGAGTAACACAATCTACAATGTTCTAATATGTTAATTCTTGATTTACTAGTCAGTAAATTTTCACATCTTGTTTACTAGTCAATTTTAAGCTGATGTTCTTTGCATGCAATAAAAAGGACTATACATCTGTTTTTCTTTTTTGGAAATTTGCATCAAGAGAACATTTTCTTTTCTTCAGGCATGGGATCTGTGGAAAAACAACATAGGGCTGGACTTGATGGATCCAGTATTGAGTTGGGAGGCACGGGTTCACATCATTCAAGGGGTGGCTCAGGGGACTTCTTTATCTCCATTAGTACTCTAGATTGAGAATTATTCATCGAGATTTGAAGACTAGCAACACTCTTTTGGATAAGAACATGAACAAAACATATAGTTGGGACTTAGTAAGTGAATAGTAACACATTGTAAACAATTCAAAACATGTTAAAACATTATCATACTCATTTTTATGTGGAATTTAAATTTTTAAAATTTAGTACAAAACAATTTGCGCTTATAGCTTTTTAAATAAGAAAACTATTATATATTTTTAAAATAAAATAATGCAATTGTGGCATGTGAAGAAATTTTTATTTTTATGGATAAATATATTTTACAAATTTTATATAAATTTATTTTTTATTTATATATATATTTTTTTCAATGTTTTTAGAATCAAATCAATCATTGAATCAAAAAAGTTATTGGTCCACGATTCATTGGTTGGATCGGTGGTCGAACCATGATTGAATTAGTGATGTTATAAATAAGTAATTTATATATTATTAAAATTAAAAATATTATATAAAATTTTTTAGATATATAAAAAAATAAAAATCAATAATATTTATTTTTCATCTTTAATATTATCAAATTAACATATAGATATATTAATATTTTAACATTTGATTAAATAATATATATATATATAGATAATATTTAAATATAAAAATATTTGTTGAAGGTTATTTAATTTCCTTTATATATGTTACACTATTTTATTTATATTATTTACATTTTCACTCTTATTCAAAATTTATGAGAATTTTATTATATAACGTTGTTGTGTCTGGCATGTATATAACACGCACAGCAAAGTGGTGGTGTGTATGCGTTTTGAACCCAAGGTTAGTTGTTCAAACCCATGAGCTGCAGCCCAAGATATGGCACATCTTGCACTATGTTTGAGCCCATTTTACCCAATAAAAATATCCATGAAAGAAGAGAAAACTCATGAGCGGGCCGGCATTCCGGCCCAATTAGGCTACCCGGACTGGATTAGGCTCCAGTTGATGGTTGAACTGGCCAATCCAAAACATTGATTTTTTTATCTCAATATTCGTATCTTATTTATTTCATATAAACTTTGAAATTATTCATTTAAATAACAATTATCCATTATCCATTTAAAACCAATCATCCTCACATTTCCAAATGAAAAGTGAATATCACATTGGATGCATTGAATTGTTGTTTCCCTACCACCACCCCTTTTAACTTCTCTTCACTTTGACATCACAACTTAAAACTATTTTTTTGGGATGTTGAGATGAGATCATGAGACAAGCGTTCAGAGGACGTGTTGAGAGTTTCTGATATCTTCCACGACAGCTAAGACCATGAATCTGAAGAGAAAGAACTGAAGAAGAGGGAGGAAAGTGAGAGTTGGTTACTCCCTTAGTTTTCAAATTTAGAATGGATGATGAAGATGTCATATTACACATCCAATGGGTTCAATAAATTCTTGGGTACCTACACAGACTGTTTCGTAGAATTTTCCTAAAAGATATTTTGAAAGGTAGATCGATGGAAAGGAGACTTTGACTTACCAGTCGCCGGGCCGCCTCAGATCCGCTACTGCCTGTTTTGGATGGCTATAATATTATTGATGGGCTGCGTAAACGCTGCTTATGAGTTATGGGTAGCATGAAATTTTCAACGAGAAGGTGTTCTGCTAATTATCTTGTTTTCTTGCTTATTTCTTCAGGTTTTCACTGGCAATTTGCTGATGCATTTACAGATACAATCTTACAAGGTCAGTCAATCACAACCTCTCAGACCATCATATCTGCTGCTGGTAACTTTGAATTAGGATTCTTCTCGCCTGGAAACTCCACAAATTATTATGTGGGGATATGGTACAAGAAAGTCTCAAACCAAACCATTGTCTGGGTGGCTAACCGAGAGTATGCGTTCAAAAATCGGTCTGTGGTTCTTACTGTCAGGACAGATGGTAACCTCGAGGTTTGGGAGGGGAAAATTTCATACAGGGTGACAAGCATATCATCAAATAGCAAAACTAGTGCCACCCTGTTGGATTCTGGAAATCTTGTTTTGAGAAATGACAACTCGAGTATCTTATGGCAAAGCTTTGACTATCCATCGGACACTTTCTTGCCGGGGATGAAACTTGGATACGACAAAAGGGCTGGAAAAACATGGTCATTAGTGTCATGGAAGAGCTCAGAAGATCCCAGTCCAGGAGTTTTCTCCCTGAAGTACGACCCTAAGGGAACCGGCCAGATTTTTATCTTGCAAGGGTCCACAATGTACTGGGCTAGTGGCACCTGGGACAGGGATGGGCAGGTTTTCAGCTTGATTCGTGAGATGCGCTTAAACTATATGTTTAATTTCAGTTATTCGTTTAGTAAGGAGGAGAGCTATATCAATTACTCTATTTATGATTCTTCAACTATAAGCAGATTGGTGCTGGATGTGTCAGGGCAGATTAAGCAAATGGCATGGCTTGAAGCCTCTCATCAATGGCATATGTTTTGGTTTCAACCAAAAACGCAATGTGAGGTTTATGCTTACTGTGGGCCTTTTGGAATCTGCAATGATAGTGCAGTTGATGGATTTTGTGCATGTTTGCCAGGTTTTGAACCTGCCTCCCCTAATAACTGGAACTCGGGTGACAAATCTGGAGGGTGTGTGAGGAAAGCAGATTTGCAGTGTGGCAATAGTACTCATGCTAATGGGGAGAGAGACCAGTTTCATCGGGTGTCTAATGTGAGACTGCCAGAGTATCCACTAACACTCCCAACGAGTGGTGCCATGCAGTGCGAGTCAGATTGCCTAAATAACTGCTCTTGCTCTGCTTATTCTTACAACGTGAAGGAGTGTACAGTATGGGGTGGAGATCTTCTAAACTTGCAACAGCTATCAGATGACGACAGTAATGGTCGAGATTTCTATCTCAAACTTGCGGCCTCTGAGCTAAATGGGAAAGGCAATAAAAGTAGGGAATGGTCAAACTTTTTTTTGTAGAAGGACAGAGCATATGATTTTCTTTTTCTTAAATATAAGATGAAGTTCATCAAAGATTAGTTACATTTATTTCTTTTTGCAGTTTCTAGCAGCAAGTGGAAGGTGTGGCTAATTGTTACACTGGCCATTTCCCTAACTTCGGCCTTTGTCATTTGGGGGATATGGAGAAAGATCCGAAGAAAAGGTCAGTATTTTTCATGGATAGAAGATTATCAAGCAATTCAAGGGTATTTAGATTCCATCTACACATACAAAACCATTTGTTTTCTGCAATGAGCTCATTACCATTATTGTAGAATAATTAAGGCCATATTATGATTTCAACCTCCTGATTACATGTGTGTGTACCTGCACTACAGTGTGATAAAAATCAATAATGAATCAATTTATTCCCATGCCAGAATTCCTACATTCTTATGATACTTGACATCTGTTTCTTCTTTATCAAGCAGGGGAAAATTTGTTACTATTTGATTTCAGTAACAGCTCAGAAGATACCAACTATGAACTTAGTGAGGCAAATAAACTTTGGAGAGGCGAGAAGAAGGAAGTTGATTTGCCAATGTTCAGTTTTGCGAGTGTATCTATTGCTACTAATAACTTTCTATTGAAAATAAACTAGGAGAGGGTGGTTTTGGACCAGTTTACAAGGTGAGATTAGTATTTGTGAATCTTCTTGGTATATACAATTTTTCTTTTACTTGGTGTCATTGTACTAAGTTGAAATTCCCATGACAGGGAAAGTCACAAAAAGGATATGAGGTAGCTGTGAAAAGGCTTTCAAAAAGATCTGGACAGGGATGGGAGGAGTTAAAGAATGAAGCCATGCTTATAGCCAAGCTGCAACATAAGAATCTTGTGAAGCTGTTCGGCTGCTGCATTGAGCAAGATGAGAAGATATTGATTTATGAGTATATGCCCAACAAAAGCTTGGATTTCTTCCTATTTGGTTTGTAACTTCTGGCTACTGTATATTCAATAAAAAACCATTCAGTATCATTCACCACTTATTTGCTAACATGAGTTTATATTTATTTGGTGTAAAATGGAAATAGATTCTGCAAATCATGGGATTTTGAATTGGGAGACACGGGTTCACATCATTGAAGGGGTTGCTCAGGGTCTTCTTTATCTACATCAGTACTCTAGATTGAGGATTATTCATCGAGATTTGAAGGCTAGCAACATTCTTCTAGATAAGGACCTGAATCCTAAAATATCAGACTTTGGAATGGCAAGAATATTTGGGAGCAACGAATCAAAAGCAACAAATCATATAGTTGGGACTTAGTAAGTGAAGCCTAACAAATTCTAAAATATGTGAATGCTCATACAACTTTTTTTTTTCTTTTTTCTGCACATATATTTAGAATCATGCAGCTACTAAATCATTTTGTAATTAATAATCAAACCCAGTGGCTACATGTCCCCTGAGTATGCTTTGGAAGGCCTCTTTTCGACTAAATCTGATGTCTTTAGCTTCGGGGTTTTATTACTAGAGATTTTGAGTGGCAAGAAGAATACTGGATTTTACCAAAGCGACTCCCTCAATCTTCTCGGATATGTGAGTAACACAATATTTCCTCATTGGTTGTCTTGGGCTACTGGTAAATTTTCACATTATGTTTACCACACAGTTTGAAAACTTATTTCATATGATTGGCTACTATAGAAAGGACTTTATTATCTTTTACTTTTTAGGAATTTGCTTCAATGGATAATTTTCTTTATTTTAGGCATGGGATCTGTGGAAAGACAGCAGGGGGCAGGAATTGATGGATCCAGTGTTGGAAGAGGCATTGCCAAGACACATTCTGTTGAAGTACATCAATATAGGCCTTCTTTGTGTTCAAGAAAGTGCAGATGACAGGCCTACGATGTCTGATGTTGTCTCAATGCTTGGCAATGAAAGTTTACATTTACCTTCTCCAAAACAACCGGCATTTTCAAATCTGAGAAGTGGGGTGGAACCACATATATTTCAAAACAGGCCTGAAATGTGTTCCTTAAATAGTGTGACACTTTCAATTATGGAAGCACGATAATGGTTCAGAACTTAATAAATAATGTGCTTAAATTTCAGCATATTGTCTTGCGTTGTTTTTGTGAATTCATAGCTCATGTATTGAAATGGACATGTAATCTGTGTGAATTTTTCTTCCAAAACACTTCAATAATCATTCAGACCTGTGTCTAATATTTTTATCTGAAACTGTTATGAAGTCTGATTTTATCCAGTTGAATTTGGATTTAATTTGATTATGATCTGTACCCTCATCAATCCAAAGAGTGAAGGACAATTTTCAGAGCTCAAAACCAACAAATGGCACCTTTAGGGCCAATCCAGCTATAGAGAGTCAACTATCCACCTTCCACTTATTCTCTTATATGTGTTTCCAAATGCCCTGGCATATGTATAGCATGTACAGATACAGTTCTGTACTACTGTATATTTACTACGAGACTGACTAAGTTCTACTGTTTTGACAATAGTGCAGTGTATATATCTTGCAAGAATATTCTATGGAGCATAATTCCTTTGTGAAATCAGATGTTTCCAGCTAAGGAGTTGATTGTGAATCCTGTGACAAGAGGAACTCGAAATATTACCTCTCACTGAGAATCCTGTGAATTGAAACCTCCTTAACATCTACCATATGAAAATGAATGATTTTTTTTTTTTTTTTTTCTGTAATTTTATGTATTAGCATGGTAAGTGAATTCAGTTTTCACTGGGCATCTGAAAGAAGATAATTTGAAACAGTTTTTGGTATGGGGAATGGGGTATGAGGACAAGATGCTGTAATTGATGGATATGTCAGTGGGGAAAGAAATTATCAGAACCCAGGTGTAGGTATTAACTTAGCTATAATGGGGGAAGGGAGTGAACAGAAGCAGGGTTAGCTTCAATTTCAGATTCATATCATACAGTGCTTCATTCAACTAGTAATAGCGAAGACAATTCAGCTACTCAGCATAGGAGGGAGGAATTAGTTAAGCAGTTGTAGATTTTTCGCCTTCCAAATCCAAAGTGATTAGACAATTTTCCAGAAAAAAAAAAGTGGTATAACGTTTCCTGTGACTTATAACACTTCCCATTTGTTTGGACATAGTTTGAGTAAAACCCCTTTGGTTGCCAAGAAAACCAAGGAAAATGCAAAAGAGAAATAACTTGAAGTCTACAATTTCTGTAGTTTATGATGGAAAGCTCAAGTTCAAGCTCAAGTAAGGCTAAACGAGCCCATTGAGCCTCTCTCATCTCTACAACATAGACTTCAAAAGCAAAATGGGTGAAATAATGGTCATTTATGGGCCCCTGCGCTTAGCTTGGGGATCAGTTTCATTGAATATTTTAGGAGAGAGAACATATATCAAGTCAAAAAGTAGATAATTACAAACTAATTTTGCCGTCCAGCATAGAAAATCTAATCCCAGTGGGGCCTCAAGTACATGAATTTAGTGTTCTTTCCATAATTCTTCTCATTCTGGGCATGGTCTAGATTGAAGAAAGGTCCGATACAAATTGGAAAAGTCATAGAAGGAAATATATCTAGGAGGGAATCCTAACAAAAGGTCTTTCAAAACTGCTACACCTTGCTTTGAATGGTAGTTGGTCTCTGCATTGAATGAGTTTTTTTTTTCCTATGTACCCTGGAGACAGAAAATCTGAAAACATTTCTAAATGGTTCTCCAAAATACAGTGCATGGGAGGTTCCAAGACTTTGAGGGAAAGAAAAGCAGCAGAACCAGCTGGGGAAAATCAGCATGAAAAGGATCATTTCCTACCACTCTAATGTTGTTTAATCTATTCAACCACGGAAATTAGGAAAGACTTTGACGAAAATGATGCGATCGCGGTCAAGTTCTGCTACCTGCTACATTGAATTATGCTTATCTAGGGAAGATGCATTAAAGTCTTAGAGCATTTGAGATTTTTTTTTTCTTTTTTTCTTTTAAGACACAATTAATTGTCCATAAATTAATAGATTGGGAACAAGGAAAATCAATTAATTAAGTGAATATTAATTGTGTATTAATTAATAAATCATTAATTTATCAAGATAGTTCTTATTTTTTCAAAATATTGTATTTAATATTATTTATTATAATTGTTTGGAAGTGTCCCAATTTCCTAATTAGTATAAATTTATTTTTTGTAAAGAATATTATATGAATATTTTTAGGTTAATATATTATTGTAATATTAGATTTTCTTATAGGGTAAGGAAGGTTATTGGAAATATCTTTATACATATTCTAGGTCATGAGGAGAAAAAGTTATGAGATGGAAATGGGTATGTAAAGATTATACGGGGTAAATAGAGATGTGAGGAAGAACGGGAGGTACTCGGTGGAGCGAGATGACTTGTGGTAGGGTAGGGATACGAAGAGTAGGAAAACATGAGATGTTTCGAGAACCCAATAATTGTATCTGGTTATGTCCTCTATAATGTTTTGGTTCTATCCTCTGTAATGTTCTCTATTGTATAGTGGAATGATTCTCTCTCATCTGTGGACGCAGACATGGTTGGCCAGATGTGATGAGGGAGCAGCAACACCACTCTTCATCTCTGAACTAGACTGTGATGTAGACTTTGGGATGGATCTTGACCCCAACTCAACCTCCACCTGTGTGCTTGATTTTTGTTACTCTTTATCACAAGAATCTCTAAAAGATGAGTCATGAAGCATAGTAGTTTCATAAAAAATAACATCTCTATTGACCATGACTTTCTTGGTTTTTAGACACCATAGCTTATATCCTTTAACACTAGAATTATAGCCAAGGAAGACACATTTTATAGACCTAGGTTCTAGTTTTCCATTATCAACATGAGTATAGGCAGGACATCTAAATACCTTCAAATCAAAGTAACTAGCAGGAGTACTAGACCAAACCTCTTGTAGAGTTCTTTTGTTAATAGTAGTTGAGGGATAACGATGAATGAGGAAACAAGATGTAGCTTTAGTCCAAAAAGACTTAGGTAAACCAACAATGGAAAGCATACAATGTACTTTCTCCATCAAAGTCCTATTCATTTGCTCTACCACACCGTTTTGCTGCGAGATATGACGAACTATATGATGCCTTGCGATTTCTTTTGACTTGCATAGATCATTAAATTCATAAGAACAAAACTCCAAGCCATTATCAGTGCGAAGACGTTTTACCTGCTTCCATGTCTGCTTCTCAATCATAATCGTCCACTCCTTGAATGTAGCTAACATATCACTCTTTTTCTTCAAGAAGAACACCCAAACTTTTTTGGAAAAATCATCAATGATAGTTAACATATAACTAACACCTCCCTTAGAAGGCACCCTAGATGGTCCCCGAAGATTAGAATGTATATAATTGAGTGTCCTCTTTGTTTTGTGAATGTCTTTTGTGAATTTGACTCTTCTCTGCTTCCCAAAAACGCAGTGCTCATAGAACTTCAGTTTTCTAATACTCTGACCATTAAGAAGTCCGCTTTTGCTCAATTCAATCATCCCATTCTCACTCATATGCCTAAGGCGCATATGCCAAAGTCTAGTAACATCACCATCTAATAAGGAAGAAGTAGCAACAATTACATCACTTATAACTGTGGATCCCTACAAGACATATAATTTGGTAGATCTTTTCTGCCATTTCATCACAACAAGAACACATTTACTAACCTTTAAGACTCCACCTTCACCAGTATACTTGTACCCTTTTGAATCAAGAGTACTCAATGAGATAAAGTTCCTCTCTAGATTTGGAATGTGTCTCATATCACCAAACATAGATGAACATTCAAGAATAAAGATTAGAATTAGATTTGAACCCAAACATCATTTAAATAAGAGATTGTATAGGTCATTATGGAAGATTATTATTAAATTTGGCCCGAAAAATAAATCTCTTACATTTTACTCCCTACTATACTTACCACCAGCCTAAAAAGAAGAAATGTGGGCCTAATGAGGGGTTTTTTTTTTTTTTTGTTGATATTTTCCATTTATATAACTAACTTGAACAATGTTGTACCCTTAAAAGTAGAAAAGATCCTTGTAGTATTCTTTGGTTTATTATGGTTATGTTTGGTTATGAGAAAATTTAAAGGAAAATGTGAAGAAAATAAAATAGAAAAGAAAAATAAAAGGAAAGAAAATTAAAAATGGGTTTAAATTCAATGAATTATTTTTATATGCTTCTCCAAATTCATTTCACTTTTTTTTCTTCATTATAGTAAGATTAAATAATTTAAAAATATATAAAATTTTAACTAATTTTATTTTATTTTGTATTTTTTCATAATGAAACTAAATATAAGAAAACTATTTTTCTTAACTTTTTTTTCTTAATATTTTCCGGAGACTAAATATAGCCTAGATGTATCTAGTAGAAAGATCCAACATGGGGTTGGAAAAAAATCATAGAAGAAGATATATCTTGAAGGGGAGATCAAAGGATATTAAATGGGACTATGACCCACACCTCCTAGATTTATGGGCTGCTTAATGGAACAAACCAGATTTTTATCCACCATATTGAATATTGAATATGGTATTCTTCCAATTATTAAATGTATTTAGCGAAAAGGTCCAATTGTTAGTAAAAGAAGAACAGGTCAAACTATCGTATTAGGGTGCTATGAGTGAGATTGTGATTACATCAACTTTTAATTATTTAGAATATTGTCCATTATATATTTTAAATTTTTATAATATTAATTTATTTTATTGATTAAGAATTAGAATTTAATGTATACTTAACATTAAAATCTTATATAGTTCCAATTTCATACAAGTAACTAAATTTTTTATATTGATCTCATCTCTGCACCCAAATGCCCATTTCCTCTTGAAGATTAAAAATTAAAAATAAAAATTAATCCATCTAACAACCAAGTTAAAATGTATTTATATATCATAAAAAAATCATCACCGAATAAACCAATAACCATAAAAATAAAAATGGAAAATCATCGATAAATAAATCAAAACAAAATATAAAAAGAAATTAATATTTTCATGGTTGATTAACCCTATGAGTTGGATGATAAAAGCGTTAATATCGAGTGGAAAGGAGACTTTGACTCACCGGTCGTTGGGCCTCAGGTCTGCCACTGCCTGTTTTGGATGGCTATAAGATTATTGATGGGCTGCTTAAACGCTGCTTATGAGTTATGGGTAACATGAAAATTTCAACCAGAAGGTGGTCTGCTAATCTTGTTTTCTTGCTTATTTCTTCAGGTTTTCACTGGCAATTTGTTGATGCATTTACAGATGCAATCTTACAAGGTCAATCACTCACAACCTCTCAGACCATCGTATCCGCTGGTGGTAACTTTGAATTAGGTTTCTTTTCTCCTGGAAAGTCCACAAAATACTATGTGGGGATATGGTACAAGAAAATCTCAGAGCAAACCATTGTGTGGGTAGCTAACCGAGACTATTCATTCACAAATCCATCCGTGGTTCTTACTGTCAGCACAGATGGCAACCTCGAGATTTTGGAGGGGAAGATTTCGTACAAGGTGACAAGCATATCATCAAACAGCAACACTAGTGCCACCCTGTTGGATTCTGGAAATCTTGTTTTGAGAAATAAGAAGTCAGATGTCTTATGGGAGAGCTTTGACTATCCATCGCACACTTACCTGCCGGGGATGAAGCTTGGGTACGACAAAAGGGCTGGAAAAACATGGTCATTGGTGTCATGGAAGAGCGCAGAAGATCCCAGTCCAGGAGATTTCTCCCTGCAGGTCGACCCTAATGGAACTAGCCAGATTTTTAGCCTGCAAGGACCCAACAGGTATTGGACTACTGGGGTGTGGGATGGGCAGATTTTCACCCAGGTTCCTGAGATGCGTTTGCCCGACATGTATAAGTGCAATATATCCTTTAATGAGAATGAAATCTATTTGACTTACTCTCTTCATAATCCCTCCATTCTGAGCAGACTGGTGCTAGATGTGTCAGGCCAGATTAGGTCTCTGAATTGGCATGAAGGCACACGTGAATGGGATTTATTTTGGCTTCAACCAAAAACACAGTGTGAGGTTTATGCTTACTGTGGGCCTTTCGGAACCTGCACTCGGGATTCTGTTGAATTTTGTGAATGCTTGCCAGGTTTTGAACCTCGCTTCCCTGAAGACTGGAATCTGCAAGACAGATCTGGAGGGTGTGTGAGGAAAGCAGATTTGCAGTGTGTCAATGAAAGCCATGCTAATGGGGAGCGAGACCAGTTTCTTTTGGTGTCTAACGTGAGACTGCCCAAGTATCCAGTAACACTGCAAGCAAGGAGTGCTATGGAGTGCGAATCAATTTGCCTGAATCGCTGCTCTTGCTCTGCTTATGCTTATAAGAGAGAGTGTAGAATATGGGCTGGAGATCTTGTAAACGTGGAGCAGCTACCAGATGGTGACAGTAATGGTAGAAGTTTCTATATCAAACTTGCTGCCTCTGAGCTAAATAAGAGAGGTAAGAAAAAAGAGTCATAGTTGTTATTGTAGGAGGACATAAAGCATATGGGTCTTGTTTTATTTTCAATATAAAATGGCCATCGATTCAGCTAAATTTAATATGATATATTTCCTTCTACAGTTTCAAGCAGCAAGTGGAAGGTATGGCTAATTATTACACTGGCCATATCTTTAACTTCAGCCTTTGTCATTTATGGGATATGGGGAAGGTTCCGAAGAAAAGGTCAGTATTTCTCATGGACAGACGGATGGCCAAGCGATTCAACCGTTTTTAGGTTCCATCTACAAATAAAAAACCAGTTCTTTTCTGAAATGAGTTCATTAGCACTGTTATTGAATAGTTAAGGTAACATTAGGATTTCATGTTCTGATTACATGTACTGTGTATGTGGAATCCAATGTGAGAAATAATTTATTCACATGCCAGAATTCCTACATTCATATGATATTTAATGTCTGTTTGTTCTTTACCAAGCAGGGGAAGATTTGTTAGTATGTGGAATCCAATGTGAGAAATAATTTATTCACATGCCAGAATTCCTACATTCATATGATATTTAATGTCTGTTTGTTCTTTACCAAGCAGGGGAAGATTTGTTAGTATTTGATTTCGGTAACAGCTCAGAAGATACCAGCTATGAGCTTGACGAGACAAATAGACTTTGGAGGGGCGAGAAAAGGGAAGTTGATTTGCCCATGTTCAGTTTTGCGAGTGTATCTGCTTCTACAAATAACTTCTCTATTGAAAATAAACTAGGAGAGGGCGGTTTTGGATCTGTTTACAAGGTTAGATTACAACCCCTGACAATAATGTTCTACAATCTATCCTGGAATGTAAAGGCCCACTTGATATATACCAAATTTCTTTTACTTGCTGTAATTGTACTTAGTTGAAATTCCAAAGACAGGGAAAGTCACAAAGAAGATATGAAGTAGCTGTGAAAAGGCTCTCTAAAAGATCTAAACAGGGATGGGAGGAGTTAAAAAATGAAGCCATGCTTATAGCCAAGCTGCAACACAAGAATCTTGTGAAAGTTTTGGGATATTGCATCGAGAGGGATGAGAAGATATTGATTTACGAGTATATGTCCAACAAAAGCTTGGATTTCTTCCTCTTTGGTTTGTAACTTCCACATACATATACTTCCAGCTACTATATATTCAATGAGAAAACTTTACACATTCATCATTTTTCACCACTTATTTGCTAACATCTATTTATTTGGTGTAAAATGGAGATAGATCCTACAAAACATGGGATTCTAAATTGGAAGACACGAGTTCACATCATTGAAGGGGTTGCTCAGGGACTTCTTTATCTGCATCAGTACTCCAGATTGAGGATTATTCATCGAGATTTAAAGGCTAGCAACATTCTTCTGGATAAGGATATGAATCCTAAAATATCAGATTTTGGAATGGCAAGAATATTTGGAGGCAACGAATCAAAAGTAACAAATCATATAGTTGGGACTTAGTAAGTGAAACTTGACAAATTATAAAATATGTGAATGTTCATACAACATTTGAAATCATGCAGCTATTGAATGATTTTTCTCATTAATAATCAAATCCAGTGGCTATATGTCCCCTGAGTATGCTTTGGAAGGTCTATTCTCCACTAAATCTGATGTCTTTAGCTTTGGGGTCTTGTTATTGGAGATTTTGAGTGGCAAGAAGAATACTGGATTTTACCAAACCGACTCGCTCAATCTTCTTGGATATGTGAGTAACACAATATTTATTCACTTACATAACTATTTATGATGTTTTGATATGCTAATTCCTAGTTTTCAATTCCCTTGTTATATTACCTATCCAGTTGTCTTGGGATACTAGTAAATTTTCACATTATGTCTACCACTCAGTTTCAAGGCTTATTTTATATTGTTGGCTGATATAAAAAGGACTTTATTATCTTTTACTTTTCGGGAATTTGCATCAATGGATAATTTTCTTCATTTAGGCATGGGATCTGTGGAAAGATAGTAGGGGGCTGGAGTTGATGGATCCAGGGTTGGAAGAGACATTGCCAACACACATTCTGTTGAGGTACATCAATGTAGGCCTTCTTTGTGTTCAAGAAAGTGCAGATGATAGGCCTACCATGTCTGATGTTGTCTCAATGCTTGGCAATGAAAGTGTACGTTTACCTTCTCCAAAACAACCGGCATTTTCAAATCTGAGAAGTGGGGTGGAACCACATATATCCCAAAACAGGCCTGAAGTTTGTTCCTTAAATGGTGTGACACTTTCAGTTATGGAAGCACGATAATGGTTCAGAACTTAATAAATAATATGCTTAAATTTTAGCATATTGTCTTGTATTGTTCTTGGTGAATTCATAGCTCAAATACTAAAATGGACAAGTGACCTTATGTGTGAATTTTTCTTCCAAAACAGTTTAATAATCATCTTGTACTCAATCCCTATGGATTCAGACCTGTGTCTCATCTTTCAATCTGGAATTGCTACTAAATCTGACTTTATCCGGTCAAATTTGGATTTAATTTGAAAATGATCTGTTCCATTGTCAATCCAAAGAGTAAAATGCAACTTTTTTCATTGCTTAGTAGCTAACAAAAGGTGCCTTTGGGGCCAATCCAGCTATAGAGAATCAACCACCCACCTTCCACTTCCTCTCTTATGGATGTTTCTGAATGCCCTGGCATATGTATATCATGTACATATACACCACCAATTTGGCCTGGGATGAGTTTCATCGAATATTTCAGGAGACAACATAAAACAATCAAAAAGTAGATAATTATGAACTAATTGGCCATCCAGGACAGAAAATCCATCTCCCAATGGGGCCTTAAAGCACTTGAATTTACTGTTCATTCCATCATTATTTTCGTTCTAGGCATGGTCTAGATTGAAGAAAGGTCCCATACAAATTGGAAAAGTCATAGAAGGAAATATATCTAGGAGGGAATCCTAACAAAAGGTCTTTCAAAACTGCTACACCTTGCTTTGAATGGTACCTGGTATCTACATTGAATGAGTGTTTTTCCTATGTCCCACCATTAAAATGAATGGGAGTCTTGCAAATTACATAGATTTTTTTTTATAATGTATTATTTTATAAATTTCATAGAATTATTAATTTAGTATTTTAGCCCCAAAGTCCCTAAAAAACATTATTTGCTTGAGGGGTTCATATTATCATGTATTAATTTATTGAAATTCTACTATTTTTTCCTTAATTAAAAAGTGAATTTTTTATTTTATTATTTTATTTTTCTTTAACAAAAAAAGTCACTTTTTCTCTTTTTTCTTTGAAGTCCTCTAACTTCATAACACTCGAACTCATTTTCTCATACAAAATAAAATTAATCAAATTCAAATTTGAAACATTGAAAATTAATCAATAACATAAAAATCAATTAGAGTTACCTTTGTTTGATTTGAAACAAATTAGAGTTACCTTTGTTTGATTTGGCTACCATTAATACTGCTACTAACAACTTCTGTGTCATAAATAGAACTGGCACAGGCAGCTTTGGTCCTGTTTTCAAGGTAACATTTGATTGTAAGACAAAGTGTGTTTCCTATGAGACAATATGCAGGGCAGTTTGTCAACAGGACAAGAAGTAGCAGTGAAGAGGTTGTCAAAGAATTCAGGACAGGGTCTTTAAGAGTTTAATAATGAGGTTTTTTTAATTGCCAAACTCCAACACAAGAATCTTGTGAGGCTTTTAGGCTGCTGCATTCAGTTCGGATTATTTTATTTTCGGTTTGAACTTCTCAACCCTTTATATCTCTTTGGATTGGTTTGGGTACATGATCATCCATACCTTACTCATGCATCTATAGAGTACAAATAGTTATAATCACAATTTACAAGGGTTGAAATGATGTGCAGATCAAAACAGAAGAACGTTATTGCCATAGAAAAAGGCACTTTGACATTGTTATGGGGATCGTGCAAGGACTTGTTTATCTCCACCAAGATTCCAGATTTCAAATCATTCATTGGAATCTTAAGGCAAGCAATATACTGCTAGATGAAAACCTGAACCCCAAAATTTCAGACTATGGCTTGGCAATAATTTTTGGAGGGGGATGAAATGGAAGCAAAAACAGAGTAATTGGAACATAGTAAGTTCTGTACTTCGACTTTAGAAATGATGTGCTTTTCCTTGAAATAACTTATATTTGAAATCTTCATGCAGTGGCTACACGTCCCCAGAGTATGTGCTTGATTGCAAATTTTCTGTTAAATTTGATATCTTTAGTTTTGGTGTGCTTCTGCTGGAGATTGTGGCTGGTATAAAGAACAGGGGTTTCTATCATTCAAACTACCACCATAATCTTCTGGGACATGCAAGTAGAAAGAATGAAAATCCACCTCTGTCACACATACACATCAAAGACGCATGCCCTCTCTTGCTTTTCTGACAAAGTATATGGCTTCCAATTGCTTTAGACATGCTTTGGAAACAAGACAAGGCCTTGGAAGTAATGGATGCATGTTTGGAGGACTCATGTATTGAATCCCAGCTACTAAGATGCATACAAGTCGGTTTATTATGTGTTGAAAACCTCCCAGCAGATAGACCAGCTATGTCATCTGTGATTTTCACGTTGGGTAATGAGGGAGCAACACTACCTTAACCTAAACATCCTGGTTTCTTCACAGAAATAAGTATGATCGATACAGATGCAACAACAGGACGTGAAGAGTTACCTTCAGAAAATGTAGTAACCATCTCAGTGCCAGAAGGTAGATAAAGGATTCAAGCACTATGTCAGCATGTGCAGGGTGCATCCAAGGTTTAATTCATGTAGGATATAGCACTAGGCTCTTCAATGGATGGGCACCAATTTCCTTAAGGTTGCAAAACTAGATTATAGCTTGGGCCCAAGGAGGCTAAGGTATTGGATTTACTGCACTAGAACCATATCTGCTGGGCTTCATAATCCTCTAAATGTATGAATAAAATGTGCTGGAGTGTGTCCTCTATGGCAGCTCAGGGCAGTGTGATTTGTAACTTAAAACTCACTAGTAAAACTTTTGAAATTCATATTTTCACAGGATCAAGTTGCGTATACGCACAAGAATGTGGATTCTGCAGTGACCTTAGCTGATTCGCTTTATTTTCCTCAGAGTTTACATTTGCAGGGCTTGTATAGATGCTGAGCTATACAAAAAATCTAGATTTCAAATCTCTCAAGAATTTCTAGAGGTGTTCAAAATCCTTTGAAATGTCCTTGGGAAGTGCAATGAGCTTGCAACAAATTGGAGTGAATGGAGATAAACAAATTGAAAATCAAATGAGAGGATTTGAAGCTTAAACAAATAATCACCTTCACATAATAAGGTGTGAATCTCTACTGTCTCTCTCAAGTTAGAAATTATGCTGTTGAGCAATAACAAGGCAATATGCTTCTCCAAGATTGTGTGCAATTGATTAAATAAGTGGAATATATACATCTTTTAACTTCTTTTCATCTTCCCAGAAGCTTCAAAATTTTTTGCAAAACATTAACTTGAATACTGTACAGTGGCAAACCTTAGTGGGAGCTTTCAAATTATTTAGGAGAAAGAATTCAAGAACTATGTAACAGATGATTCACATAGGTTCTTTCCTTAGGACTAACATGGAAAGAATTCAAGTAAATGGAGATGAATGTTTATCAAATTAATAGAGACAAACCTACCAAGCAACCATTGAGATGCTACAAGCTCAATTCAGATAGTTTGATCTTGCAACATTTTTTCCAATTAATTGAGGGGGCATAAGAGAAGACACTGATTTTACATCTTAGTAACTTGTTTTTCATTGGATTTGGAAAATTCCAAGTTACCCTGTTCAGACAATTCTTCCAATTGAAATAATTGAGCTTGCATAGCACGGTACTCTGTTAAGATTCTGGAGTCCTTGAAGACTGCAACCTGATCCACTTGATGCTGTGTCATGGTTCAATTAACTAGCTAGTCATGCTTGAGAGGACCTGTCTGACAAACTCCAAGAAAAATCTACATTAGCAACTATTTTATTTTAATTTTCTTCCTATGTCTATAAGCAGATAGCATAGAGTGATTTATGGTATATCTTCAAATTAATAAATGGTAGTTTTTTCATTTTTTTTCATTCGTTCATGTACAGAGTATATATAGAGGGTAATTACCATTCTAAGAATGGGAAGGAACGATACAAGGAAAGAATGATATAAGGAAATAACAACTAATATCCTAATATCTCAACTTTCCTAATATCTCAATATTCTTAATATCTCAATATTCTTAATATCTCAATATTCATAATATCTCAATATTCCTAATATCTCAACTTTCCTAATATCTAAACATTCCTAATATCTCAACACTCCCCCTCAAGTTGGTGCATAGATGTCACACATGCCCAACTTGTCTAAAAATTTTGAGAACACTTGACTTGAGACAGCTTTGGTGAGGATATCGGCCAATTGATTTTCTGATTGAATCTTAGACAATTCCACAATCTTATCATCCAACTTTTCCTTAATGAAGAATCTATCCACCTCGACATGCTTTGTACGATCATGTTGTACTGGATTATGAGCAATGTCACATGCGGCTTTATTGTCACAAAACAATCGGATTGGTTGCTTAGATAGGTAACCTAAATCCTGTAAGAGGAGTCTTAGCCATAATGCCTCACAAAGTCCTAGAGCCATACCTCTAAATTCCGCTTCTGCACTTGAATGGGCGATGACATTCTGCTTCTTACTTTTCCATGTCACAAGATTACCACCTACAAAGGTAAAGTAACCAGATGTAGATCGCTTATCATCCACTGCACTAGCCCAATCAGCATCAGTATATACTTCTATACTCTGATGATCAACATTTTTAGCGAACAAAATTCCCTTCCAAGGAACATTCTTCAAATACCTCAAAATACGCATGACTGCATTCATATGTTGCTCTCCAGGATTATGCATGTATTGACTCACTACACTCAATGCATAAGCAAGATTTGGACTTGTATGAGCTAAGTACATTAACTCCCCACAAGTCTCTGGTATCTTCCCTTATCGGTTGATACTTGATTAGGCTCAACACACAATTTCAAACCTTCTTCTATTGGTGTATTAACAGGTTGACATCCCAACATTCCAGTCTCCTGTAAAAGATCTAAGGCATACTTTCTTTGAGACAGAAAAATTCCTTCACTTGATCGAGAAACTTCAATCCCAAGAAAGTATTTCAGAGGACCTAGATCTTTCATTTCAAATTCTCTAAATAGATAATTTTGCAAAGCTTTTCTTTCTTCAGGATCATTTCTTGTAACTACCATGTCATCCACATATACGATAAGTGTCGTAATCTTACCATGTTGCTTTTTTAGGAACAAAGTGTGATCTAAATTACTTTGACGATAGCCAAAAGCTCTCATTGATTTTGTGAACCTTCCAAACCATGCTCTCGGGGATTGCTTCAACCCATACAATGACTTCTTCAATTTGCACACCTTCTGACATTGCTTTTCTGACACCATGCATCCTGGTGGAAGATCCATGTATACTTCTTCAGATAACTCGCCATGCAGAAAGACATTTTTCACATAGAACTGTTGTAATGGCCAATCTAGGTTTGCAGCTAAAGATAGTAATACTCGAACTGTGTTGATCTTAGCTACAGGTGCAAATGTCTCTGTGTAGTCAATTCCATAAGTTTGAGTGTACCCTTTTGCTACCAGTCTTGCTTGAAATCGTTCAATACTACCATCTGCCTTGTTCTTCATAGTATAGATCCAACGACACCCAATTGGTTTCTTTCCTGGTGAACATTTTACGAGTTCCCATGTTTCATTATTCTGCAATGATTTCATCTCTTCATTCATGACTGTTTTCCACCTTGGATCAGCTAAGGCTTCCTGCACACTGTTAGGAATAGCTACAATAGATAATTGATTTAAAAATGACTTATTTGATTCAGACAAATGATGGTTAGACACATAGTTGCTCATGAGATATTTGACTTTGGTAGACAATTCAGGTTCATATGTGGGTTTAGGAATACCTCTATTATGACGGTGTGGTAACCGTTTCATGAATGGATCAGGTTCCAAATTAAGAACACCCTCAACAGACGACGATTGGTTTGGTATTTCAGTGAAGACACATTCGAACCCAAATTGTTGACCACTCATATCCAACTCACCCGCTTCTTGGTTCACTAGTTCAGATTGTCCAAATTCATCCTCCTCAGAGATATGATAATCGTAATCGAGAGTCTGAATTTCCTTATGGTACTCTCCCTAAAGTTCAGACTCAGATGAAAAATACATCGAATCTTCATGAAACACCACATCCATTGTAATAAACATTAGTCGAGTTGGAGGATGGTAACATCGATATCCCTTTTTGTGCAATGCATATCCAACAAACACACATTGCAATGCATGAGAAGTTAACTTGGTGCGTTGGTGTTTGTGTAGATGCACAAATTCCATGCAACCAAAAACACGAGGAGGTAGATTTGGGACGGTTGGGGCAACTATGGCATTAGTAAGAGCTTGGAGAGGTGTTTGGAAGTTAATTAGGCTAGAAGGCACCCGATTGCTCAAGTATGTGGCAGATGTGATTGCTTCTCCTCAATAAGATATCGGTATTTTTGCTGCTATCAAGGAAGCACGAACAACCTCTAATAAGTGCCGATTTTTTTGTTCAGCGACTCCATTTTGCTAGGGTGTATTGGAACAAGTAGTCTAATGAATGATGCCATGTTCTTTCAAATACTTTTGAAGATCAGAACTTTGATATTCTCCACCATTATCACTACGCAAAACCCGAACCTTTGCATTGTACTGAGTTTCAATCATTTTATGAAAATTTTGAAACAACAAGTTCACTTCATCTTTGGTCTTCATCAAGCATAACCATGTCATTCTGGTACAATCATCAATAAAAGTAACAAACCAACGTGAGCCACTCAAAGTTGGGACTTTGGATGGGCCCCAAACATCAGAATGTAAAACCATAAAAGGAAGCGGACTTTTATTCAAAATTAACGGAAACGAAACACGATGACTTTTAGCCAATTCACAAATATCACAACGGAAACCAGAAATATCACTCTTTGCAAACAAACTAGGAAACAATTTTTTTAAATAACCAAAGGAAGCATGTCCCAGACGTCGATGCCACAACCAAATTTCAGACTTTTTCTTCTCCTTCTCAGATCCATCTGCCATCAAGGCTTGTTGCAACTTATTTGAATCCTTTGACTACAAGTCCAAGTAATAGAGTTTTCCCCGCTTAATACCCTAACCAATCGTCTGTCTTGTTTGGATGACCTTAATCACACAAAATTTAGGCCAAAATATGACAATACAAGATAAGGCTGCAGTGATTTGAGAAACTGAAAAAAGATTGTAATATAGAGATGGAACAACTAAAACATAATCCAAATTCAAAGTATCAGTAAGAGTTAAGGATCCTTCCCCAATGACTGGGGTTGTGTTACCATTGGCTGTGGAAACAATTTTTTGTGAGGAAGGTCTAAGAGGTGAAACCTGTCTAGAATCAAAAGTCATATGATCTATAACACCAGAATCAATTATTGATTCGTGTGCCTAGCTGGTGTACCTTGAGTTTGGTCCTCAGACAGGAGTAATCAACAAAATTTATAACCTATATCACCATGCACTAGGATAGCCTTAGCTAATATAGCATAGTGGCTCTAGGATCGTTCACTGGGAAGGGTTTTCAACTTATAACTGATACCAATTCAAAGTTGAATTGGTGTTTTTTCATTTCAAGGTTAGCTTCAAAAGAAAACATAAACTTTTGTTGAAAAATGATTTGTTTTAAGCTAACTAAAAAGAAAGTAATGGGAATTACTTATGAAGAAAACGTTCCTTGGAGTTTTAGGATCACTGGGATCAGGCTCCTCATGCAAAAACAGAGCTCCGGTCACTTGAATCTTTTCCTCGCATTAAAGAATTAACATGTAGTTAATTCTCTAACCGGTGTTGTACAGATGCTTCCCTTTTATGGATTTCAGCACTAATTCCTTCTTACTGATGCATCTTGCAATGGCTCGTGCCTCTCACCTAGCATTTGTCATTCAAGGTGATCATTAACCTTGGACTTCCTTTCTCAAGCTCGCAAGAGATAACTAATGGATGTCTCCTTAGAGTCCAAAAGCTTACCAAGTGTTGGCAATTCTAGAAATCCTACCTTCAAGTCACCTCCCAAAGGCTCGTAAAAGGTAAACTAGCGCATCTCCATGGACGGAGATCATTTGCCTTACCAAGTGTTGGTCCAGGTGAATTGAAGGCGTTTTAAGTTAACTAAAAACATAGAAACCATAAACGGGTCACACTTTCTCTTCATTAACAGCTGAAACAACAAAACTACCAATTCTTGCACTCGGGGCCTTACCCAGCTACCTTAGCTCCAAGAGACAAAAAAGTCTAGCCACTCATTCTCTGAGGAAACATCCTCAGAGCTTGTTTGACTAGTAAGAAAAATACAATCAAAGTGAGTAGGTAAGGCAGAGCAAAGCTCTGTATTTTACTTCCTTCAAAACTATACAAAAAGTTGTGTCTCTGAGAACAAGCTCCCGAGATGTCTCTGTAATGAAAATTACAAACAATATATATATGAGGTTATTCACCCTTTGTGCTTACTTAATAACTAAGGAATCTTATAATTGGTGGATTACAAGGAGAGAATGGGGATTTAGACATCAAATATCTGAAGCAAAAAATCTAAAAATATCGATCGCAAATATCTGGAAGCACTCTGGAGGATTTCGCAGGTGTGCAAGATGGCTGTGAAATTTTACAACCTGAAGGACACCATTTCGCAGCCAAAGGCTGATTTCCCAGCCATCACCTTGTGATTTCGTAGCCTGCGGAATTGACCTTCAGCTTGGTGTGATTTGCTTGCTCTAACTTCTTCATTTCAACTCCGAATCGCACAGCATTTGAAGCGTTGGATTGCTGACTTCTCGAGCTTCGAAACAACATATAGTATGCATAAATTGAGCTCTAGGAAATGCTCCAAAAGTGTCCAACAATTGCTATCCTCTTGAATTCTTCATGTTAGATTTCTCTCTTTGCTTTCCCTCCTTGTATTCATGATTTGCTTATGGGAAAGGACTATAAAGCTTCAAAGCTTAGGTTCTTCATGTTAATGAGCTTTCAATTGCTTTGCCATGGATTCCATAGAACTCTCCTCAATCTTGGATTGCTTTGGTGATCAAAATACTATCAAAAACACCAAAACTTACACAATTTGATTAGAAATGATTGCAAAGGTACTTAATATGCTAATTGAGTTAAAAGGTAATAACTACTACTCAAAAGTGTTTAAAAGAGTTAATTACAAGCTATCAAATAACACTTTTTGAGTAGTAATCAATTATCCATGCACTATTAATAACAGGTGTAAAAGTATTTAAAAACTTACCACCATGATCTATAGCGGCTACCAATGCAGAGGCTTTCTCAGCAACATTAGCCTTTATTTTTATTTCGGCAATAGTTGCAGTCGAGGTTTTCTTGGAATCCTTCTTCCGTTGATCACGATTATTGTCATTAATAACAAAGTGGTGATAGCCTAAACATGATCTAAAGGTCTATGGTTCAAATCCTCGGTTCCTCATTGTTTTCATGGTCATACCAAGAGTCGTTGCTTTGAAATTGTGGGATAACCAGACTGGTGGGATCAGTCTTATTGCAGTGAGTGCATTTGAAGGTTGACTTATCAATATTAGGGCTTGTCTTAGGATGGTTGATCACTGTTGGACTACCATAGCAACAAAATATCCAGGATGTCAATTCCATGGATCTGATACCATCTTCAAATTGATAAATGGTAGTTTTTTCAATTTTTTTTCATTCGTTCATGTACAAATATATAGAGGGTAATCACCATTCTAAGAATGGGAAAGAATGATACAAGAAAAGAATGATATAAGGAAATAACAACTAATATCCTAATATTTCAACTTTCCTAATATCTCAATATTCCTAATATCTCAACTTTCCTAATATCTAAACATTCCTAATATCTAAACATTCCTAATATCTCAACACTAACTAATATAAGGAAAGAATGATATAAGGAAAGCATTCCTAATATCTCAACAGTATATCCTCTATGGCACCATGTTTTTCCATAAACACATTGATGATGAATAAGCTTTCATAAATTAGATAGGGCATGAGCTTTCCATGTGGCACTATTTTTTTTTTTTTTTTTTGTGGAAAATAATTTAGTATTTTAAGCTTTACTATAACCCATAAAACTTTTCCTTCATTTGGAAAAAATGAATCTGAAGCTACCCAGAAGCTGACCTGAAAAGACATGTCTTAATTGTTCTTTTAATTATTAATTTTATTGTGGGCATGACCTAGGTTGAGAAAGGTCCAATAAGGCTTAGAAAATTCATGGAAAGATATATATATATATATATAGAAGTGATAGGTCAAGTTCATTCATCCGCATGAAAAGGACCAGGGTCGACTTCTTAATGGTTCGTACTTACTAACGTAGAAATTAGGGAAGAAATCACGACAGGTGCTGCTACCTAGGAAAGGTAACACCATTGCACTTGACTATGATCCTCTACCTCATGTTCATGTGATGATTATGACGTAGGTGACAACTGTTTTATCAGATTGGAAGTATAGAATTCCAAGAATATTGAAGACAAATCAAGCGCAAATGAAGGCGAAGATTAACAGATGGATTATTACTCACAAAGGAAACTAAGGGTGAATCTTCCCAGACAACGATACAGAAATGAGTGATGGGTGCTGCAGTCCCTGTTTCAAGGCGGCTGTATCGCCTACAATTAATCAATCTCTACAAAAAGTGATTAAAAAGTGAATTTTTTTAACAAAAAAAAAGAGTTCTTTTTTCTTTTTTTTCTTTGAGGTCTTAACTCTATAACACTCGATCTAATTAAAACTAACATGGAAAGAATCCAAGTAAATAGAGATGGATGTTTATCAAATTAATAGAGACAATCCAGACATCAAGATTGGCATGCCAAGCAACCATCGAGATGCTACCTTCCAAGCCCTATAACACAAACTCATTTAAGATAGTTTGATTTTCTGACATTTAAAAAAAAAAATTCAATGAGGGAACATTTGGGAGGACTTTACAATTTTACATTTCAGTAACTTGTTTTTCATTGGAATTGGAAAATTCCTAGTCACCCTGTTGAGGCAGTTCTTCCAATTCTAATGCTTGATCCCTTAAACCTACATAACACAATACTCTGTTGGACTAAGACTGAAAGCTTGACCAAGTCAAAAACTGCAGTGTTGTCCTCTTGATGCCGTGTCTTGGACAACTTCCAGGAAAAACCTACATTAGAGAAATTTTAGTATTTTTTTTAACTAGTGTATAGAAGTTTTCCTTCCATTTGTGAGAAATGTCAATGGAGACCCATATTTTCTTCTCCATCTTTTGTGCTTGGATTTGTCTCTTTCCATTGGAGTTTTGTATTGCAGCTGATTCGTGCCCAATTGGTGTATCAGCTGATTCATGTCCAGTTGGTGCTCCTTGATTGAGGGAGTAATCAACAAAATTTATAACCTATTACACCATGAACTAGGGTAGCAAAGACAAAGCTACTATAGCATAGTGGCTCTAGGATCGTTCACTGGGAAGGGTTTTCAATTCATAAATGATACCAATTCAAAGTGAATTGGTGCTTTTTCATTTCAAGGTTAGCTTAAGAAATAAAACACAAACTTTGATTGAAAAAGGTTTAGGTTTAAACTAACGGCAAAGGAAGTAATGGAAATTACTTATGAAGAAAAACATTCCTTGGAGGTTTAGGTTCACAGGGGAGGTTTCTCATGCAAAAACAGAACTCCGGTCATTTGGTTCATTTCCTCTCATTAGAGAATTAACATATAGTCAATTCTCTAATCGGTGTTGTACAGATGTATCCTTTAAATGGATTTCAGCTCTAATTCCCTCTCACTGATGCAACTTGCAATGGCTTGTGCCTCTCACTTAGCATTTGCCATTCAAGGTGATCTTTAACTTTGGACTTCCCTTCTCAAGCTCGCAAGAGATAACTAATGGATGTCTCCTTGGAGTCCAAAAGCTTACCAAGTGTTTTGGCAATTCTAGAAAATCCTACCTTCAAGTCACTTCCCAAAAGCTCACAAGAGGTAAACTAGTGCATCTCCATGGACGGAGATCACTTGCCTTACCAAGTGTTGGCTCAAGTGAATTGAAGGTGTTTTAAGTTAACTAAAAACATAAAAATCATTAAAGGATCACACTTTCTCTTCAATAATGGCTGAAACCACAAAGCTACTAATTCTTGCACTTGGAACCTTTCCCAGCAACCTTAACTCTAAGGAACTAAAAGTCTAGCCACTTATTCTCTGAGGAAACATCCTCAGAGCTTGTTTGGCTAGTAAGAAAATACAATCAAAATGAGAAGGTAAAGCAGAGCAAAGCTCTGTATTTTTCTTCCTTTGAAAACTATACAAAAGATGCGTCCTCCCCTATTTGATCGATATATGATCGATATCTTATGTAAAGGAAATTACAAACTATATATAAGAGGTTATTCACCCTTTGTTCTTACTTAATAACTAAGGAATCCTATAATTGGTGGGTTACAAGGAGAGTTTGGGGATTTAGACATCAAATATCTAAAGCAAAATATCTCAAAATGTCAGTTGGACATATCGGGAAGCTTCAAGAGAACACCGCGGCACTATGCAGAAAAATATCTCAAAATGTCGATCGGACATATCAGGAAGCTTCAGGAGAACATCGTGGCACTGTGCAAAATGGTTGCGAAACTCTCCGGGTAAGCGCTATCAGAGGATTCGGATATGTCTGACCGGGGAAGTTGAAACGCCCTCCTCTCTCATCCGGTGTCAACCGCCGGATGTGAAACATTCGGATGGAATGTCGGCGGAGAAGAATTTCGGATGTGAGACATCCGGGTGGAATGTCGGCGGAGCAGAATTCCGGATGTGATACATCCGGGTGGAATGGCAGCGCGCTCCCCTATCCGGACTCCCTTAGGGAGAAGCACACGGCACTCGCGATCATTACACCCTGGACGATAGCATATCCTATCAGGATATGTGGTCCGTATCATTGGCTAAAGTGCACAAGCCTTGCTACGTCATTCCGATAGCCTGCCACAGCTCACATTCTGCCGCCCTCTGATAGTGTGTCCGGACGCCCTGTCCGGACATCTTTTGCCATGGATTTCAAAGAACTCTCCTCAATCTCGGATTGCTTTGGTGATAAAAAAGCTATCAAAACACCAAAACTTAACACAATTTGATTAGAATTGATTGCAAGGGTCCTTAATATGTTAATTGGGTTAAAATGTGATAACTACTACTCAAAAGTGTTTAAAAGAGTTAATTACAAGCTATGAAATAGCACTTTCTGAGTAGTAATCAGCAGCTGATTCCATAAGGATGGACGAATCCATAAGCCATGGTGAGACTTTAGTTTCCTCAGGCCAAAGTTTTGAACTAGGCTTCTTCTCTTCTAGAAGCTCCAAAAACAGGTACTTGGGAATATGGTACAAGAATACACCCCAAACAGTTGTATGGGTTGCAAACAGAAACAACCCAATTGTAGATTCTTACGGAGTTTTAACCATCATCAACAATGGCACACTTGTTCTTCTCAACCAGTCAAAGAGTGTAATCTGGTCTCCCAATTTGTCAAGGGTACTTGAAAATCCAGTTGCACGGCTCCTAGAGACTGGAAATCTTGTTCTCAGGGATAATAGTAATGAAAGTTCTGAAAGCTATATATGGCAGAACTTTGATGATCCATCAGACACAATGTTGCCAGGCATGAAGGTGGGATGGAACTTAAAGACTGGTCTACAACAAAAATTGACATCAGGGAGAAGTGCTGATGACCCATCCATTGGAGACTTCTCTTACAGAATTGATATTAATGTGCTGCCTTACATGGTTCTTGGTGTGGGATCAAGCAAAAAAGTCCGTTTCGGGCCGTGGAATGGACTTGAATTCAATGGTGTTCTTGTGTTGGACTACTTGGTTTACAAAGAAGTTTTTGTTAACAACGACGATGAGGTATATACCCTCTGTGAGTCTAACAACAATAAGATCATTTCAAGACTAACATTGAACCATTTAGGTTTCCTCCAGCGTCTGATATAAAAAAAAGGAAGCTCTGAATGGGATGAATTGTACTCAATTCCCAGTGAACTTTGTGAAAATTATGGCCATTGTGGTGCTAATGATATCTGTAGAATTGGCAAGACGCGGATTTGTGAGTGTTTGCCAGGTTTCACACCAAATTCACAAAAAAGGGACATGTTTAATACATCAAGCGGATGCACACGAAGAAGGCATTTGGATTGCCAAAGTGAAGAGGGATTTGTAAAGGTTACAGGGGTGAAATTGCCCGACTTGATAGATTCTCATGTGATTAATAGTGTGAGCCTTAGGGAGTGTGAGGTGTTGTGCTTGAGCGACTGTTCTTGTACAACATATGCCTAATCAAATGCATATGCTTACTCAAATCCTAATGGAAACAATGGCTGTTTGATGTGGTCTGGGGACCTGATTGATATCAGAGAGTTAACTTCAGAAAAACATGCGGAGGACATCTATATCCGCATGCACACTTCAGAGCTAGGTAAGACACTTGATTTTCTGTAAATCACTTTTTGATTGTAAGCTATTGGGGTTGTCTCCAATAGCCTAAGCCCTAAGTTATCCTGGTAAATTAAGATGCAGAATTACTTATTTTCCAAAATCAGAGATTCAATTTGACAAGAATATTATAATCTAGTTAAAACTAAGACCCTATATTATATTCCAGAAGAACCATAGCTGTTAGGATTCAAGTTAATTAATGATGAACTGACTTGTAATAATCCTAACAAACAGAAAGCAAATATCCAATTCATTTTCCGAAGAAACAGGAAAATCTGAAGAAATGGACAAAGCCTACTTCTGAAAGTACTAATGAACAAAAGGATTTATATGAAAAGTGGGAGCGCTCTAATCGCATGAGTCTAATGATTATGAAAGGTTCAATCACTCCTGCAATTCATGGAGCAATCCCGAATTCAGATAATGCAATGAGCTATATTAAATAAGTTGAAGAACAATTCTTAGGAACTTCCAAGTCCTTGGCAAAGTACTCTTATGATCAAAATGATAACAATGAAATATGATGGTCATAGTGGTGTACGTGAGCACATCATGAAGATGAGTGACATGACTTCTCAATTAAAAGGAATGAACATGGCAATTTTTGAAGGTTTTCTTGTTCACTTCATAATGACTTCCTTTCCTTCACAATTTGGTCCTTTCAAAATTAATTATAATACTCAGAAGGATAAGTGGAAAATGAATGAACTAATTACCATGTGTGTTCAAGAAAAAGAGAGGCTTAAAATGGAAAAGCCCGATATGGCTCACTTCACTATTGGTCCAAATAAAAAATCCTTCAAGAAAGGTAAAGGTAAGAAAAAGAAGCAAGGTAATGATGTATCTCATAATGGGAAAAAGGACGAAAATAAGATACAATGTCATTTTTGCCACAAGAAAGGTCACAAAAGAAGATATTGTTTTGGCTTTAAGGCTTGGTTGGAAAAGAAAGGCAAAACTCAATGCTTAGTGTCTTATGAATCTTATTTAGTTTATATACCACCAAACTCTTGGTGGATTGACACTAGTGCAAGGATTCACATAATGAATTCATTGTAGGGATACCTTACAAGCAATAGACTAAGTAAAGGAGAGTGAACCATTACTTTGGGAAATGGAACGGAAGTGGAAATTGAGGCTATTGGCACTCTTCGTTTAATTTTGGATACTGGTTTCATTATGGATTTAGTAGATACAGTTTATGTTCCTGTTTTTACTAGAAACCTAATTTCAGTTCCAAGACTTGATTCTTATGGTTATGAATTAAAGTTTGGAAATAATGGAGTTTCCTTGTTCTATAATTCTTGTTTGGTTGTCTCTGGCACTTTACATGGTAATCTTTATTCATTGAATTTAGATTGCAAATATTCACAGTCTCTTTTATCTTATCATGTGTATGAATCTCTAAAAAACGAAATCGAGTGAATGAAAATTCATCCATATTATGGCATAAGCGATTGGGTCACATTTCAAGAGAAAGGATGGAACGTCTTATTAAAGATGAAATTTTGACTTCACTTGATTTTTATAATTTTACTAGTTGTGTTGAATGCATAAAGGGAAAAATACACTAAGGTTAAGGAAAAGGGTGCCTCAAGGGTCACTGAATTGTTAGAATGTATTCATTCTGACATTTGGGGACCTTATTCAATTCCAACTATCAATGGACATAAGTACTTTATTTGTTTTATTGATGACTTTTCAAGGTATTCTTATGTGTATCTTATTTGTGAAAAATCTGAAGCATTAGATGTTTTTAAGATTTATAAAGCTATGATTGAAAATCAACTCAATCGGTGAATTAAAAGTGTAAGATCTGATAGAGGTGGTGAATATTATGGTAAGTTCACTGAATCAGGTCAACATCTTAGTACTTTTGCCTTATTTTTAAGAGAGCATGGTATCATTGCAAACTACACAATGCTTGGAACACCAGAGCAAAATGGTGTAGTAAAGCGACAGAATCGTACTCTAATTGACATAGTGAGAAGTATGATGAGTAACTCAACCTTGCCTGAATTGTTGTGGGGTGAAACATTGAAAACTACTGTTCACATTCTCAATCGTGTTACTAGTAAGGTTGTACCTAAAACTCCTTATGAGTTATGGGTGGGTAGGAAACCAACTTTGAATTATTTACATGTATGGGGATGTCCAGCTGAAGCTAAATTTTTTAACCCACAAATAAAGAAATTAGATTTTAAAACCATAAGTTAAAATTTCATTGGCTATCCTGAAAGATCAAAATGTTTTAGATTTTATTGTCATGGCCAATGCCCTAAAATTGTTGAAACTAGACATGCTGTGTTTTTGGAAAATGAATATTTTAGTGGGAGAACTGAGCTTAAAAAGTTAACCTCTAATGAAGTATCAACACCAATGATGGAATATGGTGTGACTCAAGGGGTTTCTTGTAATGAAAATGAGAATGTCCCAACTACTAAAGTAATTTTACGTAGATCACAAAGAGAGAAAAGACCTGCTATATCAAATGACTACGAGGTTTATCTTAATGAGTGTGATTATGATGTTGGCTTGGAAAGTGATCCTACTTCTTATGATCAAGCCATCAATAGTGAAAATTCAACTCTATGGCTTTATGCTATGGAAGAAGAGTTGAAATCAATGAAAGATAATGAAGTTTGGGATCTTGTAGAATTGCCCAAAGGAATTAAAACTATTGGTTGAAAATGGATTTTTAAAACCAAATATGATTCTAAGGGCAATGTCGAAAGATACAAGGCCAGGTTAGTTGCAAAAGGATACACTAAAAAAGAAGGAATCGACTACAAGTAAACATTTTCTCCCATTTCCAAGAAAGATTCCTTAAGAATAGTCATGGCTTTAGTAGCTCATTTTGACTTAGAGTGACATCAAATGGACATTAAAACTGCCTTTTTGAATGGTGACTTGCATGAAGAGGTTTATATGGATTAACCTGAGGGTTTTCAGGATAAAGGCAAGGAACATATGGTATGTAAACTTAAAAAGTCCATATATGGTCTAAAACAGGCTTCTAGACAATGGTATCTTAAGTTCCATGAAATTCTCATCACTTTTGGTTTCAAAGAGAATCTAGTGGATTAATGTATATGCCTTAAGATCAGTGAGAGCAAAATTTGTATTATTGTATTGTATGTTGATGATATGTTGCTTGCTAGCAACAATATGGGAATGATTTTTGAGACCAAACAATTTTTATCTAAGAATTTTGATATGAAAGATCTTGGTGAAGCATCCTATGTGATAGGAATTGAAATTCATCGAGATAGGTCACGTGGATTATTAGGATTATCCCAAAAGAACTATATTGAAAAAGTTCTTAAAAGATTCAATATGCAAAATTGTTCTAGCAATGTTGCTCTTGTTGTGAAAGGGGACATATTTTGTGAACTTCAATGTCCTAAAAATGATCTTGAAAAGAAACAAATGGACAAAATTCCTTATGCTTCTGCAGTAGGGAGTATCATGTATGCTTAAGTATGCACTCGACCAGAGATAACTTATGTGGTAGGCATGCTTGGTCGATACCAAAGTAATCCAAGTATTGATCATTGGAAAGTAGTTAAGAAAGTATTACGTTATTTACAAGGGACTAAGGACTACATGCTTACATGCAGAATAACAGATAATCTAGAAATTATTGGTTATTCTAATTCTGATTATGTTGGCTATAAGGATACCAGAAAATCTACATCTGGGTATATTTTTATGTTATCAAATGTACCTATTTTATGGAAGAGCCATAAGCAATCATTGATAGCTTCTTCTACAATGGAGGCAGAATAAGTAGCATGTTATGAAGCCACATGTCATGCAATATGGTTGAGAAACTTTGTATCAGGGCTTCATGTTATTGATTCGATAATGAGACCATTGAGAATATATAGTGATAATAGTGTTGTTGTTCGATTCTCTAAAAATAATAAGACTACAGGAGGATCAAAGCACATTGATATTAAGTATTTGGTTGTAAGGGAGAAAGTTCAAAATGGAGTTGTCTCTATTGAACATATTGAAAATACACTCATGTTGGTAGATTCATTGACAAAAGGTCTTCCACCTAAGCTTTTTATGGATTATGTTGCGCACATGGGCTTGGTGGCAAGTTTGTCAATTTTAGATTGATTAAGAGTGTAATGTATGTGATCACATTATAATGAGAATAAAGTTCTTGATTATGATATATTGATGATTATTATGTTACTTTTATACATCATTTTTGTGCACAATCTAGATGTTTAAAAGTTGATGGGACCATTATGTGAATGAATTAGTATTATCACCTTAATGTTGCTAATGTCATAAAATTCATTGATTCATGTTAATGGAGGTGCTAGTACTATAATCCTTGAAGAATATTGGATCATTGTGTGATCCAATCATTTCAATGATTTTGTGTTAGTGGTTCTATGAAACATAATCTTAATGTAAAGGATGCCTATTTTGAGAAATTGTTATGGCCATATTATGTTTTAATCTATTCACTACTACAAAAAAACAAAACAAGGACGCTCTTATCCTTGGCGTTTTTGAAAAAACGTCATTATTTAGTTAGATATACTAAAATGTTGACGCTTGTTTACTACGACGCCTCTATAAGCGTCATTGAACTGTAAAAGTTTAAAGACGTTGGCGCTTATTTTAAGCATCATTGTATACACATTTCAATAGGCGTCCTTGGCGCTAAAAAGCGTCATTTTCTTTCTTACATAGTATGTAATATATTTCCCATTACCTCCATATAATTCGCTGCACCTGTCAAAAGACAAATTTAGCACCCCGACAAGCCTTAGAAGACCAGTTGTGAGTATCGAAACCCTTCGAAGACCTAAACCCTCAGAGCATAAAAAACCCTAAGCCTTCACTCTCGTTGAAAACCCTAGGCTTTCACTCTCGTTGAAAACCCTAAGCTTTCTCTCTCTCTATTGAAAAACCTTAACCTTTGGAAGAGTACTATATTCAGACTCTAATCTACAACTATTCTTAACTAGCTTGTTGGTAATGGAATCTCATAGATTTGAGTGGCAACGAAATCAAAAGTGAGGTGGGAGACAATATTGGGGTGATATATCACATTGTGAAACAACGACGTGTAGTTGGTGAGTAGCCGAGTTGTTTGGGGGTTTTCATTTTCAAGATCCTACTCCGATCTCCTCTGTGAAGCAACCAGAAAATGTGAAGGTTTCTGTTCTTAGACCAACTCGAATATGATCTACATCTGGTTAGGAAGATTTATTTTGGGGGTCAATGTATGTAGTTCGAATCAAAGGACCATCCAGATAGAGGAGTCCATGGGTTGGAAGAAAATGAAGCTTTATGGAGATGATGGTCACTGGAGGTAGCATAGGCATGGAAATTAGAAATCTTATTGTGGAAGGTAAAATTTTTTAGCAAAAGTGAAAATTTTTAATTGGAAAGATTTCAGAAATTGGGACTCCGTGGATTGTGAATTTGTGACTTGAAGGGTTGGCTGTTTAATATGAGTTTTTGCATTTTTGTGGAAACAAAGCTGCAAATTTTCATATTTTTATGGATGAATAATCCTCTGCATGTATAAGATCCTTGTAGGATTTGAAAATGTATCAAATTTCTGTCATCACTATAGTGGCAATTCCTACTTGTATCATGATTCTTGACTTGAATTCCTAAGTTTCCAACTTAGTTGGAGGTGTGGCAGTTCTATTGCTGATTTATCTTCTATGTCATTAAGTAAAAGGGATGTTTGGTAAGTCTTGTATGGTATACGATGGAGCATTTTTTATTGGTAAATTCACATGTTGTTTTTCCCATTGAACTGCTGTTTTTCTTTCTTTATTTTTTTAAAGCTAATTTTGGTTGTAATTTTGTGCATAGTATTTAGAACAGAGCCTCCTTGAGAGTTATTCATCTAGTTGAAGGCTTCCCTTTGTGGTATTGCTACTTTATGCTTGCTAGAAATATTTAATCATCAATTAACTATCTTGTGTTTATCTCAAAATATGATGGGCAGTTTGCTATGAGGGATTTTATCTGCATTACTAGTTGATAATCACACTTTGGAAGGTGAAAAGACCTTCATTTAATAGAGGATCATATTTTTGATCGGATACCGAATTTTGTTTACCACTTTGTCAGGCTATGCACTTCAATTTGGCATTGGGTTATCATTTCTAATTCAAATTCCATTCCAATTGTTACCATTTCCGAATAGTGCATAGCAATGACACACAACGTTTGGAAATTTCAAAATCTTATGTACAGGATGCCATGAATTTAAACAATGTACTAATATTTATTATGTATTACCTATCTTTCCGCCCTTGGATTCATGTTGTGGTTGTTCAAAAATACCCCATTATGATTCAATTCATACTGTGCAACATGAAAGAATAATGAAACTTGAAGCTTCTGCCAAGGCAGGACATGGATCCTTTCTACTCTTGATAGCCAGTTATAATATTTGAATCTATATTCTGTTATTTATAGTCATTGGCATTGGTGTTTAGTCCCTTGACTTCTATAGTAGTCCATGGTGACATGATGAAAAAGGAAATGGAGGCAAGTGCTCTGCTGGGGTCCATGGCTTTGCAGTGAAGCTTAATGTGGTAATACCATTCAGATCAAGATTTTGTTTTCTAGTTTTCTTTCGTACTTCGTTTTACTGGGGTTATGTGTTCACATCCACTGTTGACAATTTGGAGAAATTTATGAGGTTATGCATTTTAGACTACATTTGAACATATGAATTTCAATATTTTCATCTGGGAAGTTATTTTCCTTAGTCTCCAGTCTCCACTGTAGTTTCCAATAAGATGTTTTATATTTTGTGGTTTATGGATTATTGCACTTGGAAATATTTTTTGCTTCTTGGAACCTATCCACATTGTAGTAGTTTTGGGTAGATGATTATATTATGTGTTTGATATACTTCCTGTTTTTTGTTTCTAAAGATATAAGACATAAGGTAAATCCATACTTTTCATATAAAAATTATGATATTTCATGTTAAAGTTACTACAATTTTTTATTTATTTTTAAAGATAGAAGCTTACATGTTATCCTTGTAATGTTGTTACTATTTTTCAGTTTTAATCTCTAGTAGTGTTTTTCTTGCTATTTTGTAGTCTTACCATTTGATTTTTTTTTGCTCAAAATCTCTCCAAATTTCTTCTTGGTTGACTGAAAAACATGATGAGCCTATGTTTTGCAACGAATTTCCATCTATGGTCACTATTTTCCTCACCTCCCTTGAATCCATTTCAGAAGTTTGTGCATGTCCATGGAAGATTCCACAAAGACCCTTGAAATTAAATGTGAATTTTTTTTAATTTTTAAAAAATAAAAGGTACAAAAAAAATTTCCTTATTGACTAAACAAGAAGAAAATTAGCATAACACACTTAAAAATCTTCTTTGTCATCCATATGTAGAGATGTAAGAGAAATTCAAGTGTTATAATATCATTATTGGAAGTGATTACATCAGTTAAGAAAAAAAAAAAAAGATGGAAGGAGCAGCATTGGGTCAAAGGCTTACAATAAGAAGAAAGCATGAGCCTATCTGTTAAGCATTGGTAAGATTTGTGTTGGGCCACTTGAAAGCTAATGTTTGAGATAAAAAAAACCTATAGGTATAGAGCTGATTGGAAGGGATTCACTTATTAATGTCATTCAAAATATGATTCTCTTTCTTGTGTTTATCTATTCTAAGCAGAAGATTTTCTAGCATTAAACTTTGCTCTGTGACAAAAGAATGCCATTCAACCATACTAATTAAACTATCTTGAAATTAGGAATTTGTTATTTATATAAAAACTGAAACAATTGTTCTTTGAATTAGGTGGCAAGAAAAAAAAAACACAATTGTAATGCTTTCTTAAAGAGGAAAACATAAGCTAGGTGTTCCAGAATGTGACAAAAATCACAAGGTAAAATTCCCATTTCAATGTTGATTCCCAACACCTAAAAAAATGCATAAAACAGGAAACATAATGGAATTCTTTCTAATTTTCTTTTACTTGTTCTTTATCTAGTCTCTTATGGATGGATTTCTTTAGATATATGAGATTTGGGATTAAGAGATAGGTTGGAGCCCTATTTAAGTTTCAGTTTTTTGAGAAACTATCACAATTTGGAGATCTACAACCATTTTGTCCTTACATTTTTCTTGTTAAACATTGCAATAATCTATTTTGAATTTTGCCAAAAGACCTATAATTGATGTGAATGTTTATTAGAATATGTGTGGTGTTGTTGAGATTGCTTCTATTCTCTTTATATATATAAAAAAATAATTGGTATTTTTTCTATGGTGGTGAAGAAGCATAAGAATAAGGGGCTTGAATCACTTGTATCCTATAATAAATAGTTTGGACTAAATGAAGAAAAATTCTGGTATTTGACCCATAGCCTCATGCTGGTATTTGACCTTTAGGAAAACACTTCAATGAATCCCATTTATCAAGCCCAAGATGCAGATAAAAATTCTGGTATTTGACCCATAGCCTCATGATTCCAATGCATGGACCATGCTCTAATTAAACATTTATTGCCTTTGCCTCCTGTAGGTCTCAAGGTGTATTAGGTTTTCTACTCCTTCAGTGGAGCTTATGAAGTTCTAAGACTGCTGCAGAAGGCTTGATCTCGAATTCAGGTGATGCACTCCCACTTCTCCAATGTTAATGAAGATTATATCTAAAGTATAATATATGTGAGTGACCTTATTAGTATATATAGATGGAATCTTGTGATGTGTTACCTTATTGGTAGTGCTGATTTTTCTAATAGTAAACAATGGTTGATATAGTTATTTAAGAATTTTGATTTTCAATCCTACTTGATTTCTAGAAGGAAATAGAAATGTTAGAGCAAAGCTAGCAAGTTCATCATAATCTTTAGATCATTCTTGCGAACACCAATGCAAAGAGGCTTTTTGGATTTTATTTTATAGATCATATCCACCAACTTGTCTGTTTCCAAAGTACTATAATGAAATGAATTCTAATAAGCCATAGCAAAGGGTTAAAACTTAATTGGGAAATCATATTATTTAATTTAGATATGCTCATTGAAATTTTGGCTTATTGTCATATGATGAACTTCTCTACTGGCCTTAATGAGCATCCAAGTTCAAGTCAATCTTCAAACCTTCTAGGTGCAACTTTTGTAACTTTTTGTGATTAGTTTTTTCATATATAAATTAAAAATGAAATTCCCTATCATTCTTCCTTCTCCTATTTTATCCGATGAGCTACACAAGCACTACCTATTCTTTTTCTCTGAATAAACACTACATATCCTAAATTTCATTAGGAATTCTCTTGAATCTTCCTGTTTTAGAATTTTTGATCCAATGACCTATACTTTCTACCCTACTCAAAAGGTCTTAGGCTCTCTTGCTACTATTGTGGGTGATTCTGAAAAGGAAGGGAAATCGAATCCAACTTAACTATTTCTATCTAAAATGCATCTCATCCAAAACCAATAACAGGAAATCTCACCTAGTTGTTTACTTTGTTGCATTTTATGTTAGATGCCATTAATGTAATTTTTCTTGCTTATAAAAAAAAAAAAATTGCAAGCCACCCACCTCTCTCAAATTCTTTATTTCTATAATTGATATACTCCTTCACAACTAGGGCATCATCAAGAATTTTTTCTACCTTCTCAAACATTATTCTGAGATTCTAAGATCATCTCATCAATGACCCTTTTTAGCCTTTGAACAATTTTGCCATGAGTTTATAATGACCCCTTACCAAACTATATATATATATATCAACAAATTTTTATGCTTAGATTTAGTTCACAGAAAATTTGAACCAAGTATAAGGAGAAAAAAAACATGAAAATGAAAATAAACAAAAAAAGAAAAATATAATAAAAATTTAAATTAAATTCTTATTTTTCTACCACAATCCTCCAATTTTCTTCCTCTAAAATTGTATAAATTCTCAAAAAAAAAAAATTCTATTTCATTAATTTTTCTTTATATCTTTGAAACCAACTAAACAGAAAATCAAATTGCCTTTGTGTTATTTATTCTCTTTTTCTTACTATTTCTCAAGTTTCATATAAAATCTCACAAAAACTATTTATTTATTTATTTAAAATTAAGTTTTTTCCTAAATAACCAAGTAATTATCCAACTAGGAGTCATACTTTTCATCACTTTCCCAACCAAGTAAGTGCCCAACTAGCTCATTTGCATTAACCTAATAACTATAAATCGCATTTACTTAATTGGCCAATCTTCTTTAAAGCTTTAAATGTGTCTGGATCCTTACATTGTACTAATCCAAATCCTTTCTTAAAGCTTTCATTCTTCAAACTTGTACTCTTATGAGGTTCTTTAAGAGTTATTGAGAATAATTTGCTCCTTGTTTCAACTTCTCTAATCTCTAACACCATTTTTTCTCATTCCAAATATTAAGGTTGGTAAAATCTAACTCCAAATAAAAAGTAAGTTCTATTGCCTTAGTTATAATAATTTCATAGTTATAATATTAAGTATGATTAAACCCAACTTAATGTTCATAGCTAATTGCTTTTCTTTCAAATTTTAAAGTCAAAACTTGAGATGTTTTTTTCTGAACATCATCATGCTTGTGAAGAAGTTGATTCATTGTTGCTTTCATAGTATAATAAAGGGTCACCATTCTCAACCCAACTACCTTCTCCTTTTTCCTTGCTAATTTTGCTTAGGTAAATTTTCATCTTGTTGAATATTTATTTTGGGTTAGTTAATGTTTATGTCATGTTTCATTTATCCTCTTATTGTTTTGGGGTATTATGATTTGTCACTTTTAAATTTTGATGTTATATCATATTTGGAAATATATTACTCGTAAAGAATTTTTTTTTTTTTTTACTAATGAAGAATTCAAATTAAATTTCCCTTAACTTTAACAAATTGATGTTTCTCTCTATTTCTTAATTTGGGGTTGCAACAATTATTTGGCTTGTTTTAATGATGTAGGAGATGAATGGGCCTTAAAGATTCAAAATACTAACTTAAATTGTACCAACAGTAATTTTGGCTTAGGAATTTGACAGTGTTGGTGATTGATTTTCCATGTTTTCTTTCTATCTTGAATTGTAATTTTAGTTGAATGTTAATAGAAATATTAGACACCGTCACAACATCTTATCTCTCTTCTTCATGTTTTCATTTATTAATCATAATTTTTCTTTTTTAATATATTTATCTATCTATTTATAGATCACTCTCCTTTTCCTAGCTTGGAAGAGAGAGAGAGAAAGAAATAGTGAAAGATAGAAAGGGATAGAGTGTTCTACTCTACCATCTAAGTATGTGATGAAAAATGAGTACAATTGAACTCTTGTTACTATTTTTATTATTTTTGAAATTTCTACGGCTATTCTCCTCGGATTGATTTAATTCTATTGCTCCTAATTTACCATCCCTCAAGGCTGAATCACAGCCTAAATCACAATTTTTTTATTTATTTAATTTCTCCTTAGATCTAGAATAAATTTATTAAAATTGCATGACTTCTCTATCATTTATTTCATAAAAACATTCAACTACTTCTTGAACTTTTAGGTTGAATATATATTTCGTTAATATTTAGTATTGTGATTGGGTTTCTTAATTATTTTCATTATGTCAGTTGTATTTTCCTTATTGACTATTATATTACATAGTGTAGTTAGCTTATTAAAATTTAAATGAGTCTAAATCTCTTAAGCTGTTATAACATCATAATAGTAGTTGCTCCTCCATTGCATATTAGTAGCCTCTATATAGAAGAGGTGCATGTTAAGGTTTGACTTCTTAGTATCCCTTGTTCTTGTTTTATTTTTTGTATTAAATGTTAATCAAATTATTGCCAAAAGTTACTCTAGATGGCTTATTATTGACCACAACTAATACCGGTAGGGAAATACAAAAGTTTGACTATTCTATAGATGGGTTCATAAATTTGTGTTCTCCTCAACATGTTTGTATTTTTCTATCTTTTCTAAAATATTTGTTTATAATATTAATAAACAAGAGATCCAACTTTCAATATTTTTCAATAATATATCTTCATATTGTTCAGTGCAATTAGTTGCACTAATTAGACAAAGTGGTCTTCTATCAAGGATATAGAAAAAGAATAAAAGAAAAAAAAAACAAGGCTATCATTCTATATGAGAACAAGAGTAGGAGGTAATGATTGTGACAACTAGGAGTAAGGGGTTAACTACTAATAAGATAGAATTCTATTTGTACTATAACTTTATAATTTAATTATTTACTTTTATAATTAGATAAAATTTTGATCATAACATAGTGATAACATGATGGTTTTCATCGTGTTTGGACCTTGATATTTTTTTTTTATTGTGCATTATAAGACTTATTCTTGTATTCAAGAATGCTTTAAGAGGTCACCATTAAATGTCCATACAGAGCAACCCTAACTCATATATACACTTTATAATAAGCATTTAATGCATATTTATTCACTTAGAGTCTATGAGTTTATTAAAGATTTAATTTAACTGTTAATTTATACTAAAAATACAATATTTTATCTCATAAAAACAAAATTTATTTCTTCTATGTTGTTGAATAAAAAATTGAAGTACATTTTTTTCCTTATTTTGGGGAAAGCATAATATGTTAGTTGAAATTGTAGTTAAGGTATTTTGTTGATAGAGTACGAATTTATTTATTTAGCTTCAACTCATTGGTCTCCTTAATGAAATATTTGTATGTCTAGTTTTACTTTGATGAATTCTTTATGAGGTCTTTTTCAAAGTAATGCTCTAAAGGTGCAACATAGAGATGACAATAGAGAGCTTTTTATCTACATTAGAATAATTTGTTATATTTTATTTCGAAAACACTTCATAATATAATTTTTTTTCTTATAATGAATTGAAAGGAGCACAATCCATGTATCTAAGAGGCTAATTCATGTAAGCAAACTTGATAACCTAAATTAATTTTGTGAAAGTTATACTTTCATTTATGCTTATTATTTATTGTATGTATATATAATTTAGATGTTTTCTACTCTTCCTTATATTTATTTACAGGTTACAAAGGAAGTTTGCTAAAAGAAGAGAAGCCATTATGCTAAAGAAGGCGAAGTCAAAAACCATGAAGATTACATCAGTGAACTCATTAGGAGGTTGAACTAAGCTTTTAAAGATTATGGTTTATTTTAGTAGTCTTGATACCAATGTTTGTTCTTATGTTAGAATTAGAAATTCTTATTGAAATATTTTGGTATAATTAATAAGTTTATGTGTAATTAATATATATAGGTGGTTACATTAACTGTTTAAACTAGGTTCATGTATATCAATATTTGGATATATTTTAATTAATAAAATTTGATTTTATTTTATAGGTTGTAATTGTTTTTTAAATTTAATTATATAAGAAATCAACTATTTTAATAATGGAATCAAAATATTATTTTTTAATAGAAATTGTTCAAAGATGATGCTTTTATAAGCGTCATTGTTAACGTGAAACAAAGAAGACATTTTTAAAAGTGTCATTAATAAAATTAAATCAAAGATGGCGTTCACATAAGTGTCAAGAAAGGTAATTTTATACAAATTATTTCAACAAAAAATGTTCAAAGATGACACAGGAGCATAGATGACGCTTCAGGGAAGCGTCATCTTTTACCTTTCTTGACACTCAAAAAATGTCATTATTTCACTTTTTTCTTGTAGTGATTACAAATATAATTATGTAGGCCAAGTGAGAGATTGTTAGCTTTTTTCCTATAATGTGTGGCCATATATAATTATATTTGTATAAATATTATTTAAGGCTATCAATTGATAGGTAGGTGAATAAATTGATTGGGCATCCAAGAGTCTTATGTATGGAAGACTCAAATTACAAATGGGGAGTTAGAAAATTTACTTTATATGAATGTGGTGTCACAACTTTTGTAACCCCATCATTATGAAATTCATGTTGTACATTATGTTTGAGTAATGGAGGAAAATGGAAATGTATAACTTATGCAATTATATAGATGCATTCAAGTTCATAACCCACCATTACCCATTAATTTGTACATAATGGGTGTAAATAATGAGTATAACTCCCATATAGTCTTTGATGGGAAGACTAAGAGATGTACAACTCTTTATAAATTGAGGTCCCAAGCCACACTTTCATTCTTATGTCATTTTTGTTGTTTATTTTTAACAACATACACCACACAAGTGACCCATCCACTATATGAGAGTAGTGAGTTGAAGACCTTGACAATACAATTCACAAGGTGACTCAATCTCACTTCAGGATCAAGGTAAGAATATGATCATTATTTTAGTATTTACATTTATTTTGTTTTATGCATCTAAAATTGTTTTTTAAAATAATTATTTTCGCATAAAGTTTGGTTAACAAGAAGAGAAAAATAATTGTGTCTTACACATCATATTTTGCAGGGCAATCTATCTAGAGTAGCAGTAGCAGTGAAAAGATGAATTTAGCACAGGGTGTTCAAGAGTTCAAGAATGAAGTTGTTTTGATTGCGAAACTTCAGCACAAGAATCTTGTCAGGCTTTTGGGTTGCTGCATTCAAGGAGAAGAAAGAATATTACTCTATGAATATATGCCTAACAAAAGCTTGGATTATTTTATTTTTGGTTTGACCTTCTTATCCCTATCTGTTAGGATTAGTTTCACTTTTTGATCACCCATATTATGCTCAGTCGTGTTCAATTCAATTCACACATCTAAGTAATTAATTAGGCCTAATAAAAAAATTTATAAAGGCGGATGTATTGTGCAGATCAAAACAGAAGAGCATCATTGGCATGGGATAAGTGCTGCAAGATTGTTATGGGGGTAGCACAAGGGCTTCTCTACCTCCATCAAGACTCTAGATTTCAAATTATTCACAGGGATCTCAAGACAAGCAATATTTTACTGGATGACAATCTCAATCCTAAAATTTCAGACTTTGGCTTGGCAAGAATTTTTGGAGAGAATGAAATGGAAATGAGAACAAAGAGAATTTTTGGGACTTAGTGAGTTATAAACCTTTATAATCTTATAAAATGGAATTTATCCCTTCAAATAACTTATACTTGAAAATGTTAGTGCAGTGGCTATATGTCCCCGGAGTATGTGATTGATAGGCATTTTTCTATCAAATTGGATGTCTTTTAGCTTTGGTGTTCTTTTACTAGAGATTGTGAGTGGTAAAAAGAACAGGGGGTTCTCTCATCCAGATCACCATCATAACCTTCTGGGACATGTAAGTAGAAAGAATGCAATGGTGTTTACTCTCTCTCTCTCTCTCAATTTGTCTCTACTCTCTAGCTTTTTCTGTCTTTTTTGAAAGAAAATAAATATGATTTTTGCTCTAGGCATGGCTGCTGTGGGAACAAAACAAGGCCTTGGAATTAATGGATGCATGTTTGGAAGATTCATGTGTTGCATCGCAAGTATTACGATGCATACAAGTAGGTTTACTATGTGTTCAAAACCGTTCAGTAGACAGACCAGCAATGTCATCAGTGATTTTCATGTTGGGCAATGAGGGAGCAACATTGCCTCAAGCTAAACATCTTGGTTTCTTCACGGAAAGAAGTTCAGTGGATACAGATACAATGTCAGGAAAGATAGAGTTACATTCAGAAAATGAAGTAACCATCTCAAAGCTAAAAGGTAGATGAAGAATTCAAACATCCGCTAAGTGAAATAGTTATGCAGGTGCCAGCTTCTCTTGATAAAACGGCTTGCAAAGGCTCCTCCGTTGCAGCTCAGGGCACTGTAATATGCAACTTAAGACTCACTAGTAGAATTTCTAAATTCAGATTCCCTCTGGATCAGGTTGGTAGTAAGCAGAAGAACATGTATTCTACAGTCACTTTATTAGCTACTGTCTTTTTTTTTTTTCTCCTCAGGATGCATGGGGCTTGTATGGTTGGTGAAGTGTATGCCAAACTATAATTTGGTTCCAACCATTTGCTTTCAATTATCTTGATAATTTTTGAAGTTCTAAAATCAATTAGGTAGTACACAGTGGGAGCGCCATAATGACACCCCTCTAACTTTATGAGAGGGAGAACTGGGGAAATATTTGGTCCTTATATAACAATTTAAGCATGTTTCACCAAAGCCCAAGCCAATCTGAAGGCTAGGTTGCTACTTGTGTTGCAAGGTATTTGAGGCTAGGTTTGGGCCAAGCTTCCACTTGTTGTAGAAGCTCCATAGGGGCTACAGCCGAACACCCATTAAAAGCCCAAACCAATTGAGCCTAGAGGATGAGTACCAAAGCCCAATGCAATCTCAAGGCAAGGTGTTTGTACCTTTGATCCACTGAGCTTTAAAAGCAAAGGTGAGGCCATTGAGCTATATGTCATGCTACAGTAATAGCTTTGTAAAATTAAATACATAGCAAGATTAATGGTTTTTCTTCAAAAATTTTTTATGTAAATATTAACTAATCATACTAGACAGTGGCAAAGAGCTTTCAATTTTTTTGAAAGATATTATCATGGTTTGAAATATCGATAAATATAGATATATCAGTACTTAAATTTTAAGGATATATTGGAAATATTAGTGGATATTTTGACAAAAATATCGATAAGATGAAAATTATTCAAAATTCATAAAAATATTTAGAAAAACTTAAAAAAAATGATAAAATAAATAAAAATACACATATTAAAGTTATTTTTTATAATTGACATAGATATGATCAAATAGAAAAATATCAATTAAGATAAATCGATATTAATAATTTATTGTTTATCTAATCAAATTAATTTTAATTTGTAAAATTTTAGAACTTCATTATTATTATTTTTTATTTTAGTATTTTTTGAATAAATTTATATTTTTAATATTTTAAAATAAAAGCATTCAAATTAAAATAATAAATATAAAAAATTTAAAAGTGAAGTGATAATAATTTTTTAAAATAGGATTAATGAAATAAATGATTATACATTTAATATTAAAACTATAATTTATTTATTTCAAATACATTCGATAATATAAAATAAATGACACAATGCATATATGATTTTTTAATATTTATATTTTTTATATTTAATTATCATATAAATGATATTAAAAAATTGTTAAAAAAATTATAATAATGGTTTCAATACATTTATTAATTAAATAAATAAATTTTAAAGTAAAATAAATAAAATTAATTAATTAATTTTTTAATAATGAAGTTTAACTAATTTACTACCAACATATATTAATTGGTGTGAAATTAGCTTAGTGGTAATTTTGAAAGGGGGCAACAGCAGTGACAGGCAGAAACATGATTGGGCAGCAGCAGCCAATATAATTAAAGGGTTGACCGAAGTTGACCACGGAAAATATCGGAAAATTTCCCAAAAAAATGAGCAAAATTTGAGAGGGGTACAAGCAAGTACCTAAATTCTTTTCATGTTAGTCCTAAGCATTTATCGACATTTTTGCCGATTTTTTAAGAAATTTCCCGATATTTTTTATGGTCAACTCGATCAACCCTTCAATTACATTGGCTGCTGATGTGCAATCACGTTGTTGCTTTATGGAGATGAATGTATATCAAATTAATAGAGACAAACTAGACATCAAAATCGGTATGCCAAGCAACCATTGAGATGCTAACTACTTCTAGGCCCTATGAGGCAAACTCAATTCAGATATTTTGCTCTTGCAACATTTTTTTCCAATTAATTGAGGGAGCATTAAAGAAGACACTACAATTTTACATCTTAGTAACTTGTTTTTCATTGGAATTAGAAAATTCCAAGTTACCCTATTCAGACAGTTCTTCCAATTGAAATGATTGAGCCCTTAAACCTTGCATAACACTCTACTCCGTTAGACTTTAACTGAAAGCCAAGTGTATTCGAAGACTGCGACCTGATCCACTTGATGCTGTGTCATGGTTCTATTAACTAGCTGGTCATGCTTGCGAGGAGCTATCTCACAAATACCAAGAAAAATCTACATTAGCAACTATTTAATTTTAATTTTTTTTCCTATGTCTATAAGCAGATAGCATAGAGTCAACTATTTAATTTGGAAAAATGGAATCTGAAGCTACCCAGAAGCTAACCAGAAAAGACATGTCTTTATTGTTCTTTTAAATATCAATTTTGCTTTGGGCATGACCTAGGTTGGGGTACAAGGCTTAGAAAAGTCATGGAAAGAGATGTATATAGAAGGGAATCTTAATATATAAAAGTGGTAGATCATGTTCATTCATTGGCATGAAAAGGACCAGGGTCGACTTCTTAGTGGTTCCTACCTACTAAGCGTGGAAATTAGTGACGGCAATTGTGGTTTCTTCTCCTGCCTAGGGAAGGTAAGACCATTGCACTTGACTATGATCATCTACCTCATGTTCGTTTGATGATAATGATAACAAAGGTGGACAACTGTTTTATCAGATTGGAAGTATAGAATTCCAAGAATATTGAACAAAAATCAAGCGAAAAGGAAAGAGAAGATCAACAGATGGATTATTACTCAGAAATGAAACTAAAGGTGAATCCTCCCAGACAACCATACAGAAATAGGTGATGGGTGCTGCAGTCCCTGTTTCAAGGCAGCTGTATCTCATATAGACAATCAATCTGTACAAAAATTAATGTTTTATTGTTTAAGAGACTTTAATTTTGTTCAAATCTCTCACCAGTCTTATGGTGTATAATCCTGTGAAATTATCACTGAAAAAAGTACTACCCACCAGAGTATAATAGTCATTCGATCTTAGACTAAGTAACAGATGATTCACATAGGCTCATTCCTTAGGACTAACATGGAAAGAATTTTCAGGTGAATGGAGATGAATGTTTATCAAATTAACAGTGACAAACCAAACATCAAGATTGGCATGCCAAGCAACCATCGAGATGCTAGCTACTTCCAGGCCCTATGACACAAACTTATTTCAGATGGTATGATCTTCTGTAGCTTGTTTTTCATTGGAATTGGAAAATTCCAAGTCACCCTGTTGAGGCAATTCTTTCAATTCAAATGCGTTAACCCTTAAACCTACCCTGTTGGACTTAGACTGAAAGCCTGACCAAGTCAAAAACTGAAACCTTATCCTCTTGATGTTGCGTCTTGGACAAATTCCAGGAAAAACCTACATTAGAGAAATTTTAGTATTTTTTTAAACTTGTGTATAGAAGTCTTCCTTTCATCTGTGAGAAACGTCAATGGAGACCCATCTTTTCTTTGCCTTCTTTTGTGCCTGGATTTGTCTATCAATTCCCTTGGAGTCCTGTATTGCAGTTGATTCCATAAGGATGGACCAATCCATAAGCGATGGTGAGACTTTAGTTTCCTCAGGTCAAAGCTTCGAACTAGGCTTCTTCTCTCCCGGAAGCTCCAAAAACAGGTACTTAGGAATATGGTACAAGAATACAACCCAGACAGTTGTATGGGTTGCCAATAGAAACAACCCGATTGTAGATTCTTATGGAGTTTTAACCATCTTCAACAATGGCGCACTTGTTCTTCTTAATCAAACAAAGAGTGTAATCTAGTCTCTCAATTTGTCAAAGGTACCAGAAAATCCAATTGCATAGCTCACGATCCAGAGTCATTCTTCTTATTTATGACCCAGAGTCATTCTTAGCATTTAGAGCCCTGAGCGCATGACCTAGAGTCGTTCTTCTTATTTATGACCCTGAGTAATTCTTAGCATTTAGAGCCCTAAACTCACGATCTAGAGTCGTTCTTCTTATTTATGACCTAAAGTCATTCTTAGCATTTAGAGCCCTAAGCTTACGATCCAAAGCCATTTTCACCCTTTAGGCGTTCAGAGTCACCACTTTCTTTCAAGGGTGTTTAGAATCGTAGGCCTTCAGATCCATTCCTCACTTAGACATTCAGAGCCATCTCTTTTAGTTTTAGGCATTTAGAGCCATTTCTCTTCCAGTTTTAGGCATTCAGAGCCATATTTTCTAGTTTACGTGTTCAGAGCCACCTTCCTCAATCAGGCGTTCAGTGCCACCTTGCTTAATTAGGCGTTCAATGCCACATTGCTTAGTTTTTTTAGTGTTCAGAGCCATCACTTTCTCTCATAGGCTTTCAGATCCACCTTGCTTAGTTTAAGCATTCAAAGCCATTTTTCTTACTTAAGCGTTCAGAGTCATCTCTTCCAATTTTAGGCATTCAGAGCCATAATTTAGTTGTTCAAAATCGTTCGTCTCAGTCTAGGCATCTAGAGCCACATTCTGGGCGTTCAGAGTTGTGATGTTCCAGAGTTTGTCCTCCTCTATTGTGTGTGATATAGCCCTTTGAGCTTATAGCTTATGTTTTGATTGTATCATTGGTGCCCTTCACTTTGCGCTCTTGTATGGTGCATGTATATTTTTCCTTCTATATATGTTCATTCCTATGTTCCTAGGTGGTTCGAATGCCACTCAACTTTGACATTAATTTTCGAGTCACTTTTGGAGACATCTTAGAGGGAGTCTGGATCCATAGTGCAGCTTTAGTTTTTAGGATTTTAGAGCCCTTTTTGTTCATTTGTGGGTTTGAGCCAGTTTGTGGTCTACTTGTGTACCTTTAGGGGGTTTTTTTTTCTTTGGTAGTGTGGACCCGCATCTTTCACGTGCGCCCCCACTCGATCGGCGAGACTCGCTTTTTATTCGTGAAAAATAACTTTTGGAAAAGTCGGAGTCGCCACTTATTTTATTTTTATTTTAAAGGGAAAATAAAACAAGAAAGAAAAACCCTAAAATGTGACTCCATAATTTTTGGAAAAAGCATGTCTTTGAAAAACCCGAGTCTAAGTCCGGGGATCAGATTACCTATTGGGAAGGTACCTTTAAAAGGTAGCACCCCTCTAAGCCCTATAAAGGTCTCTACTAACTAAGTTAAGGGGAATGTGGCAATTAACCGGTTAATTATGGATACCTAAGTAGGCTAGATGGTTCCAAAAAATAGCATGCCAAACAAGATCAAATCATAATAAAGGAAGGTTAGGATGCGTACCTGGACCGCTTCTCAAGTGCTATCATAAAACATCAATGGTTAATTTAAACAATATATCATCCAGCATGTATTTTATTAGAAATAATCAAACAATGAAACATGTATATCAGAACACTCAAGCATTATTAGACATAAGCATTATTTCACAATGACAAGCATATTCACAGAATTCAGAAAGTAGGTGATAGAGGACATACCTAGATAGCATAGATAATTTGTAACGTGCTTCCTCAAGTTGTAAGGGGTTAGATAAATAATAAAATATAGAAATCCTAGCATGCTCGTTGTCTAATTAGCATAGTAGAAGTGATCAAAGTATACAAAATCATCAATTATCACATACATCTTGTATATAATTCCTAAAAAAAATAGATATGATTTCAATAAATGGCAAGGGTGACAGTAAAGATGAGTTTTAAAAAGATGATTTTATGTAGGGGTTTCACCAATTCCCCAATTGATATACACAAATATAGCTTGGAATTAAATGTTATCACTTTCATAAAAATAAAAAATAAAAAATAAAAAATAAAAAATAAAAATTCATGAGTATTAAAAAAACATTTTTTTGATAGTTTTAATGAATTGTATTTATAAAATAAAGTTTTGATTTACTTAAATAAGAAGGCTTTAATTTCATGCAAAGAAAATATTTTTTAAAAAAGTTTGTTCACAAGAAAATAAATGTTATCACTTTTATAAAGGAAATGTTTCATAAGTATTAATAATAACAATGATAATAATAATAATCGATTCCATAGTTTTAATGAATTTTATTTATAAAAAGAAGCTTTAATTTATTAAATAAAAATACTTTAATTCCATGCAAAGAAAATGTTTTTAAAAAGTTCATTCACAAGAAAATAAATGTAATCATCACTTTTATAAAGGAAATATTTCATAAGTATTAATAATAATAATAATAATAATAATGATAATTGATTCCATAGTTTTAAAAAAAGTTTTAATTTATTTAAATAAAAAGACTTTAATTCCATGCAAGAAAATAAATGTAATTATCACTTTTATCAAGGAAATATTTCATGAGTATAATAATAATAGTAGTAATAATTGAGTCCATAGTTTTAATTAATCTTATAAAAGGAAGTTTCAATTTACTTAAATAAAAAAAGCTTTAATTCCATGCAAAGAAAATGTTTTTTTAAAAGAAAGTTTATTCACAAGAAAATAAATGTTATCACTTTTATAAAGGAAATATTTTATGAGTATTAATAATAACAATAATAATAATAATAATTGATTCCATAGTTTTAATGAATTTTATAGAAGGAAGCTTCAATTTATTTAAAAAAAGACTTTAATTCCATGTGAAGAAAATGCTTTCAAAAAAATTCATTTACAAAAAAAAGAGAAAGAAAATTAATTAATTAATAATGGTAATAATAATAAAACCTTATAAAAAATATATTTGATGATTTAAAAATATTTTTTTTTTATGTAAGAATATCTTTTATAATTTAAATTTTCCTTTAATAATTTTTTTTAACTTTATTTTATTTACAAGAGGATGATTTCCACAACTCTTTATTTAGAAAGCACAAAATTTTTTTTTATTATTTTTTTAAAACATAATAAATTTTTTTTAAATAAGATAAACAATTATTTTATATTTTAATCCAAGAGAACAAAAAAAATGTTTAAAATAATTTAAATATTACAACTTTTTATTTTTTATTTTTGAACAAAGCTATCATAAAAATTATCAAAACACTTAAAAATTCAAACTTTTTCATCATCATAAGGAATTATCCCAAAACTAAAAATTAAGCACAATATAAATTTTCATTAATATCCAAATTATTGAAAACTAAAAAAAACTTGCAAAATATTTCAACTTTTCATTAACATCACAAAATTATCCAAAACGAATAAAACATCTAATTTTTAAATTATCATCCCGAATCATCCAAGACAAATGCCTACAAAAAGTAACATGAGATTAGCAATAATAATAATTATAACTAAAATAAAATAAACAAAATAAATTCAAAAAACCAAAAAAAACTAAAAATCCTAACTTGATTTATATTTTATTCAAACAATCATTAACACATCTCATATAAATACATTAAATCCAACAAAACACTCACCGAAAGACATTAAATCCTATTATAACCGTCCATGATTTCATTCCCTTTTTTTTAACAAATAAATAAAAACATGCCAATAGCATCATTTACATCAGGACTGACCATATATTCACATTCGTTTGCATTTTAAATCCAACAAAACGAAGTCAAAGAACACTAACCTTGCTTGCAGCTACCCTCTTTCACGATTGTGTCACTTTTTCTTCTCAGTCTAGTTATGTCTGCTTCTTCGATCTGGCTCTTGTGTTCCTTCACCACAAAGAGTCCCCAAATCAGCCTATGCGTCCTTTAGAAGTTCCACCCGGAAATGTGATCTCCATGTCTACAATTTTCTTCTGAATCTCATTAAAAAAAATCCACCAAAATTCTTCCAGAACTCTTTTTTTTCTTTCTTCTCCCTCAGACGTCTCCCTCTATTTTCAAGCTCTCCTCTCCAAAAAATCCTCCTCTCTCTCCTCAAATGTCTTTCTCATATTCCCCAAAAAAAAAACCTAAATCCCCTTCATCACGCCTCTTCTCCCTTTTTTGCATGTGAGTTGACTTTTCTTTCCTTCTATGAATTCCCCCTGCTCTCTTTCTTGCAAAATACAGTCTGTCTATTCAATATGCCACCTCAATTCTTCCTAAAATATATCATCTCTTTTCCTTTTCTGTTTAAAATATGCTTTAACCCAAAACACTACTGAATCCTCCTTCCATCATCACATGATTCTTTTTCCAAAAGACAAATTACATTACCTTCTTTGCTGCTCATCATTTCTTTTTTCATACATAAGCTGAATCTTCCCCATAACATGGCTCCATTCATTTTTTCCATATGTCTACTCTTGGAACCAATATGGTAGCTACCCACTCCAAGCTTCACATCATAGGCACTTTCTTATCTTTCTATTGGTGGACTTCCTACAAAATTTCAAAGTTAATAAAGTAATAGTAATAATAATAATAATAATGAAAACGTTTAAACAAAATTATTAAATTAAACTAAATAAGTAAAGACAAGTATTATGGAAAAGTGATAAAATAATAGGAAAATAAAATAAATGAAGAAATATACAAAATAATAAATAAAATAAAATAAACAAAAATATAAAGGTAAAAAAAAAGTCAAGCAATGTGATTTTACAAAAACGAGTCTTGCAAGTCATACAAGCCATGCAACCACGCAAGCCATGCCCATGCAAAAAATGATCTAAATGGGCCTAAGGTGCCTAAATGGGCCTAGAATGCCTAAATTGGCCTAAGGTGCCTAAATGGGCCTAAGGTGCCTAAATGGGCCTAGGGTGCCTAAATGGGCCTAAGGTGCCTAAATGGGCCTATGGTGCCTAAATTGACTTAAGGTGCCTAAGTGGGCCTAAAGTGCCTAAATCGTCCTAGGGTGCCTAAGTGGACTTAGGGTGGTGCTTAAGTAGGTCTAAGGTGCCTAGGGTGTATCTAAGTGAACCTAAAGTGCCTAAGTGGGCTTAGGGTGACGCCAAATGGGCTAGGTGCGTCTAATGGGCTTAGGGTGTACTAAGTGGGCCTAGGGTGCCTAAATGGGCCTAAAGTGATCTAAGTGGGCCTAAAGCGTCTAAATGGGCCTAGGGTTACCTAAATGGGCCTAGGGTGCCTAAGTGGGCCTAATGTCACAGGATGCTTCAAATGACCCTCCCCATGGGCTTATATAGGCGGAGGGAAGCTTCTGGAGACTCCTGGAGCCATCTACACTAAGCCATTGGTGGGAAGAGTGTGGAAGGTTCTAGAAATGCCTAGAGATGTCCACACATCTCTACACTATGGTGGAAGGCATGAGAGGAGTCCAAGGCTTTCTAGAGACTTCTAGGAATCTCTTGTATATTCTTGTACATAGGGATGTACATAGAATAGGGTAGGATGTTCTAGAATATTCTTGATTTGTAAGGGAACCCTCCAAGGTTCTAGAGAGTTCCCTTGGTGCTTATAAATAGGTGAGGGCCTCATTTGGCCAAGGCACCACCCAAATCACTTCCTAATCAAGCAAGTGAGCATCCAAGCACTTGTAAAGGCTTCTTGAGTTAATAGAGCTTCCATTCTTTCAAGAGTTGCCTACCAAGCTTCTTAAGCTTTTGAGTCGCAAGTGTCTTAGCCGAGCAAGCTAAGCATTGGGGAGCAAGGCTGACTTAGCAAGATCAAGCGTCTTGGCTTGTCTAAGTGCCGCACGAGCTTAGTGAACGACTAAGTCCGTGACACTAAGGTGCCTAAAAGCTATCCTAAAAAAAACAAGAAAAGCCTAAGTCTAAGTTAGGGCTGCCAAGGGTCACAATAAGAGGTCAGATAATCCCTCAACCAAAGTCTCCGAGGTGACTTAAAAAAGATAGGCTACACGAGTATTAATGGGCCACCAGGGAATTGCTATAAACGACATGTGCGAGGAAGACAAAATGGAGGGTCTACAGGTAGAGTTCACTTCATTCCACTCACTATTCACACTTTCTTTTCACTCTAGTGTTCATATTCCTTACACTTGTGAACTCTACCGAAGAGGGGCATATTTGTAAACCCCTCTTGGACTAGGGGATTTTTTTCTCACTCAGAGGAGCTAGTTGAACATTTCATTTGGAGTGGGGGACGACTTCCAGGTGAGTTGCATGCATAAGATGTGTGGCAAGGATGTGACCACCTTGCCATGGTGGTGGTTGAAGTAGTAGAGTTGGTGGTGAAGTCTTCGCTGAACCAGGAGCAGTGAGAGTGGGTAGAGGCTTGGACTGGAAGCTAAAGAAATAAGGGGAAGAAAACTAGCTCAAGGGGGGACAGGAAAAGGAGGACAGAGAGTTGGGAACCTGGGAGAGTTTAAAATAGAGAGTTGGGTACCTGAGAGAGAAAAAACGAGAGGGTGAGTGAGGAAGAAGAAAAATTTTCAGCAGTGGAGTTTTCAGAGGAATGAGCTAGGCATAGGGGGACGGGGATTGAGAGAGAACAAATTTTTTTAAAATGGGACGTTTTGAGAGAAAAACAAGGGAGCTTTTTGGCAACCCCTCCACCAGCAACTCCATCATTGGCTACTCCGCCACCAGCAACCCCTCCATTGGCTCCTCTTGCCTCTCCATAGTAGCGATTCCAACGTAAGCTCCAAGCACGAAGGTGAAATCTTTGGCCTTGGCTCCATCGCCACTTACGAACAGTCCACTGGCACCACCAGTGGAGGCGTCTGGACTGATCTCAGGCGGAAACTCACCAGGCCAGATGCGAACGATGTGAATGGAGTGGAAAGGTTATGGTTGATGAAGAAGGTGGTCGAGAGCTTGGCATTTGGACTAGCATTGAGCTTGATGATTTGAAAGAGAAAAAACATCGAGAGAAAGAGAGAGAAGTCTTCCAAGTGAGAGATTTTCTCTTCTTATATCTACTTCTAGATGTTAGTTTTTCTGCTAAAAATTCATAATGGGTAAGAGGAAGGTTCACGTCAACATTGTCGTCATTGGCCATGTCGACCATGGCAAGTTGACCACCACTGGTAATTTGATTTACAAGCTTGGAGGTATTGACAAACGTGTTATTGAGTTGTTTGAAAAAAAAGCCGCTGAAATGAATAAAAGATCATTCACGTATGCTTGGGTCTTAGATAAGCTCAAGGCTAAGCGTGAACATGGAATTACCATTGATATTGCTTTCTGGAAGTTTGGGACCACAAAGTACTACTGCACTGTTATTGAGGCTCATGGTCATTGGGATTTCATCAAGAACATGGTTACTAGCAGCTCACAGGTAGGCTGTCTTGTTCTCATTATTAATTCCACCACTGGTTGAGCATGCACTACTTGCTTCCATCCTTGGTGTGAAGCACATGATTTGCTGTTGTAACAAGATGGATGCCACACATCCTCTTAATCCTTCATCTCTTGGTGTCAAAAAAAAAATATATATATATATATATATATATATATATATATATATATATATTAAAAAAAATCCATTTTCAAGTAATTTTTCGAAATTTCCTTTTATAAAATTTAATTTGTAAAAATTCCATTTTCAAAATCCCACTTTTCAAATTTAATTTACTAAACTTAATTTTTTCCAAACAACTTTTCAAAATCCCAATTTTCAAATTTAATTTTCAAAACTTTCATTTTCGAATAATTCTTCAAAATTCCAATTTTGAAATTTAATTTTCAAAACTTCCATTTTCAAATAATTTTCCAAAATTCCAATTTTCAAATATTTTTCCAAAATTCCAATTTTCAAATAATTTTTCAAAATTGCAATTTTCAAAACTTCCATTTTCATTTTTTTTTAAATTCCAATTTTTAAATTTAATTTTTAAGATTTCAATTTTCAAATAATTTTCAAAAATCTAGTTTTCTTTCAAATAATTTTAATTCCACTCCAGTTTTCAAATATTTTTAATTCTATAACTTTTCATCCTTTATTAGGGTTTTAGGTAAAAAAAAAAAATCTTGTTTTTTAATAAACTTGCTATCTTTCCCTTCAGGTAAGCACTTTCACAAATTTTCTTTGATTTTCAAATAATCTTTTGTTTCTCTTGATTTTAAATAAGTATGAATATGATTTCCATAATTCCAAAACAATGGAATTTGTGGGATTAATTCATGCAAAATCAATTGGGCTTTGGTGAGGGCCCTATATATGAGTTTTCTCTACTGATTGTCAACTGTTATACTTAATGAATATTGTTTGATCTTTGTCTTGCTCTTTGATATGCATGTGATGATTTTATACTTTAGCTAACCTTGTTTCCATGATAACATACTATTACTTGTTGCTAAGGTACGATTTCACTCCCACTTTGCTTATTCTTACGCATGATTTGTTTTATTATCTGATCATTCCATTGATTTCCTAATGAATTGTCATGTTTACTTCACCTTATTTAGTATAAACCCATTTTTTAGGGCTTAGAGGGGTGTTGCGGTCTTTACCGTACCTTCCCAATAAGTAACCTGATCCCCGAACCCAGGTTTGGTTTTTCACATACCGTTTTTTCCAAATAAGGAGTTACACTTAGGGTTTTCTTTTTTTATTTTGTTTTCCATTTAAAAATAAAACAAAAATAAGTGGCGACTCCAAGTCTTTTTCAAAAAATCAAATTTTCACCAAATAAATAAAAAAACGAGTTTCACTATCGAGTGGGAACGCATCAAGCGAAATGCGGGGTCCACACATACATACTTTAGCAAATAAAATTATTTTCTTTTCTCTTTGAAGCTAGAATAAATTCATAAATAATCAAATCAATTGGTTCAATGAATGAAATGATAATTCCTTTCCCTTCATTTAAAATAAGCTTGTAGTTTAAATTAAAAAAACAAAACAAAAAAAAAAAACTATTTTAACTAGCCAAAATTATTATTATTAGAGCTATCACTATCACACTTATCGCCTTTTCTTTATTTTATTTTATTTTTTTATTTTAATTAAAATTGACATGTTTAATTAAGATATGTGCCCTTGGTTCTTCAATTTTCTAAATAAACTTCAACAAAAAGATTGATTCATTTGAAAATTTTACTCAATAGATTTGCTAATAAAATGATGGTATCACCATTTTCAATTAAATTGATTTAAATTATTGCTTGGGTTAAAATGAATCTGACCAATTCCAAAATTAACTTGACAATTATTCCAAAATTTTTTTTGTTGTTGTTGTTTTATTTTTTATTTATTTTATTTTTTAAAATCAAAGGTAACATATTATCTTATTTGATTAAGTAGTTTCGAGATAAATTTTCAACTTATGAGTATTTTTCGAGAAAATGATCTTTTTCAATTATTTGAGAAGGATCAACTTTAAAGAATTTTCTTTTTATTACTTCATAAATATTTTTCCCATTCAAATAGCTTTCAAATCAAGATTGTTTTGACTTCAATTAAAACAATTAATCTACTTAGTACTCTTGCCCTTAAGTATCCCAAAACTCATTTAATATTTCAAATAAATAATAACATGATTATTTTGCAATCCAAATATAAGCAATCAATTAAATTAATGGAGACATCATATCCCTTCACCAAGCATTCCCTTAATTCTATTGGTTCAACAACAATGTCTAAGTTGTTGAAATCATAATTCGACTTAAAGTCAAATTAGAATAAGTTTAGGAATTGGATAAATATTAGGAATTGTAATTTATTTAGCCTTCCTATGTTAATTAGGACTTTTAGTCTAATAGGAATTGAAGTTTTATTACAAGTATGATTAGTTTATTATAAATAGGCTTGTTATTATGTTGAAAATTAGAATGCAATAAATTTATTTTTTTAGTAAAGTATTATCAATACCCAATTGTGTGGGTTTCAACAATTGGTATCAAAGCCAGAAGATCAGACAAGGTGAAATGCCATATCAGAGCTAGAATACCAAGGAATGTGCATAATTACAAGAAAGTTCCAATCTTGTTGATGAAATTATAGCTACGAATAATAACTCAATTCATCTTCAACTCCTAAAATCCACAGGTAAAATTTTTTACTATTGGTGTATTCAAATGCATGTCTTATTTAGATTTCAAGATTTATGGGATCTAGTGAATATTAGTTACAATGAAGTGACGGATTCAAAAGAAGTCGAGGCACTATCAAAGGAGCAGAAAAATTATTTGAAAGATTCTTGAAAGAAAGATCAAAAAGCACTTTATGCCAATATTCCAAGTAGTGGATGAATCCATATTTGAGAAGATCTTAGAGACGGAAACAAAAAAAGAGGCATGTGTTACTTTACAAAAGTTATACAAATGTGATGAACATGTCAAGCGAATGAAGTTGCAAACATTAAGAGGTGACTTTGAGTCTCTTCGCATGAATGACTCTGAATTTATCTCAGATTATTTTGATCGGGTACAAACTATTGTTAACCAGGTGCGGGTTAATGGTGAGAAGCTTGATGATCAACGAATAGTAGAGAAAATTATGCACTTTTTTAAGTGCAAGATTCGACTATGTTGTTGTTGCAATTGAAGAAGAAAAGAATATTTTCACTCTCACTGTTGAAGGGTTGATGAGTTCATTGTGTTCACATGAACAACGAATGAATTACAAAATCAACTCTACAAATTTAGAGCAAGCCTTGTAGAGTATAGCATATACTGGAGGTCATGGTGGCCAACTAGGTGACTGAGGCCGTGGTCGTGGCAGAGGTAGAGGAGGATATAACAACTTCAACAATAAATATGGAGATGGTGATACAAATTCTTCTAAAGGAATGGGAAGCACTTTTAAACCTAAAGTTAAGTCACACATACAATGTTTTAGGTGCAAAAAGTATGGACATTATAAGTCAGAATGTCAAACAAAATTGTAAAATGAAATAGATGAGCATGTAAACATCGTCGAGGTAGAATAGAATTTGGTGTTGGCTTGCAATGTGGCAACCAGGGATTGAAAAATCGGAAAATGTCGCCGATATTTCGAAGAAATATCGGATATCGGACGGCGTCGAAACGATAATCGTCACCGATTATCGATCAACGGAAAAATCGACAAAAAATCGGCAAAATCGCCGATATATCGGCGAAATATCGGCGAAATACCGATTTATCGGGAAATTTCCCGATATTTTCCTACCAGTCCAGCCCGCGCACAGGATACAAAATCTGGCTCAAAAATCGTGGATTTAGGGTTCGTGAAATTTAAATCCAATGGCACAACAACAAAGAGACCCTTAAAACAGATCCAGAAAACACAGGGAGCAAAAGAAAAGCAAATTTTTTGGTTTTCTTTGGGGGTTTTGAATGGATGGATTTTCTCGGAAATCAAACGAGAATGAATTTTCCCGGAAATCAAATGGGGGATGGATTTTCTTGGGAATCAAACGGGGGTTGCAAAAAAAATAATATGAACGTGATTAGATTAGTACCTGCGAGGATTGAGAGTGGCAGAGGAAGATAGGTCTTTTTAGGAAGAGGAACTCTCTTGGCTGGAGGGCAGCTTCAGAAAAGGGGAAAGGGGAATTCTCTCGGCTGGAGGGCAACTTCAGACGTGGGTGGCCCTTTTAATTTTTAGATTTAGTAGAGGTAAAAAAAAAAAAAAAAAAATCATGAGAGCAATTTTCCTCTACCCATATAAATAATTATAAATTATTGAATTTTATTTTGATTATTAAATAAATTAATATTAATAAAAAAAAGTTGTTACTATATGTTTTTAATAAAATTTTAAAAATTAAATCTCAAATAAAATATTTATATAAATTAATTTAATTTTCATTTAAAATATAATAAAACATGTTTTAATAAAAATATTTTAAAATTTTTTAAATAAACATTATCTTCAGCAAATTGGGTCATCTTCATCTAACAATATAATGAAATCACATCGATCTCTTCCTTAATATAAGGACTATTGTAATATCATATGTATTATATTTATGTATAAATTATTTTTATTCAATAAAATCAAATATTTTTTAATTTAATTCTAACTCTATATACTTTCAAAATTCATATATATTATTTTTAAAATTCAAATATCGAATCTATCAATATATCTTTATTTAAAATATCTTCTTAATTATATATATGTCAATTACACTTACAAGATAACTTTAAAATGTGTATTTTTACTTATTTTATCATTTTTTTAAGTTTTTTCAAACATTTCTATTAATTTTAAATAATTTTCACTTTATTGATATTTGTGAAAAAATATCCACGATATTTCTCCGATATTTCTCCGATATTTCCGATATATCCGTAAAATCGAAGTACCGATATATCCGTAAAAACCGATATTTCAATCCTTGGTGGCAACATCAAATGCAGATCGACAAGATGTTTAGTATCTTGAAATAGGAAATTGTCAACAGATGTTTGAAGATTTTAGGGAGACAATGAAACAACAATTTGAAATGATAGATTTAGGATTAATGTCCTATTTTCTTAGAATTGAAGTCCAACAAACAAATGATGGTATCTTTATCTCACAAAAGAAATATGCTTTAGACATTCTAAAGCATTTCAAGATGGAAATCATCATCAACAATCCATACTCCTATTGCAGAGCGACTAGAGATGAAAAAGGAAGACACTAGAGAATTAGTAAATCCCACATATTTCAAGGGCATAGTAGGAAGTCTTCGTTATTTAACTTCTACTAGACCGGATATTGTTTATGGAGTCGGAATTATTAGTTGATTTATGGAAAAACCATATTAATCACAATTGCAAGCGACAAAGCGAATTTTCAGGTATGTAAATGGTACTTGTGATCATGGAATCTTCTACTCCTACTCAAACAACTTCAATTTAGTGGGCTACACAGATAGTGATTGGGGAGGTGATGTAGAGACTAGAAAGAGTACTGTTGGATATGTTCTTTTTTATCTTGGAACAAGAGCATTCTCATGGTCATCAAAGAAGCAACAAGTTGTAGCATTATCAACTACAGAAGTTGAATATATGGCAGTTACTTCCACATCATGTCAAGTAGTTTGTCTTCGTAGGATGCTTAGTGAATTGAAGTATGAATAGAAGGGTCCTACAAAGATTTTGTGTGATAATAAGTTTGCTATTGCATTGACAGAATCTGAAGTTTCATGGTAGAAACAAACACATAAGCATCAAATTTTATTATATTAGGGAACTTCTGAAAAATCAAGAGATTGAAATTAAGTTTTGTAGATTAGAAGATCAAGTTGCAGAAATTTTTACCAAGCCATTAAAAATGGACATGTTTGAGAAGTTTAAGATGATGCTTGGTGTGATTGACTTTACAATTCGGATTAAGGGAGACTGTTGAAATCATAATCCGAATTAAATTCAAATTAGAATAAGTTTAGGAATTGGATAAATATTAGGAATTGTTATTTATTTAAGCTTCATATGTTAATTAGGACTTTTAGTCTAATTGGAATTAAAGTCCCATTACAAGTATGATTAGTTTATTATAAATAGGCTTATTATTATGTTAAAAAGTATAATGCAATAAATTTATTTTTTTAGTAAAATATTATCAATATCGAAATGTGTGGGTTCCAACATAAGTCTGAGAACTTAAACAAAACTAATCAAGCCTAAAATAGAAAAAATAGTAAATTTAACTAAAAAAACTAGAACCCAAACTTGTTTGATAAAAGGGAAAAGCACTTACTAGGCAAGATGGGCATTGGGCACCTAAAATGTGAAATGCACTCTTACCACCAGGCACTGATGGACACTCAGAGAATAAATAGTAGAATTTGATTCGAACCCAAACCTTCTTTAAAAAAAAAAAGAATGTAAAGATGATTATGAAAAATTAGGTGTTGGCATTTTTTTTTCCTAATTTTTATTTATTTATAGAAAATAGCTTATTTTTAGATTTCAGATAGTTTATTTTTGTACTTTTTGTTAATATATAACTTATTTCTTAAATTTTTTATTTAAAAGAAAAAAATCAAAATATTTTACTTTTTCTGATTACTAAAATTAATTTATAGCCTTTTCTTTAATTCTTAAATACTTAATAAAAATAAAATATGAAAAAAAACAAATAACTTAATATTTAACACTATTAAATACTATTTAGTTTTAAGTTCCGAATAAAATTAAGTCAAAAAAGTAACACCACCTTAGAATTAAATTTGGTTGAAAAAATAAAACTCTTATAATTTACCTTCTACCCATAAGTGACTTTGTGTCAGCATACAAAGAAGAAATGTGGGCCTAATGGGGGATTTTTGATATTTTCCTTTTTTTTTTGTAATACAATATTTGTAAAAAAAAAAAATGTAGTTATATAAATAATTTTAAACAATGTTGTTTCCCAAGGGGACCTCATTCGGTACAAAAAATGCATGTGGTATTCTTCCAATTATTAAATTGTATCGAGCGAAAAGGTCCAACGCATATTTGAAAAAGGGAGAATTCCCATTTAGAGTAGGCTGCTAGTGATAATGATTATTAAATTGTATCTAGCAAAGGTCCAACATGTATTTGAATAAGGGAGAATTCCCATTTAGAGTAGGCTACCAGTGATAATGACCTAAAAGGATCATCATATTTGCAAATTCTTATCAAGTCCTTTGAAAAATTAATCATTTCAAAATCCCAGTTATACATTTTTTTTTTGTCCTTTTCTTCTTTTTCTCATTTAATTTTACCTTTTTATTGTTTTTCTTTTATACTTTTTTACACATTATTATTAACTATTAATATTATTATTTATAATATTAATGTTTTGAATTATTCATGTTACTTATTAAAATCATTCTTATTAATATTATCTATTTTTATGATTATTATTCATATTTTTAAAATAATAATTAGAAGAAAAAATAAAACAAAGAAAAGACAAAATAGAAAAAAGATAAAGTAAGGATATGTTTAACTTTAAAGCGAAAGGTATATTTGAATTTTTTTATTTTGAGATACTTTGAAGAATTATCAAAGTTGATGACCCTTTAGGATCATTATCATTCATAGCCCACCCTATATGATAATTTTCCCTTAAAACAACTCTTCTGTGTCATACCTCTAATGACCACAAGTGAGATTGTGATCAATCAAGACAATTACAATAAAATTTAACAACTAATCACTTTCAATTTTTTTATAATATTTATTTTATTGATTAAGAATTATAATTTAATAAAAAAGGAGGTTGTTATTCACAACATCCCTTTTGCTAAACGTAACACTTTTTTGTCATATTTTTTTTCTACATATGCCCTTTTAAATAAAGAACTCTCTCTAACCTCCTCTCAACATATTGAACCTAAATTCTAATTGGTTAAGGCTATGAATCACATACGAAATACAATGAATGATGAAATTCAATCATTTGATGACAATTTTTAGGTAAGATTTATAACTTTCATTTGTTTTTATAAAGAAATATATATATTTATCAAAAAATAAAAATAAAAATCGGCAACTTGGGTGGGGCTCTAGCGTCCTGGGAGGCGACAATGACCACAGTGGTTATGGTTTGGAGTAGGGATGGAAGTCAGTGACCATCGGCAACGGTGGTTGGGCTAAATTTTTTGTTTATAATAATTATAAAAATCGAATTTTTTATTATTATTTATAATAGTTACTAAATTACTTTTCGTTTATAATAGTTAGAAAATTCTTCATGACATAAATTTTTGCTTATAATAATTATAAAATTCTAATTCTTTTATTTGTTTATAATATTTACTAAATTACTAATTTTTTTCTAAGAAAACATTATAGTAGCCACATAAATTATTAATTTAAACAAGATTTGTTTTTGCCAATTTTCACCAATTTTACTAATTTCAATGTTTTAATTTCTTTTTTTGAAAATTTTAACTAATTGCTTCATGTTTTAATTTTTTAAAAACTGTCATGTACATTCTCATATAATTTGGATAATGTTATTGTCTTCATGATATAAATAGAATTTTTTATCTATTTTGTAGGATGAATATTTTGTGGAGGAATTTCCATCACAATTGATAGATTATGGCAAACATTTCACTATACATAAAAGAGTCAAAGACCGAGAAGAGTTTATTGAAGAGGTTAAACAAATTGGAGAACAACAAAATATATTTGTGATTATTTGTCGTTCCACTAAAGCTGATGGTTCAGGAAGTGGCAAAGTATGGATAGGTTGCGAGATATTCGAAGGTTATAGACCGTAATAGAACAGAAAAACTGATGTGGTGCCTAGAAATTGAACTAGGACGAAGAAGTGTCGTTGTCCCTTTATGTTGAAGGGTATTGAACAGGATGATGGATATTGGACATTAGTCATCATTAATGGCAACCACAATCACTACCTTGGAAAGTATCCTCACGATCATTCATCGGTTGGTAAATTAAAGGAAATAGAGTTCAAGATAGTAGCTACAATGACCGAAAGTCATGTTAAGCCACAACTTATTTTAAATCACGTCAAATGGGAGAATCCAAGCAACTTGAGTTGTGGGAAACATGTCTACAATGCCAGACAAAAGCTTAAAGATCAGAAAAAGAATGGTTGTTCAGTGATGCAACAACTACTAAAATTGCTAATTGATCATGGTTATATCACCACTGGTATAGAGAAGTGATAAGGTTAATTTTGAGGAAGAGAAGGTAGAAGAGAAGAAGAGGACGGAGAAGGATTTTTGGATTTTTCTGCTATGCTTTATTGATCATAATACCGACTATTTATAATAGTCTTACAACTGGGAAATAAAAAACAATGCTATAACTTAGGAAAGAACTAAGGCTAGTCCACTTGGCAAAACAAATAAAACAACACGTTGAAGACTATCTCCGACCAGCTTATTAAGTGGAGAATAGTTAACAGACTACTGACTAAGTCTTGTAAGGCTCACGTATCATGCCTCCCCCTCCTTAAGGATCCTTGTCCTCAAGGATAAAAATCTAGATAGGACCTATTGAAGCGTCATTCGTTCTCCCAGGTTGCATCTTCCCTTGGTGCTCCCTTCCACTTGATTTAAACTTTAGACCTTGGACGGTATTTCCCTTTTTGAATAACTCGTCGATCAAGTACAACTTCAGGTTGTGGTAGTATAACAAAATCTTCTGAGACTAGAGGAAGTTGATTCTGAACTAGAGTATGTACTGGACCCAAATGTTTCCGCAACATGCTAACATGAAATACATTGTGAATTTGAGTCCTCAGAGGGAGAACTAACTGATAAGCCACTGGATCTACTTTTCCCATAATTAGATAAAGGCTAAAGAAACGTGGAGCAAGCTTCATTGAAGCTCGAAAGGCCACAAAAGTTTGGCGATATGGTTGGAGCTTCAGATAGACATAATCACCAATATCAAAGAAGACTTCTCATCGTTTCTGATATGCTTGACATTTCATTCGTTGACTAGCTTGTGAAAGGTTGTGGCGTAGCACACTTAAGATGGTGTCACAGTCACGAAGGTATTCATCAATTGCTTGAATGCGAGAAGTACCTGGAACATAAGTTAGAATGCTTGGTGGAGGAATTCCATAGACGACTTCAAATGGTGTCATTTTGGTTGAGGAATGTATGAAAGTATTATAGCTAAACTTAGCCCAGGGAATCCACTCAAGCCATTTTCGTGGTTGATCACCTGCAAAACATCGCAAGTTTTGTTCCAAAGTGCGGTTTACTACCTCGGTCTGACCGTCAGTTTGTGGGTGGTAACTTGAGCTCATGCGAAGCTTGGTTCCTTGTAGCTAGAATAGTGTTTGCCAAAAAGAACTGATAAACACTTTATCTCGATCACTCACTATGGATGTCAGAACACCGTGGAGGCGAACCACGTTGGCTATAAATGATTTAGCAATAGTGGCTGCGGTATATGGATGTCTTAAGGCAACAAAATGAGCATATTTTTTTAAGCGATCAACAATTACCATGATGACTATGTGTCCATTTGACGGTAGTAATCCTTCGATAAAATCCATTGATACTTCAGTCCACATCCAAGTAGGAATGGGTAATGGTTGAAGTAAGCCAGCTAGTTTCATGCAATCGGTTTTGTACCTTTGAAATACACTGCATTGTTATAGAAACTCCTTCACTACTCGACGCATACTAGGCCATCTGAAGCTGAGCTTGATGCGAGAAAGTGTTTTATGGAATCCACAATGCCCCCTAGTTGGTGATGAGTGGCAATCTTCAATTATTTGGTGAATTAAAATTGAAGTGGGACTTAAGTAGACTTTGTTGTTTTTGAACCAAACTTCATCTCGAAGTGTTAGCTGGTAAGGAGATTGTGTTTGGCTCAACTTCTTATAAAAAGGATCTTTTTGTACTTCCTCTTAAAATTTTGGCTACCAATTTGCATGTGGCATAGAAATGGATAAGAACTGAAATTCAACTACAAGAGAAAGGGAGTCAACAACTTGATTTTCAGGCCCACGCTTGTACTCAATTTCATAGTCATATCCAAGGATCTTTGGGAGCCACCGGGTTTGTGCTGGTATGGTAATTCGTTGCTCAAGTAAATATTTGAGGCTCCTTTGGTCGGTGGGCATCGTAAATGGTTTGCCCAGAAGATATGGACGCCACTTTTGAATTGACTTGACAATGGCCAACATTTCTTTCTCATATGTAGATAACAAGGCTGACCTCTTCAGAGCTTCACTAAAGTAAGCTATGGGTCGATTATTTTGAGAAAGGATTGCTCCGATTCCAATCCCACTAGTGTCGCATTCAATTACGAATATTTGAGAAAAATCTAGAAGGCCTAGGACTGGTGGAGATGTGAGTGTTTTCTTTAGTCTTCGAAAAGCAAGTTCCGCTGCATCGTTCCATTTAAATCCTTCTTTGGACAAAAGTTGCGTTAATAGAGCCGCTATACCTTCAAAATGACGAATAAATTTGCGGTAATACCCTGCAGCCCGAGAAACCCACGCACTCCTTTTGTTGTGGAAGGTGTTGGCCATTCAAGAACAACTTGTATTTTTGTTAGGTCTACTGCCACTCCATGTTCGGAAATGATGTGTCCCAAATAGTCCACCTAAGAAACACCAAACCTGCAATTGGTTGCCTTAGCAAACAAGTGATTAGATTTTAAAATATTAAGGACGGTCCGGAGATGTGAGAGATGGTCATCCCATGTCTTTGAATAAACTAGAATGTCATCAAAGAATACCAAGATAAATTTTCTGAGATATGTGCGGAAAATTTCATTCATGAGGCTTTGGAAGGTGGAGGGTACATTGGTAAGGCCAAACGACATTACAATGAACTCATAGTGCCCTTCATGTGTTCGAAAAACTGTTTTTGAAATATCTTCTTCATATACCCGAATCTGATGGTATCCAACCTTCAAATCTAACTTGAAGAAGAATTTGGCTCCGTGAAGTTCATCAAGGAGTTCATCAATTACTAGAATTGGATATTTATCCTTGACTATGATGAGGTTCAGTGCTCGATAGTCAATGTTGATGTCTTGCGTCCCAGGGATCCACGTTGCTGCCAGGTGGACGCACGCTTTCAACCAAGATTGAATTCTGGCTCAATCGATCTTGCAAAAGATGTCCGGACAGGATGTCTGGACACACCTTTCGATGGTTTTGTTAGCCATGGCTCCAGAGATTAAGTTGTCGGCCTTTTTCAGGGATAGCAAGCTTACCTTCTTCCTTGTATGAAGGCCCTTTTATATAGTGTCAGAAGCTCTGCCTCCCTCTTTAATGGTGGGAAGACTTTTTAGCTCGTCATGATGTCCTCAAGGTGGTGGTAGGGTCATCATCACCCTGCAGGCGGCTGTCAAAGATCGTGAGAGGCAACTTGCCATCGCTTCTGTCCTTTCGCTCTACAGGCGGCGGAATGTGGGTTGTGGCAGGCTGTCGGGGATGACTCAACAAGGCTTGCTCGCTACAGTCAATGATCCGGACAATAGGTCCAGATAGGATAGAGCATCGCCCGGGTATGATATTTGAGAGTGTTGTGTGCCCCCTTGGGGGACCCGGATAGGGGTGTGCACCATGTGTCCTCTTGGGGAGTACAGATAGAATTACTCCGGATAGCGATGCGCGCCACGTGTCATCGGGGGGAGGGATTCCTACAATGCCTCCCTTTTAACTTGTCGATTTTGCCCGGGCAAAATGGGTGGGTTAAAAGTGATTGTTTTTACAACTTAGGTTACTTTTTTGCGCTCATTGGGCCACGTGGCGCGCGTAGGTGAAAAGGAAGAAGAGCATTTATGACGAGTCGTCGTCCTTGGGAATTCCCAGGCAGCGTGTCTTTTCAATAACGGCACGGCTGGGCGTTTGGAATACCGAGGGGCTGTTTCTCTTTAAATAGCAGGCCGAGCCCCCTACGCCTGCATTTTTTCCTTCTGCATTTCTGCTGATAGTGTTTTCTCTTCGACTTTTTGCGTATCTTCGGCTATAAGTGAAGTTCTAGGGTTTCTGCTAGCGATATTCGTGTTGTGAGGGTGACTGCATCGCGGGCTTCATCTTCGTTTCGCCAGTTTGTGCTAGGTATGTTCCCTATTCTTGCCTTTTCTTCGTTGTGTTTGTTTTTTTTATTGTTTCTAGCTTGTTGGGTAAGCTACTTGTGATTGAGGGTCGGTACTGGGGTTCAGGGGTTTTTCGAGGGGTTTTTGGTTTCGTTTTGGGTGCGTTAGGGTTCCTGTTGCACCCCTGCACCTTTTGCGAGTTACCGATCCTGCTTTGGGGTAGAGCCAAGGGTTAGGATGGGGATGTTGGGTATTTTAGGTTTTTTGGGCGTTTTTGTTATTAGGGTTGTGGGGTCGGGTCATTGTTTTTTACTGTTGGCATCCTGCCATGCAGGTTCCATTTCGGCCCCACTCTTTAAAATGCCTGCGAAAAAGGACATAGCTTGGTCCAGTGTGGTCGGGTAGAGCGACAAGGATGCGTCCGGGGTGGTCTATGCGGAAAGGTTTGTTGACAAGCTGAACGTGAGGCAGTTCTGTGAACGCTTCTGCATTCCGAATGGCGTGTCCATTTAGCTTGTGGATGAAGAGGTCGTATCCATTGAGAAATCTGCGGACAACGCTATCTACTTCACCAAGGAGCAATTCAATGCGGGGCTCCGGTTCCCTCTCCCATCCTTGTTCAAAGAATTTCTTCACTTCACCTAGATCCCTCCGGCCTACATCCATCCCAACATAGTCCGGGTGCTGATGAGGTGCAGCATTCTGAGCATGCTGTTTAACTTGGATCTTTCGCTGCTAGAGGTCTTTTTCATCTATTCCATCAAGAAGGGGAAGACTGACCTCTTCAGCCTGGCTGCCTATATGTCTTCCCTCTAATTGGTGACTCATCTTTCGGATTCGACGAAGGAGGGATCCAAGGGGCATGTACTAGTCAGGGGTGTCTGGGCTGGGCTGTCAGAGCATCCGGAGAGAGCGTTTTCCCCAAACCGTTCGCTGGTGCTCCCAGGTAGGGCAACTTGTGGGGTTTGTCTAGCGTTTGCCTGTTGTTCTCTTATTTTAGTGTTATCAGATGGCTAACATTTTTGGTTGTTTGACAACGCAGGTACGGACAGGAGGGGTCGCGTGGTCGAGTGGGTGGAAAAAGTGTTTTTCGACCGCTTGAACAAGTTATTCGAGATCACCATAGCTAAAAGGCATCATCAGACGCTGCTCACTGCTCGAAACTTGTTGACGGTTGTCCGGGAGCCTCAGCCATACGTCACCAACATTCTCCCTAGGTGGTTGCCAAAACGAGTAGTGCCTGGGGAGCATTTTGTATTGAAAGACTTGCCCTTTTACGAGAGGGCTCGCAAGGCTGACGTAAAGGCGCGCCAAGAGCGCATTGACCAGCTAGAGGAGAAGAGGCAAGAGGGGACGATAAGGAAAGCACCTAGTGAAAAGGGGCGCTACTCTCCTCCAGCGGCTCGTCCTCCGGCCACAAAGGAAAAAAAGAAAAAGAAGAAGACGAAGAAGACGAAGAAGACACTTGCACAGGTGCTCCAGATTGCAGCCCCCACTCTTGAGGCTTCGTTTTCCTCTTGTAGGTCCGGACCTAGCCGGTCGGACCACACTATTCCAGAGTCTGAGGAGGTTGAGGAATCTGAGGCTACTTCCAGCTCCCTTCAGCTTGTAGTCTTCCACCAGGGTCCTAGCTCTCCCCAGCCTGATCCGGAGTCTGCTGGCTTGCAAGTCGCAAATGAGCCAGAAGAGATGAGAAGCATAAGTGAGCTTAGGGAGAGGCTGATGCAAAGACATGGCAAAAGGCTGCATATCCCCATCGACCTGGGGCCTCCCCCAGCTAAGAAAGTTTGCTTGGATCGGGGTGGGGAGGACCCGACGCTCTAGGTTCCGGTTCCAGCTGCGACCCGTCCGGATGGGAATGGTGCGAGCACGAGTGCCCCGGTCCCTCCGAATGCCGCAGGGTCTAGCACGGTGGCTATGGCTCCGATCGACGCTCCAGGGCGTAGCTCTCCTACTATGGTGAGGACCCCTATGCCAGAGGGGGTTCCGGAGGCACCGAACAGTGAGGAGGCTCCGGTCGAGAGGAGTAGTTATACTGCAGCAGTTCCTCCAAGCTGGGAGGAACTGATGGATATGCTGAAGGGGGTGTCTTGCTTCACAGACGCAAAAGCGTGGCACCCTTTTGGTATTTCTGAGTTCGCTGTGCCTTGCGTTCAGCACCTACAGGAATGGACAATGCCAGAGGCTGTAGAAATGGTAAATATTTCTTTGTTGTTTTTCTCTTGTTTGTTAGCAGTTATCGCTTTTCCATGTAACTTTGTCTGCTATTTTGTTGTCGTTTTGCCCAGGTTATATCCGGCATCCGCTACATGTTGTGCACACGCGAGCAACTTTTCCAGCGGCTGAGGGTGGCGAAGGCCATGCGTGCCTTTATCTCCCAGCATCCGGGTGGCGTTGAGGGGTTGCGCGCCCAATTGGAGAAGGTTGAAGCGGAACTGGCCTCCGCGCGGAAAGCGGTGTCAGATGGGGCGGAGCAGCTGAGCCAGGTTGAGGGGGAGAAGGAGGCTATCCGGGCGGGGGTTGATACTTTAAAGAAAGAAAAAGAAGCCTTGGAGGGCCAAGTCAATGAAGCTGGGCAGGAAAACCTCCAATTGAAAAGAGAGACGGAGGAACTTCGGGCTAGCCTCGCCGCCCAGAAAAAGGAGTCTGAGGATTTGCGGGCTAGTCTGGCGGCTCAAAAGGAGGAAATGGAGGCTAGGTTCGCCGCACAGAAGAAGGAGATGGAGGAGAAATACCAACAGCAGGCGGACGAGATGTACTTCTTCGGCTACCGCTGCTGTATGAAGAAGCATGGAATTATGCATGATACTCCTTCTTTCCATTCTGATGAGGAGGATTCGGTGCCTGGGGTTCCGTCCAGCTGAGATTTCTTTTGGTGCAGACTTTACAATTTTTCCTTTGTTTTGCTGCGTATGGGGCAGCTATATTTGTAAAGACACTTTGTTCTTTATTTTACAAATACACTACATTTTCTCTATCTCTTTTGCTTACTCTTTATTTCCTTTCATTGATAATACTGCTTAAGATTGGATACATTCCATGGACGAAGCAGCGGGGTTCCGTCTAGTTTCTATAGATGATAGGCTTCGTTTTCACTTGTCTTGGATACTATGTAGGGGTCTTCCCAATTGGCTTGAAACTTTCCTGCTCCTGTCTCAGCAATGTTTTTGAATATCTTCCTAAGGACCATCCTTCCACTTTTGAAGCTCCTGGGTCTTGCCTTGCGGTTATAGTGAGCGGCTGCCCTTTGTTAATAGTCGGTCATCCAGATGGATGCGCTCTCTCTTACTTCGTCTACCTAGTCCAAATTTCTTCCTAGTTCCGCATTTGCATCATCCTATCATCCTACCTCGGTTCGGATAGTGGGTAGCCCTATTTCTGTGGGAATGACTGCGTCCATACCATATGCGAGGGCGAAGGGAGTATTTCCTGTCGGTCATCCGGGTGTGGTCCGATAAGCCCACAGGACGCTGGGTAGCTCCTCTACCCACTTCCCTTTGGCTTGCTCGAGCCTCTTCTTTAAGGCAGTTATTAGGGTTTTGTTAGTGGCCTCTGCTTGTCCATTGCTTTGAGGATAACGCGGTGTAAAGTATAAATTCCAAATGTTTAGTTCCAAACAGAAATTCCGGAAAGTGATGCTATCAAACTGTGGGCCGTTGTCAGCTATAATGGTTTGAGGGATTCCAAAGCAGTAGATGATGTTCTTCCATACAAACTTGGTGACATCTTTGTCCTTGATGCTAGCGTATGCTTCAGCTTCCACCCATTTGCTGAAGTAATCCGTGGCGAAAAGCAGGAATTTCTTCTGGGCAGCTGCGGCTGGTAGGGGTCCTACTATGTCCATGCCCCACTACGCGAAGGGCCAGGGGCCAAAAATTGGTTTTAACGTCTTCAACGGCACATGCGATATGGGGACATGCCTTTGACATTTGTCACACTTTTTGACATAGGCTGCCACATCTTTTTTCATCGTGGGCCAATAATATCCTTGCGAGTGGGCCCGGTGCGCTAAAGATCGACCTTCGGAATGATTCCCACACACCCCTTCATGTAACTCAGTCAACACATACAGGGCTTCTGAGTGGTCTAGGCACCTGAGGTAGGGGCCTATAAAGGACCGCTTGTACAAGTGCCCCCCGATCAGGGTGAAACGGGCGGCTTGTATCCGGGTCTTATGTGCCTGCTTGGGCTCTTCGGGCAAAGTGCCTGTCCGGAGATACTCTATGATGTCTTCCGTCTAGTCTTGGCCGTATGCTTGGTTTGCCTCAATGGTATTGCAAGTGGAGGCTCCTGCGACGGAGGGGTTAGTTTGCACATGTATAGGCAATAATATGGCTTCTTTGATGGGGAGGGAAGCGGCTATGCCTGCCAGGGCGTCGGCACGTCCATTTTCAGTTCGTTTAATTTTTTTCGATCGTCCATTCGGTGAACCGTTGTAAAGTGTCTCTTACTTTAGTCAGATATCGCGCCATGCGCTCATCCTTAGCTTAGTATTATTTCTGAACGTGTCTTACCACAAGTTGGGAATCACTATAGACCTGTAACCTGGAGACAAACAGGGTGAGGTCCAACCCAGATAGGATGGCTTCATACTCGGCTTCATTGTTAGACGCGGGGAATCCCAGTTGGATAACTTGCTATAACTGTTCTCCTGTTAGGGACTGTAGCAGGAGCCCTACCCCGGACCCTAATGACCGGGAGGCTCCATCAACTTGCAAAGTCCACCATTCTTCCCCGCATGGTTCTTTGTGTTGGGCAGGCCTTTGGGAGTATTCCAGCACAAAGTCAGCCATTGCCTGCTCTTTCATGGACAACCTGGGTTGGAATTCAATTCCATACTCGCTCAACTCTATGACCCATTGAACCATTCTTCCGGTCAGGTCTGGCTTGTGCAGGATGTAGTGAAGGGGTTGATCGGTCAGTACGACCACCGGGTAGGCTTGGAAGTAAGGGCGAAGCTTCTGGGCGGCACTTCGAAGGGCCAAAGTCGTCAGCTCCATCTTTGAATACCTTGTTTCTACGTCCGCCAACGCTCTGCCGACGTAATAAATAGGTTTCTGCTCCTTGTGCGAGGGGTAGCGGAATAGAACAGCGTTGATTGCCCACTCTGATACAGTCAGATACATATACAATTTTTCTCCAGGGAGGGGGCTGGTTAAAATGGGTGGTTGCCTAAGGTAGTGTTTGATTTTTTTGAAAGCGCTCTAGCAGCTGTCCGTTTACCCGTTCGTGCCGGCTTTTCGTATTGCGAGGAAGAAGAGTCGTAATTCATCAGTGAAGCGGGCTATAAAGCGTTCTAGCGCGACGAGCTTGCCTGTGAGGCGCTGTAATTCCTTTTTGCTCCTGGGGGGTGGTGTTTCCATGACTGCCTTAACCTGATCTGGGCTAACCTCTATCCCCCTTTGGCTGACCATAAATCCCAGGAATTTTCCAGCACTTACGCCAAAAGCGCATTTGGACTAATTCAATTCCATGTCATACTTCCTTAAGAGGTGGAAGACTTCTTGCAAGTGGAGGGCATGTTCCCCTCAGGTTTTGATTTTAACCACGATATCATCGATGTATACTTCCACTGCGCGACCGACTAGAGGTTTGAAGATTTTCGTCATCAATCTCTGATAGGTGGCGCCAACCTTTTTGAGTCCAAATGGCATGACTTTGTAGCAATAAAGTCCATGTGGCGTTATAAAGGCTGTATTTTCTTCGTCGGGTGGGGCCATGGGGATTTGGTGGTATTCGGAGAAGGCATCCAAGAAGGAGAGCATTCCTTGTCCGACGGTGGAGTCTACAATTTGGTCTATCCGCGGTAGAGGGAAACTGTCTTTTGGGCATGCATTATTGAGGTTGGTGTAATCGACGCACACCCGCCACTTGCCTTCCTTCTTGGGAACCACTACCACATTTTCTAACCATTCCGGATATTCCACCTCTCTAATGAATCCAGCTTCCAGCAATTTGTCAATCTCATCCCTGATAATCTTTTGCCTGTTTGGGTGGAAACGTTTGATCCTCTGTCAGACGGGTCTTGCTATTGGCAAGACGTTAAGCCTATGAGAGACGATGGAGGGGTGAATTCCTTTCATATCAGAATGCGCCCATGCAAAAACGTCATGGCTTTGTTGGAGGGCATCTTGGATTCCGGTGTTAAGAGGAAACTGATATGTGTGAGGCGAGTACTTTCTTCCGAAATTTGAATCGTTCGCAAGGGATCCGCTGCCGGTGGATCTTTGTCCGCCGGACTCAGTAATTGCTATTGGCCAAGTGCGTGGGTGGGCTTAGGAAGGAGTCTATCCTCCTGGTTGGTCCCTACTTCTCGCGCTATCTGATAGCATTGGCGAGCGGCTAACTGGCTGCCGTATAGGTCGATTTGCCCGTCTTCAGTGAGAAAGCTTACCATTTGATGGTACGTAGAGGGGATGGCTTTCATGTAGTGCATCCATGTGCGCCCCAAAATAGCATTGAAGGGTGATAAATCTTGTACCACATAAAATTGTATGTTGAGAGTGATTGGGCTTGCTTGGACCGGCAACACAATATCTCCCAATGAGGTAGTCGCAGCTCTGTTGAATCCGGACAAGATTCTCCTAGGGTTTTCGAGGCCGGACAGATCGCGTCCCATGTGGCTAATTACCAACTCTTGCAAAAGATCGGTCGAACTGCTTGGGTCAATTAGGATGCGTCTCACGTCGAAGTCTCCCATCCCTAGGGATAGGATGAGGGCGTTGCGGTGAGGCTGTAATATCCGTGTGGGGTCTACTAAAGGGAAAATGATTGTCCCATCTATGGGCTGGGGGCCCCCACCAGCTATCCCAGGTCGTATGGAGTTGACGCACTCACGTACCGATGCTGCCCGCAACAGCCTCTGTCTCTTTCGTTTGGAGTCGTATTCCTCATCCAGTGGACTTCCGTGAATACAGTTTATAATGACTTTGGGGGCGGCTGGGATCCTGGGGGTTCCTAAGTTGTGACTTCGGGAAGTGTCTCTAACTCTGGCGTCTGAGCGGAGGTATTGCTTCAAATGTCCCACCTTTATGAGTCTTTCCACCAAATAATGGAGGCTCCTGCATGCCTCCGTAGTGTGGCCGTGCTCCTTATGGTAGGCACACTTCTTACTATGATCCCTTTGGGCTAGGTCCGCTCTGAGGGGTCCGGGCCACCTGAAGTCGGACAGGTCCTGGATCATAGGGAGGAGCTTCTCATAGGATATGGAAAGGGGTGTGAGGGGTGGTCGTTCTGGGCGGCTTTGTTCTTCTTGTCTTCAACCGGACGGCCTTGGCCAGTCCGGAGGTTTGGCACTTCTTTCCACACCACTTCTGGATGTTTGGCCGGCGACCAAGATTTGCTGGGTGGTTGCTCGCACATCATCCTCCAACATTGAGTATTTGCTCGCGCGCCGGAACAAGTCATCCATTGTCGTAGGAGGCTTCTTAGCGGCGATTCAAAGAATGGAGTGTAGACACTCTATTTTGTCTTCCTCACACATGTCGTTTATAGCAATTCCCTGGTGGCCCATGAATACTCGTGTAGCCCATCTTTTCTAAGCCACCTTGGGGACTTTGGTTGAGGGGTTCATTTAACCCCGTTGTGACTCTTGGCAGCCCTAATTTAGACTTAGGCTCACATAGCCACCTTAGGCACCTTGGGCCCATTTAGGCACCACACTTGGCCCATTAGGCATCACCCTAGGCCCATTTAGACACCTTAGGTTCACTTAGTGCACCTTAGGCCCATTAGGCATCACCCTAGGCCCATTAAACGCACTTGGCCCATTAGGCACCGCCTTAGGCCCACTTAAACACTTTTCAAGGTTTAGTTTCACTTAGATTTGTTTTCTTGTTTTTATTTATTTATTTATTTTATTGATTGCTTTTAGGATTAAGTGAGTTTTGATATATTTATATTATTTCATCATTATTATTATTTGTATTTTTTTGTTTATTTATTTTATTTTATAATTGCATGAAATGAGTTTTTATTATTATTATTATTATTATTATTATTATTATTATTATTATTATTGGTGGCTTGGGTTTGACACTTCGACTATTATTATATGTTGCATTAGTTTAATCCTTTTTATTATTATTATTAAATATATCTAACATTTATTTATTTATTTAATTATTTATTTTTAGGTATGTATCCTCTTATCTATGTATTGATATTTTCCTATTTGGGATTTAAGGACTTCTTGAAATTTTAATGAAAGATATGTTGACTTTGAATGACGGGAATGGTTTTGACTTCATGGATTCTTGCTTTCTTTTTTGGAATTTTTTTTTATTATTATTGTTATTTTTCCATGTAGGTGGAGTCAATGGGAAGGTGTGCAGAAGATGCTCATGGAAAGGGACCACACTGTTTTTTGGAAAGGTGGATTGGGGCGTGGAAGCGGAATATAAATAATGGATGAATGAGGATGTTTTTTTGGGGAAGATACAAAGAAGGATCAGAATTTTTTAGAAATGAAGGAGAATGACACACGGGTTGATGGATGAATGAAGCCGGTTGTAGGAAAAATTACCAAAGTGGTTTTGGCAAGTGAAAAGGAAAAAGAAAAGACTTAGCATGTACGTGGACGGAATGAGGGCTAGGACTAAAAAAACAAAAGAAAATTCTGAACGTGCATGGAAAGGGTATGGGGAAGGCTGGCTTTTGGAAGGTGAGGCTATGCAGGAAAAGATAGCAGATTGGGTGATGAAGTGGGCTGGTTTTGGAGAGAATAAGGGAGGATTGAGAGCACGGAAAATGGGACGATTGAAAAAGAAAGTGATTTTCTGGAGGGAAGCGGCAGCCGCACCGTGAAAGAAAAGAAATTTTTTTGCATTCAAGAGGAAGGAAAATGATCGGCCGAAGGATTTTCTGGAAGGAAGTGGCAACCGCACCGTGAAAGAAAAGAAATTTTTGCATTCAAGAGGAAGGAAAAAGGGATCAACTGAAGGGATTCTGGGGGAAAGTGGAGAAGGTGCAGTCGCACCATTCAGAGATCCAGAGGAAGGTGAAGGAAACGGGAAATAAGAGAGGAGAAAAGAAAGCTGGGTTTCGGAGACAATTTCCAGTTTCTCTCATCAGAGACACCACAGTCGCACCAGAATTTTAAGGGGAGAGTCTTCTGTCCAGACAGCTATAGATCGGGTTCTGAAACGTGATCCTCCACTGCTTATGTTGCCGCAACACCTTGTGCCATACTCATGCATCTCCGGTAACACCCTACTACCATTGGAGATCCACACCAGCTTGTCAATCCCGCTACCTGAACACCACAAGCGCACCAGAATTTTAAGGGAAAGGCTTCCACCACTCTACAGATCTTCACGACTTCATCTTCAAGAGCACAAGTGTGCACGCTATCAAAGGAAATTCCTCTCCATTAACGTGCAGTGCATTTGGGATTGTGCAGAAGCCATCATGCCATGCATTCTTGGCACTATTTTAAAAAATCCTACTATCACTTTTGGTGGAAAACGACCCATGCTTTATTGGAAAAGGTAAGCTAAAGGTAAGCTAGAACTCTTTGTTTAATTTTTGATGTGTGAATCTTAATTTGGTAGTGGTTTTAGAATTTTAGTTTTTTTTTTAATTTAATTAATTCCATGATGATATATTCATCTATGTGCTTTAGACTTTATTTTTTATGTTTTTATTTCTTTTTTAATGTTAATGTGAATAAAAAAATAAAAATTTGTTTAGAAATGTTTAGATAATTAATTTAGTGAATCTCATATTGGTGTTTGTGTATTTCCGAATTCGTTAATTTTGATTTTAATCCATTAATATTCAATTGTGTACTTGATTATAATTTTAGTTAGTTAATTTAGTTAATCACGTGTTATCGTTTTCGTGTTTTAAGTTTATTAATTTTAATTTTGATCCGTTAATATTTAGTTTGAGTATTTTAGAGTTTTAGTCAATTAATTTAGTCAATTACATGTTATTATTTTCGTGTTTTAAGTTTAGTAATTTTAATTTAGATCTATTACTTAAAGGTTAGAACCGTGTTTAAATTTAGTTTTGATGTATCATTTTAAATTAAAAAAGAAATAAAATTGATTTCATATAGTTTTAGCTTTGATTCATTATATTAGAAAAAAAGAATGATTTGATCTCTATTTAATTTAATTTTGATTCATTGCATTAGATTGAAAGCATTTGAGTTTTATTTATTTATTTATTTATGTATTTTCTACTCATTTAATTACTTGTTATTCATTTATGTATTTATTAATAAGATTGATTCTATAGGTTAGACATATAGTTTTAAAATTTGTTTTGGTTAGTTTTTAAATGATTTTAGGTGCAAGTGTTTTATAAAATTTTAGTTCGTTAAATAATTGATCATATGTGTTAAGGATTTGATTTTTAGATTTGCCTTATGTTTAATTCATTCACCTATTCAGTTTAGGTATTTTCTATAATATTAGTTCTTTAATAAAATTAATTCTATGATTGGAAATTCATTTTGATTGTTACTCTTAATTGACGTGTTTCTTGAAAATTAGTTATTAATTCTTGGTGAGTACCTCGTTAGCTTATTTGACCTAAGTTTGAATAATTTATTTTGGTAGTCTCTGGTAAAATCTACTTTTCGGAGGCCATCGGAAAATAGTGAAGATTGACCTCCATTCTCATCACTTCAATTTTCTCAGTTGTCAAAAATTCTACTTTGTGATTTTGTTCTTTTTGTTTAGCTTGGTATTTTGATTCATATATTTTATTGTTTTCAAATTAATTTCTTTCATTTTTTAAAACATAACATTGTTCTCAAAAAATCGCTTTAAAAATCCATTTCAAAAATTCATTTAGAGTTCTTAGAATCAAAATCTCATTTTCCTTAAAAATTCATTTCAAAAATTCATTTAGAGTTTCTTAGAGTCAAAAGATCCCCTTAACAATCCATTTCAAAAATTCATTTAGAGTTTTTAGAATCAAAATCTCATTTTTTAAAATAATGTGCAACCATGTTTTGATCGGTTCATATCTTTCAAATAAAATTACAGTTTTGAATAAAACACGAATCAAAGCTTGTGGTCCCAAATAAATGAGATAATTCTAGGCTAAATTCGTGTATATCAATTGGGGAATTGGTGAAACCCCTACATAAGAAAATCTTTTCAAAAATTATTTTTGTTGCCACTTTTGTCACTTGTTGAAATTATGTCTATCTTTTTTTAGGAATTGTATACAAGATGAGTGTGATAATTAGTGTTTTCATATACTTTGATAATTTCTACTATGCTAATTAGATAACGAGCATGCTAGGATTTCTATATTTTATTATTTATTATCTAACCCCTCATGTCTTATGGAAGCGCGTTGTAAGTTATCTATGTTATCCAGGTATGTCCCCTATCACCTACTTTCTAAATTTTGTAAATAATCATGTCACTGTGAAATATGCATATGATTGATAATCCTTAGGTGCTTAGATGTATGCTAGATTCGCTATGATTAAATACATGTTCTGTGTTATACTTCTATACTAACTTTGATGTCTTGTGATAGCGCTTAAGAAGCAGTCCAAGTACGTACCCTAAATCTTCTTCATGATTGTGATTGGTTTTCCTGCTAAGCATGCTATTTTTCGAAATCACCTAGCCTACTTAGGTATCCATGATTAATCGGTTAATTGCTATATTCCCCTTAACTTAGTTAGTAGAGACCTTTATAGGGCTTAGAGGGGTGCTACCTTTTAAAGGTACCTTCCCAATAGGCAACTTGATCCCCGGATCTAGACTCGGGTTTTTTCAAAGACATGCCTTTTTCCAAAAATTATGGAGTCATTTTTTAGGGTTTTTCTTTCTTGTTTTATTTTCTCTTTAAAATAAAAATAAAATAAGTGGCGACTCCAACTTTTTTTCCAAAAATTAATTTTTTCACAAATAAATAAAAAACGAGTCTCGCCGATCGAGTGGGGGCGCAGGTGAAAAATGCGGGTCCACATGGAGTACCTGGACAGATGCTTCTCTTGAAGATCTGAAGGACAACATCCATGTTGTAAGCCTCTACTTGTAACACAACCTGACCAAACCGCTTCACGAACTCTCTTAAAGACTCATTCTCCTGCATTTTTATGTTTTGCAGGGTGCTAATGTTCTGTTTATGCTGAGCTGAGCATAAGTATTGTCCCACAAAAGCTTTCGACAGATCCCTGAAATTATCAACAAAGTTAGGGGGTAGATGGTGAAACCATGAGAGAGTCTGCCCTTGTAGGCTGGCGGGGAATACTTTCCATAGCAGTGCGTCGTTCCCTATATCGAGAGTCATGAGTTGTCGATAATGTATGATATGGTCGAAGGGGTCACTGGACCCATCGTACGTGGAAAATTTAGGCACGAGAAATCCCCTTGGGGGGTCGTAATGAATAATATGCAAGCAAAAAGGTGTGGAGAGCATGTCGTCCAGCCTTTTGCTGATGGAGCCAGTAGGTGGCTCGTTTGGGAGGTTTCTCCCAGCTTGTCGTACCGCTTAGTGCAGGAGGACATTCTTCACCATGGGTGTGACTAGGGGGTCAGGGTGCGTTCCCCAGGTTGTGGCTACTGGCGGCCTTGTCTTCCCGGGTCCCTGTGGGCCTAGCCTCACGAGCATCGCGTCCGAAAATTAGGGTCTTTTGTCACGTTGTCTCTTTGATGAGAGACGAGTAGAGTCTGAGCTTTCCTCCTGGGGAGCTTGGTGCATGGGCGTGTGTCGTTCTTGTGGTCTAACATTGCCCGTCTCGGGGATGACCCCCGCAGTCCCAGGGTATATTGACTCGGGGTCAGGCCTTGAGTTCGCTCCCTGGCCTCTTGAGCGTTGACCATGAGGGGTCCTGTTGATGAAGCCTGGATGCGTAACACAGCGTTTTCTTCTCTGTCTTGCTGTTTCCTGGAGGAGAGCCTGCATTTGTCACTTGCTTTCCAACTGTCTTCTCTCGATGGCTTCGCGCCATTCGAAATAATCTTTGTCTCCCTTAGCCGACGAGCGGCTTCTGGAAGGTGTGGACATTTTTGTCGTCGACTGAATCAGAGCGTTCCCACAGACGGCGCCAATGTTTGAGTTTTTATATTTTGAAGCATATGAAAGATTATCAAGTTGATGACTCATTATCAATCAGAGCCCACCATCTTTGGTAATTGTCCTTTTGAAAAATGATAAATGAACAAACGGGTCAAACATTAGTAGTATGGAGCCCACCATCTTTGCTAATTCTCCCTTTGAAAAATGATAAATGAACAAACGGGTCAAACATTAATAGTATGGTACCGAAAATAACTCTTCCGTGTCATACCTCTACAATGACCACAAGTGAGAATGTAAATCAGTCAAGACAATTATAATAAAGTAGCATCCGTATTTATTTTATTGAATTAGAATTATAATTTGATTAAAATGATAAGAATTATAACAACCAATTCTATTATTTAAAGATAAATTGTCTAAATAAGATTAAAAATTAAAAATTAATCCATCTAACAACATAGTTAAAATGGATTTATATATCATAAAAAATCATCACCGAAGAAACCAATAACCATAAAAATAAAAGTTGAAAATCACCTATAAACAAATCAAAAAAGAAAAAAGAGAAAATAATTTTTTTATATTTGATTAACTCTATGAGTTGGATATCTTCCACGACAGCTGTGATGATGAATGTAATTAAAGAGAGAATGGAAGAGGAGAGACAAAATGAAGTATATATATTTTCAATTTTAAGATGCATGGTGAAGATCTCGTCTTGCACATCCATTGGCGCAAGATATTCTTCAATTGCTACCACACAGTGCTGTAGAATTTTCCTAGAAGATATATTGAAAGGGAAGTCAGTGGAAAGGAGATTTCGACTCACCAGTCGCTGGGCCACAGGTCTGCCACTGCCTGTTTTGGATGGCAATAAGATTATTGATGGGCTGCTTAAACGCTGCTTATGAGTTATGGGTAACATGAAAATTTCAACCAGAAGGTGGTCTGCTAATCTCGTTTTCTTGCTTATTTCTTCAGGTTTTCACTTGCAATTTGTTGATGCATTTACAGATACAATCTTACAAGGTCAATCACTCATAACCTCTCAGACCATCATATCTGCTGGTGGTAACTTTGAATTAGGATTCTTTTCTCCTGGAAAGTCCACAAAATATTATGTGGGGATATGGTACAAGAAAATCTCAGAGCAAACCATTGTGTGGGTAGCTAACCGAGACTATCCATTCACAAATCCGTCCGTGGTTCTTACTGTCAGCACAGATGGCAACCTCGAGATTTTGGAGGGGAAGTTTTCGTACAAGGTGACAAGCATATCATCAAGCAGCAACACTAGTGCCACCCTGTTGGATTCTGGAAATCTTGTTTTGAGAAATAAGAGGTCAGATGTCTTATGGGAGAGCTTTGACTATCCATCGGACACGCTCCTGCCCGGAATGAAACTTGGATATGACAAAAGGGCTGGAAAAACATGGTCAATGGTGTCATGGAAGAGCGCAGAAGATCCCAGTCCAGGAGATTTCTCCGTGCAGGTCGACCCTAATGGAACTAGCCAGTTTTTTAGCCAGCAAGGACCCAACAGGTATTGGACTAGTGGGGTGTGGGATGGGCAGATTTTCGGCCAGGTTCCTGAGATGCGTTTCTTCTATATGTATAAGTACAATACATCCTTTAATGAGAATGAAAGCTATTTTACTTACTCTCTTAATAATCCCTCCATTCTGAGCAGAGTGGTGCTAGATGTGTCGGGCCAGATTAGGCATCTGAATTGTCAAGAAGGCACACATGAATGGGATTTATCTTGGCTTCATCCAAGAACACAGTGTGAGGTTTATGTCTATTGTGGGCCTTTCGGAATCTGCACTGGGGATTCTGTTGAATTTTGTGAATGCTTGCCAGGTTTTGAACCTCGCTTCCTTGAAGACTGGAATCTGCAAGACAGATCTGGAGGGTGTGTGAGGAAAGCAGATTTGGAGTGTGTCAATGAAAGCCATGCTAATGGGGAGCGAGACCAGTTTCTTTTGGTGTCTAACGTGAGACTGCCCAAGTATCCAGTAACAATACAAGCAAGGAGTGCTATGGAGTGCGAATCAATTTGCCTGAATAGCTGCCCTTGCTCCGCTTATGCTTATGAGGGAGATGAGTGTAGAATATGGGGTGGAGATCTTGTAAACGTGGAGCAGCTACCAGATGGTGACAGTAATGCTAGAAGTTTCTATATCAAACTTGCTGCCTCTGAGCTAAATAAGAGAGGTAAGAAAAAAGAGTCATAGTTGTTATTGTAGGAGGACATAAAGCATCTGGGTCTTGTTTTGTTTTCAAAATAAAATGGCCATCGATTCAGCTAAATTTAATATGATATATTTCCTTCTACAGTTTCAAGCAGCAAGTGGAAGGTATGGTTAATTGTTACACTGGCCGTATCTTTAACTTCAGTCTTTGTCAATTATGGGATATGGCGAAGGTTCCGAAGAAAAGGTCAGTATTTCTCATGGACAGAAGGATAGCCAAGCAGTTCAACAGTTTTTAGGTTTCATCTGCAAATACAAAACCAGTTCTTTTTTTAAATGAGTTCATTACCACTGTTATTGAATAATTGAGGTAACATTAGGATTTCAATGTTCTGATTACATGTGAGTGTGTATGTGGAATCCAATGTGAGAAATAATTTATTCCCGTGCCAGAATTCCTACATTCTTATGATATTTAATGTCTGTTTGTTCTTTACCAAGCAGGGGAAGATTTGTTAGTATTTGATTTCGGTAACAGCTCAGAAGATACCAGCTATGAGCTTGGCGAGACAAATAGACTTTGGAGGGGTGAGAAGAAGGAAGTTGATTTGCCCAGGTTCAGTTTTGCGAGTGCATCTGCTTCTACAAATAACTTCTCTATTGAAAATAAACTAGGAGAGGGCGGTTTTGGATCTGTTTACAAGGTGAGATTACAACCCCTGACAATAATGTTCTACAATCTGTCCTGGAATGTAAAGGCCCACTTGATATACATCAAATTTTTTTTACCTGGTGTAATTGTAGTCACTTGAAATTCTCATGACAGGGAAAGTCACAAAGAGGATATGAGGTAGCTGTGAAAAGGCTCTCAAAAAGATCTAAACAGGGATGGGAGGAGTTAAAAAATGAAGTCATGCTTATAGCCAAGCTGCAACACAAGAATCTTGTGAGAGTTTTGGGATACTGCACCGAGCGGGATGAGAAGATATTGATTTATGAGTATATGTCCAACAAAAGCTTGGATTTCTTCCTCTTTGGTTTGTAACTTCCACATACATATACTTCCAGCTACTGTACATTCAATGAGAAAACTTTACACATTCATCATTCTTCACCACTTATTTGCTAACATCTATTTATTTGGTGTAAAATGGAGGTAGATCCTACAAAACATGGGATTCTGAATTGGAAGACACGGGTTCACATCATTGAAGGGGTTGCTCAGGGACTTCTTTATCTGCATCAGTACTCCAGATTGAGGATTATTCATCGAGATTTGAAGGCTAGCAACATTCTTCTGGATAAGGATATGAATCCTAAAATATCAGATTTTGGAATGGCAAGAATATTTGGAGGCAATGAATCAAAAGCAACAAATCATATAGTTGGGACTTAGTAAGTGAAACCTGACAAATTATAAAATATGTGAATGTTCATACAACATTTGAAATCATGCAGCTACTGAATGATTTTTCTCATTAATAATCAAATCCAGCGGCTATATGTCCCCTGAGTATGCTTTGGAAGGTCTTTTCTCCACTAAATCTGATGTCTTTAGCTTTGGGGTCTTGTTATTGGAGATTTTGAGTGGCAAGAAGAATACTGGATTTTACCAAACCGACTCGCTCAATCTTCTTGGATATGTGAGTAACACAATATTTATTCACTTACATAACTATTTATGATGTTTTGATATGCTAATTCCTAGTTTTCAATTCCCTTGTTATATTACCTATCCGGTTGTCTTGGGATACTAGTAAATTTTCACATTATGTCTACCACTCAGTTTCAAGGCTTATTTTATATTGTTGGCTGATATATAAAGGACTTTATTATCTTTTACTTTTCGGGAATTTGCATCAATGGATAATTTTCTTCATTTAGGTATGGGATCTGTGGAAAGATAGCAGGGGGCAGGAGTTGATGGATCCAGGATTGGAAGAGACATTGCCAACACACATTCTGTTGAGGTACATCAATGTAGGCCTTCTTTGTGTTCAAGAAAGTGCAGATGACAGGCCTACCATGTCTGATGTTGTCTCAATGCTTGGCAATGAAAGTGTACGTTTACCTTCTCCAAAACAACCGGCATTTTCAAATCTGAGAAGTGGGGTGGAACCACATATATCCCAAAACAGGCCTGAAGTTTGTTCCTTAAATGGTGTGACACTTTCAGTTATGGAAGCACGATAGTGGTTCTGAACTTAATTAATAATATGCTTAAATTTGAGCATATTGTCTTGTATTGTTCTTGGTGAATTCATAGCTCATATACTAAAATGGACAAGTGACCTTATGTGTGTATTTTTCTTCCAAAACAGTTTAATAATCATCTTGTACTCAATCCCCCTATGGATTCAGACCTGTGTCTTAGCTTCCTATTTGAAATTGCTACTAAATCTGACTTTATCTGGTCAAATTTGGATTTAGTTTGAAAATGATCTGTTCCATTGTCGATCCAAAGAGTAAAATACAACTTTTTTCATTGCTAATTAGTAGCTAACAAAAGGTGCCTCTAGGGCCAATCCAGCTATAGAGAATCAACCACCCACCTTCCACTTCCTCTCTTATGGATGTTTTTGAATGCCTTGGCATATGTATATCATGTACATATACACCACCAATTTGGCCTGGGATCAGTTTCATCAAGTATTTCAGGAGACAACATAAAACAAGTCAAAAAGTATATAATTACGAACTAATTGGCCATCCAGCACAGAAAATCCATCTCCCAATGGGGCCTTAAAGCACTTGAATTTACTGTTCTTTCCATCATTATTTTCATTCTGGGCATGGCCTAGATTGAAGAAAGGTCCGACACAAATTGGAAAAGTCATAGAAGGAAATATATCTAGAAGGGAATCCTAACAAAAGGTCTTTCAAAACTGCTACACCTTGCTTTGAATGGTACCTGGTATCTACATTGAATGAGTGTTTTTCCTATGTCCCACCATTAAAATGAATGGGAGTCTTGCAAATTACATAGATTTTTTTTTTATAATGTATTATTTTATAAATTTCATAGAATTATTAATTTAGTATTTTAGCCCCAAAGTCCCTAAAAAACATTATTTGCTTGAGGGGTTCATATTATCATGCATTAATTTATTGAAATTCTACTATTTTTTCCTTAATTAAAAAGTGAATTTTTTATTTTATTATTTTATTTTTCTTTAACAAAAAAAGTCACTTTTTCTCTTTTTTCTTTGAAGTCCTCTAACTTCATAACACTCGAACTCATTTTCTCATACAAAATAAAATTAATCAAATTCAAATTTGAAACATTGAAAATTAATCAATAACATAAAAATCAATTTATATAATCAAAAACCTTAATTATTATCAAATTACTAACTTTCTAACTATTTACATGATTAATCATTATAAGATTTTTATTATGACAATAGATTTTGGTACTGATGATCTACAACCCTGATCTGTAGACACACAAGTCCCTGTCATCAAACCCTGATCTAGAACAGTATTTGACATCATGGAAATGCACTGATGATCCATCCACTAGAAACTTCACTTGGAGATTAGATATTCCCAGGCTGCCTCAACTGGCTGTTGGAATGGGATCAGTCAAAAAGTACCGCACAGGGCCATGGAATGGAGTTTGATTTAATGGTTTACCAGTGTTTCCCAATGAGGAGGTCTATTTACCATTAATGATTTTTAATGAGGAGAATGTATATTACTTGCCTCAGGCTGGCAACTACTCTGCTAATCTGAGAGTCACCATCAATCATTTAGGCTTGCTGCAATGGAATATATTGAATGAAAGCAATGATGAGTGAACTACTATGTACACTGTACCATATGACCTATGTGACAACTATGGACAGTGTGGTATGCTCTATGTGACAACTATGGACAGTGTGGTGCTAATGGCATTTGCAGGCTTTCCAGCATGCCAGTCTGTGAGTGTTTGAAGGGGTTCACCCCCAACTCAAAAGGAGAATGGGAAATGTTTGATTGGTCTAGTGGATGTGAAAGGGCAGGACCTTGGATTGCAAGAGCAAAGATGACCTTATGAAGGTCTTAGGGATGAAATTGCCTGACTTGTTGGAGTTTCGGTTGAACAAGAGCATGAGCCTCAAGGAATGTGAGGTAGAGTGCTTGAAGAACTGCTCCTGTGTGGCATTTGCGAATTCAAACATTAAAGGTGGAAGCAGTGGATGTTTGACCTGGTATGGAGATCTGATTGATATTAAAGGGTTCACAGATGGGAAAAGTGGGCAAGACCTTTATATCAGATGTCCAGCTGGGGAACTAGGTAAGAGTATTTGACACTCTTTTCACTTCCAAGCTCTTTTATTGTTCATCCATGAAGGTTTAACATGCATTGCAATCCGGATTGCATGGTTGATTATTTTCTCTAGGTGAGTTAGGATCTTTTTCATTTTTGGGATATGAAAGAAAGTTAGGATTGTTTGTCATATATCCTCAGTAATGGTTTCTATCTTTTAACTAAAGGCACAGAAACAATTGATGGCCAACTCTCTCTGCAGTAAGGTGCAGACAAAACTGAAGCGAGGATTTGATAACAAAAGTTTTTAGCAAAATGATTAAATTTCTTCCCATCTCCTGCTTCAGGGTCAATCCATGGTTCAAATAAGAAGAAATAACTGGTTGCTGTCCTAGTTGCATCGACCATTTCTGGAATGCTAATCTTGGGCTTGGTGTTCTGGTGCATAAAAAGGAAAAAAAAAAAAGAGGTAATCCTAATTATTGGTCCATTCATTGTTTCAACTTTCATCATTGAAAATCTATATCATACAACTGGATCCTGAGTACAGTAATGAAGTAGGCACTATCTCATCAATAGGCCTGGAAAGTGAGATGGAAGATTTAGAGTTACCTTTGTTTGAATTGGCTACCATTAATACTGCTACTAACAACTTCTGTGTCATAAATAGAACTGGCACAGGCAGCTTTGGTCCTGTTTTCAAGGTAACATTTGATTGTAAGAAAAAGTGTGTTTCCTATGAGACAATATGCAGGGCAGTTTGTCAATAGGACAAGAAGTAGCAGTGAAGAGGTTGTCAAAGAATTCAGGACAGGGTCTTCAAGAGTTTAAGAATGAGATCTTTTTAATTGCCAAACTCCAACGCAAGAATCTTGTAAAGCTTTTAGGCTGCTGCATTCAGGGACAAGAAAGGATATTACTCTATGAATATATGCCCAACAAGAGTTTGGATTATTTTAGTTCCGTTTGAAATTCTCAACCCTTTAGATCTCTTTGGACTGGTTTGGGTACATGATCATCCATACCATGCTCATGCATCTATAGAGTACAAATAGTTATAATCGCAAAATTTACAAGGGTTGAAATGATGTGCAGATCAAAACAGAAGAGCGTTATTGCCATGGAAAAAGCGCTTTGACATTGTTATGGGGATCGTGCAAGGACTTGTTTATCTCCACCAAGATTCTAGACTTCAAATCATTCATAGGGATCTCAAGGCAAGCAATATACTGACAGATGAAAACCAGAACCCCAAAATTTCAGACTGGCTTGGCAATAATTTTTGGAGGGGGATGAAATGGAAGCAAAAACAGAGTGATTGGAACATAGTAAGTTCTGTACTTCGACTTTAGAAATGATGTGCTTTTCCTTGAAATAACTTATATTTGAAATCTTCATGCAGTGACTGCACGTCCCCAGAGTAAGTGATTGATTGCAAATTTTCTGTTAAATTTGATATCTTTAGTTTTGGTGTGCTTCTGCTGGAGATTGTGGCTGGTATAAAGAACAGGGGGTTCTATCATTCAAACTACCACCATAATCTTCTGGGACATGCAAGTAGAAAGAAAGAAAATCCACCTCTGTCACACACACACATCAAAGACGCATGCCCTCTCTTGCTTTTCTGACAAAGTATATGGCTTCCAATTGCTTTAGACATGGTTGCTTTGGAAACAAGACAAGGCCTTGGATGTAATGGCTGCATGTTTGGAGGACTCATGTATTGAATCCCAGCTACTAAGATGCATACAAGTCGGTTTATTATGTGTTGAAAACCTCCCAGCAGATAGACCAGCTATGTCATCTGTGATTTTCACGTTGGGTACTGAGGGAGCAACACTACCTTAACCTAAACATCCTGCTTTCTTCACAGAAATAAGTACGATTGATACAGATGCAACAACAGGACGTGAAGAGTTACCTTCAGAAAATGTAGTAACCATCTCAGTGCCAGAAGGTAGATAAAGGATTCAAGCACTGTGTCAACATGTGCAGGGTGCATCCAAGGTTTTATTCATGTAGGATATAGCACTAGGCTCTTCAATGGATGGGCACCAATTTCCTTAAGGTTGCAAAACTAGATACAGCTTGGCCCCAAGGAGGCCAAGGTATTGGATTTACTGCACTAGAACCATATCTGCTGGGCTTCATAATCCTCTAAATGTATGAATAAAATGTGCTGGAGTGTGTCCTCTATGGCAGCTCAGGGCAGTGTGATTTGTAACTTAAAACTCACTAGTACAACTTTTGAAATTCATATTTTCACAGGATCAAGTTGGGTATATGCACAAGAATGTGGATTCTGCAGTCAACTTGGCTGCTTCACTTTCTTTTCCTCAGAGTTCACATTTATAGGGCTTATATAGATGCTGAGCTATACAAAAATCTTGATTTGAAATCTCAAGAATTTCTAGAGGTGTTCAAAATCCTTTGAAATGTCCTTGGGAAGTGCAATGAGCTTGCAACAAATTGGAGTGAATGGAGATAAACAAATTGAAAATCAAATGAGAGGATTTGAAGCTTAAACAAATAAACACCTTCACAGAATAAGGTGTGAATCTCTACTGTCTCTCTCAAGTTAGACATCTTTTAACTTCTTTTCATCTTCCCAGAAGCTTCAAAATTTTTTGCAAAACATTAACTTGAATACTATACAGTGGCAAACCTTAGTGGGAGCTTTCAAATTATTTAGGAGAAAGAATTCAAGAACTATGTAACAGATGATTCACATAGATTCTTTCCTTAGGACTAACATGGAAAGAATTCAGGTAAATAGAGATGAATGTTTATCAAATTAACAGAGACAAACCTGCCAAGCAACCATTGAGATGCTGCAAGCTCAATTCAGATCGTTTGATCTTGCAATATTTTTTTCCAATTAATTGAGGGGGCATAAGAGAAGACACTGATTTTACATCTTAGTAACTTGTTTTTCATTGGAATTGGAAATTTCCAAGTTACCCTGTTTAGACAGTTCTTCCAATTGAAATGATTGAGCCCTTAAACTTGCATAGCACGGTACTCTGTTAAGATTCTGGAGTCTTTGAAGACTGCAACCTGATCCACTTGATGCTGTGTCATGGTTCAATTAACTAGCTAGTCATGCTTGAGAGGACCTGTCTGACAAACACCAGGAAAAATCTACATTAGCAACTATTTTATTTTAATTTTCTTCCTATGTCTATAAGTAGATAGCATAGAGTGATTTGTGGTATATCCTCTATGGCATCATGTTTTTCCATAAACACATTGATGATGAATAAGCTTTCATAAATTAGATAGGGCATGAGCTCTCCATGTGGCACTATTTTTTTTTTGTGGAAAATAATTTAGTATTTTAAGTTTACTACAACCCATAAAACTTTCCCTTCATTTGGAAAAAACGAATCTGAAGCTACCCAGAAGCTGACCTGAAAAGACATGTCTTAATTGTTCTTTTAATTATTAATTTTATTGTGGGCATGGCCTAGGTTGAGAAAGGTCCAATAAGGCTTAGAAAAGTCATGGAAAGAGATATATATATAGAAGTGATAGGTCAAGTTCATTCATCCGCATGAAAAGGACCAGGGTCGACTTCTTAATGGTTCGTACTTACTAACGTAGAAATTAGGGAAGAAATCGCGGCAGGTGCTGCTACCTAGGGAAGGTAACACCATTGCACTTGACTATGATCCTCTACCTCATGTTCATGTGATGATTATGACGTAGGTGACAACTGTTTTATCAGATTGGAAGTATAGAATTCCAAGAATATTGAAGACAAATCAAGCGCAAATGAAGGCGAAGATTAACAGATGGATTATTACTCACAAAGGAAACTAAGGGTGAATCTTCCCAGACAACGATACAGAAATGAGTGATGGGTGCTGCAGTCCCTGTTTCAAGGCTGCTGTATCGCCTACAGTTAATCAATCTCTACAAAAAGTGATTAAAAAGTTAATTTTTTTAACAAAAAAAAAAAAGTCCCTTTTTCTCTTTTTTCTTTGAGGTCTTAACTCTATAACACTCGATCTAGTTAAAACTAACATGGAAAGAATCCAGGTAAATAGAGATAGATGTTTATCAAATTAATAGAGACAATCCAGACATCAAGATTGGCATGCCAAGCAACCATCGAGATGCTACCTTCCAGGCCCTATAACACAAACTCATTTCAGATAGTATGATCTTCTGACATTTTTTTAAACAAAATTCAATTAGGGAACATTTGGGAGGACTCTACAATTTTACATTTCAGTAACTTGATTTTCATTGGAATTGGAAAATTCATAGTCACCCTGTTGAGGCAGTTCTTCCAATTCTAATGCTTGAGCCCTTAAACCTACATAACACGGTACTCTGTTGGACTAAGACTGAAAGCCTGGCCAAGTCAAAAACTGCAGCGTTGTCCTCTTGATGCTGTGTCTTGGACAAATTCCAGGAAAAACCTACATCAGAGAAATTTTAGTATTTTTTTAAACTAGTGTATAGAAGTCTTCCTTCCATCTGTGAGAAACGTCAATGGAGACCCATCTTTTCTTCGCCATCTTTTGTGCTTGGATTTGTCTCTCAGTTCCCTTGGAGTTCTGTATTGCAGCTGATTCCATAAGGATGGACCAATCCATAAGCCATGGTGAGACTTTAGTTTCCTCAGGCCAAAGTTTTGAACTAGGCTTCTTCTCTCCTGGAAGCTCCAAAAACAGGTACTTGGGAATATGGTACAAGAATACACCCCAGACAGTTGTATGGGTTGCAAACAGAAACAACCCAATTGCAGATTCTTACGGAGTTTTAACCATCATCAACAATGGCGCACTTGTTCTTCTCAACCAGTCAAAGAGTGTAATCTGGTCTCCCAATTTGTCAAGGGTACCTGAAAATCCAGTTGCACGGCTCCTAGAGACTGGAAATCTTGTTCTCAGGGACAGTAGTAATGAAAGTTCTGAAAGCTATATATGGCAGAGCTTTGATGATCCATCAGACACAATGTTGCCACGCATGAAGGTGGGATGGAACTTAAAGACTGGTCTACAACAAAAATTGACATCATGGAGAAGTGCTGATGACCCATCCCTTGGAGACTTCTCTTACAGAATTGATATTAATGTGCTGCCTTACGTGGTTCTTGGTGTGGGATCAAGCAAAAAAGTCCGTTCCGGGCCGTGGAATGGACTTGAATTCAATGGTGTTCTTGTGTTGGACTACTTGGTTTACAAAGCAGTTTTTGTTAACAACGACGATGAGGTATATACCCTCTGTGAGTCTAACAACAATAAGATCATTTCAAGACTAACATTGAACCATTCAGGTTTCCTCCAGAGTCTGGTATCAAAAAAAGGAAGCTCTGACTGGGATGATTTGTACTCAATTCCCAGTGAACTTTGTGTAAATTATGGCCATTGTGGTGCTAATGGTATCTGCAGAATTGGCAAGGCGCGGATTTGTGAGTGTTTGCCAGGTTTCACACCAAATTCACAAAAAGAATGGGACATGTTTAATACATCAAGTGGATGCATCGAAGAAGGCCTTTGGATTGCCAAAGTGAAGAGGGATTTGTAAAGGTTACAGGGGTGAAATTGCCCGACTTGATAGATTCTCATGTGATTAATAGTGTGAGCCTTAGGGAGTGTGAGGTGTCATGCTTGAACGACTGTTCTTGTACAGCATATGCCTACTCAAATGCATATGCTTACTCAAATCCTAATGGAAACGGTGGCTGTTTGATGTGGTCTGGGGACCTGATTGATATCAGAGAGTTAACTTCAGAAAAACATGCGGAGGACATCTATATCCGCATGCACACTTCAGAGCTAGGTAAGACACTTGATTTTCTGTAAATCACGTTTTGATTGTAAGCTATTGGGGTTGTCTCCAATAGCCTAAGCCCTAAGTTTTCCTGGTAAATCAAGATGCAGAATTACTTATTTTCCAAAATCAGAGATTCAATTTGACAAGAAGATTATAATCTAGTTAAAACTAAGACCCTATATTATATTCCAGAAGAACCATAGCTGTTAGGATTCAGGTTAACTAATGATGAACTGACTTGTAATAATCCTAACAAGCAGAAAGCAAATATCCAATTCATTTTCTGAAGAAACAGGGAAATCCGGGGAAATGGTTACTTCATTCTTGTTACTGTCTGTTCCAGGGTTAAACACTTATCAGAAGAAAAAACTAGTGATCATCCTTGTTATATCTACCTTTTCTGGAATCCTCACCTTGGGCTTAGCAGTCTGGTTTCTATTTCAGAAGAAGAGAACAATGGGAGCAGGTATGCATACTTATCCACCTTGATGATTTTATTGAAAGAAAACCACGTGGTTGTGCTTTAAAAGTAGCTTCTAAATTATTATCCCTTTTAACAGACCAGGAAAGCAAGGAGAACTTAGAGTTACCTTTGTTTGACTTGCCTACCATTGCAACTGCTACTAACAACTTCTCCAACACCAATATGATTGGAGCAGGTGGCTTTGGGTATGTGTACAAGGTAATATACGCCATCTTATGCATCAGGATAACCCAAAAATGATTTCAAAAGAAAGAAGTGTTAGCTTTTTTCCTATAATGTGTGGCCATATATAATTATATTTATATAAATATTATTTAAGGCTATCAATTGATAGGTAGGTGAATCAATTAATTGGGCATCCAAGAGTTTTATGTATGGAAGACTCAAATTACAAATGGGGAGTTAGAAAATTTACTTTATATGAATATGGTGTCACAACTTTTGTAACCCCATCATTATGAAATTCATTTTGTACATTATGTTTGAGTAATAGAGGAAAATGAAAATGTATAACTTATGCAATTATATAGATGCATTCAAGTTCATAACCCACCATTACCTATTAATTTGTACATAATGGGTGTAAATAATGAGTATAACTCCCATATAGTCTTTGATGGGAAGACTAAGAGATGTACAACTTTTTATAAATTGAGGTCCCAAGTCACACTCTCATTCTTATGTCATTTTTGTTGTTTATTTTTAACAACATACACCACACAAGTGACCCATCCATTATATGAGAGTAGTGAGTTGAAGATCTTGAAAATACAATTCACAAGGTGACTCAATCTCACTTCATGGATCAAGGTAAGAATATGATCATTATTTTAGTATTTACATTTATTTTGTTTTATGCATCAAAATTTTTTTTTAAAAATAATTATTTTCGTATAAAGTTTATAAAAGTTTGGTTAATAATTGGTATCAGAGCCAACCAATTTTGGATCATAAAACATATTTTTTCATTTTTTGATTATTGTTTGATCTTATGGACAACTAAAATATATATGATGTGATGCATATGAATGATGTAGTAACACACATTTTCAATGTTTCATGATTTCAATCATATCTATTGCATGATTTTATGAAAGTTGCAAAAATATGATTAGTAATTTAAATGTGTGATTATGGAAATCTCAAGAAATAGCTTTTCTAGTATGCATGTTTATTTACTTGTTTGTTTGAAGATGATCATATATATATGTGTGATCAACCTAACGAAGGATCATCACCATGTTTGATTATATGACAAGAGTTTAATAATAAAAGGTTGATGAAGTTTTTACCCAACGGTATTAAACTTCTTTACGTTTCAATACTTTTATTTTAATAATTATGTCATATCTATATGATTTATGAATTATTATAATTCAACCCAATGGAGGGATTATAATAATGTACTTTTGTGTTATATGATTGTAGTTCGGTCCAACGAAAGAACGATGATATGATCTCTAATGTTTATGATTAATGTGATATCTAACTTAATTTTTGTTGTAGTTATATATTATTGTAAAGTGTGGTGTTAAATATTGTCATGACATAAAATAATTTTCCTTTTTGAATTAAATTTTATTTTCCAGCAATGAATCCTACTGCTATTACAGGCTATTTGTCTGGTATTGAATGATTAAGTGGGGCAAATTTTAAAAAATGGAAGGAACAAATTGGAATTGTTCTTGGTTGCATGGATTTGGACTATGCCTTAAGAGAGCCTACACCCACAAAGCCTACTTCTGAAAGTACTAATGAACAAAAGGCTTTATATGAAAAGTGGGAGCGCTCTAATCGCATGAGTCTAATGATTATGAAAGGTTCAATCACTCCTGCAATTCATGGAGCAATCCCGAATTCAGATAATGCAATGACCTATATTAAATAAGTTGAAGAACAATTCTTAGGAACTTCCAAGTCATTGGCAAGTACTCTTATGATCAAAATGATAACAATGAAATATGATGGTCATAGTGGTGTACGTGAGCACATCATGAAGATGAGTGATATGGCTTCTCAATTAAAAGGAATGAACATGACAATTTTTGAAGGTTTTCTTGTTCACTTCATAATGACTTCCCGTCCTTCACAATTTGGTCCTTTCAAAATTAATTATAATACTCAGAAGGATAAGTGGAAAATGAGTGAACTAATTGCAATGTGTGTTTAAGAAAAAGAGAGGCTTAAAGTGGAAAAGCCCGATATGGCTCACCTCACTATTGGTCCAAATAAAAAATCCTTCAAGAAAGGTAAAGGTAAGAAAAAGAAGCAAGGTAATGATGTATCTCATAATGGGAAAAAGGACGAAAATAAGATACAATGTCATTTTTGCCATAAGAAAGGTCACAAAAAAATATATTGTTTTGGCTTTAAGGCTTGGTTGGAAAAGAAAGGTAAAACTCAATGCTTAGTGTCTTATGAATCTTATTTAGTTGATATACCACCAAACTCTTGGTGGATTGACACTGGTGCAAGCATTCACATAACAAATTCATTGTAGGGATACCTTATAAGCAAGAGACTAAGTAAAGGAGAGCGAACCATTACTTTGGGAAATGGAACGAAAGTGGAAATTGAGGCTATTGGCATTCTTCGTTTAATTTTGGATATTGGTTTCATTATGGATTTAGTAGATACAGTTTATGTTCCTGTTTTTACTAGAAACCTAATTTCAGTTCCAAGACTTGATTCTTATGGTTATGAATTAAAGTTTGGAAATAATGGAGTTTCCTTGTTCTATAATTCTTGTTTGGTTTGCTCTGGCACTTTACATGGTAATCTTTATTCATTGAATTTAGATTGCAAATATTCATAGTCTCTTTTATCTTATCATGTGTATGAAGTCTCTAAAAAATGAAATCGAGTGAATGAAAATTCATCCATATTATGGCATAAGCGACTGGGTCACATTTCAAGAGAAAGGATGGAACGTCTTATTAAAGATGAAATTTTGACTTCACTTAATTTTTCTAATTTTACTAGTTGTGTTGAATGCATAAAGGGAAAGATACACTAAGGTTAAGAAAAAGGGTGCCTCAAGGGCCACTGAATTGTTAGAATGTATTCATTCTGACATTTGGGGACCTTATTCAATTCCAACTATCAATGGACATAAGTACTTTATTAGTTTTATTGATGACTTTTCAAGGTATTCTTATGTGTATCTTATTCGTGAAAAATATGAAGCATTAGATGTTTTTAAGATTTATAAAGTTGTGGTTGAAAATCAACTCAATCGGTGAATTAAAAGTGTAAGATCTGATAGAGGTAGTGAATATTATGGTAGGTTCACTGAATCAGGTCAACTTCTTAGTACTTTTGCCTTATTTTTAAGAGAGCATGGTATCATTGCAAACTACACAATGTCTGGAACACCAGAGCAAAATGGTGTAGTAGAGCGACGGAATCGTACTCTAATTGACATGGTGAGAAGTATGATGAGTAACTCAACCTTGCCTGAATTTTTGTGGGGTGAAGCATTGAAAACTACTGTTCACATTCTCAATCATGTTACTAGTAAGGTTGTACCCAAAACTCCTTATGAGTTATGGGTGGGTAGGAAACCGACTTTGAATTATTTACATGTATGGGGATGTCCAGCTGAAGCTAAATTTTTTAACCCACAAATAAAGAAATTAGATTCTAAAACCATAAGTTGCAATTTCATTGCCTATCCTGAAATATCGAAATGTTTTAGATTTTATTATCATGGCCAGGGCCCTAAAATTGTTGAAACTAGACATGCTGCGTTTTTGGAAAATGAATATTTTAATGGGAGAACTGAGCTTAAAAAGTTAACCTCTAATGAAGTATCAACACCAATGATGGAATATGGTGTGACTCAAGAGGTTTCTAGTAATGAAAATGAGAATGTCCCAACTACAGAAGTATTTTTACGTAGATCACAAAGAGAGAAAATACATGCTATATCAAATGACTACGAAGTTTATCTTAATGAGTGTGATTATGATGTTGGCTTGGAAAGTGATCCTACTTCTTATGATCAAGCCATCAATAGTGAAAATTCAACTCTATGGCTTTATGCTATGGAAGAAAAGTTGAAATCAATGAAAGATAATGAAGTTTGGGATCTTGTAGAATTGCCCAAAGGAATTAAAACTATTGGTTGCAAATGGATTTTAAAAACCAAATATGATTCTAAGGGCAACGTCGAAAGATACAAGGCCAGGTTAGTTGCAAAAGGATACACTCAAAAAGAAGGAATCGCCTACAAGTAAACATTTTCTCCTATTTCCAAGAAAGATTCTTTAAGAATAGTCATGGCTTTAGTAGCTCATTTTGACTTAGAGTGACATCAAATAGACGTTAAAACTGCCTTTTTGAATGGTGACTTGCATGAAGAGGTTTATATGGATTAACCTGAGGGTTTTCAGGATAAAGGCAAGGAATATATGGTATGTAAACTTAAAAAGTCCATATATGGTCTAAAGCAGGCTTCTAGACAATGGTATCTTAAGTTCCATGAAATTCTCATCACTTTTGGTTTCAAAGAGAATCTAGTGGATCAATGTATATACCTTAAGATCAGTGGGAGCAAAATTTGTATTATTGTTTTGTATGTTGATGGTATGTTGCTTGCTAGCAACAATATGGGGATGATTTTTGAGACCAAACAATTTTTATCTAAGAATTTTGATATGAAAGATCTTGGTGAAGCATCCTATGTGATAGGAATTGAAATTCATCGAGATAGGTCACGTGGATTATTAGGATTATCCCAAAAGAACTATATTGAAAAAGTTCTTAAAAGATTCAACATGCAAAATTGTTCTAGCAATGTTGCTCCTGTTGTGAAAGGGGACATATTTTGTGAACTTCAATGTCCCAAAAATGATCTTGAAAAGAAACAAATGGACAAAATTCCTTATGCTTCTGCAATAGGGAGTATCATGTATGCTTAAGTATGCACTCGACCAAAGATAGCTTATGTGGTAGGCATGCTTGGTCGATACATAAGTAATCCAAGTATTGATAATTGGAAAGCAGTTAAGAAAGTATTGCGTTATTTACAAGGGACTAAGGACTACATGCTTACATATAAAAGAACAGATAATCTAAAGATTATTGGTTATTCTAATTCTGATTATGTTGGTTGTAAGGATACCGGAAAATCTACATCTGGGTATATTTTTATGTTATCAAATGGACCTATTTTATGGAAGAGCCATAAGCAATCATTGATAGCTTTTTCTACAATGGAGGCAGAATATGTAGCATGTTATGAAGCCACATGTCATGTAATATGGTTGAGAAACTTTGTATCAGGGCTTCATGTTATTGATTCGATAATGAGACCATTGAGAATATATTGTGATAATAGTGTTATTGTTCGATTCTCTAAAAATAATAAGACTACAGGAGGATCAAAGCACATTGATATTAAGTATTTGGTTATAAGGGAGAAAGTTCAAAATGGAGTTGTCTCTATTGAACATATTGAAAATACACTCATGTTGGCAGATCCATTGGCAAAAGGTCTTCCACCTAAGCTTTTTATGGATTATGTTGCGCACATGGGCTTGGTGGTAAGTTTGTCAATTTTAGATTGATTAAGAGTGTAATGTATGTGATCACATTATAATGAGAATAAAGTTCTTGATTATGATATATTGATGATTATTATGTTACTTTTATACATCATTTTTGTGCACAATCTAGATGTTTAAAAGTTGATGGGACCATTATGTGAATGAATTAGTATTATCACCTTAATCTTTCTAATGTCATAAAAGTCATTGATTCATGTTAATGGAGGTGCTAGTACTATAATCCTTGAAGAATATTGGATCATTGTGTGATCCAATCATTTCAATGATTTGGTGTTAGTGGTTCTATGAAACATAATCTTAATGTAAAGGATGCCTATTTTGAGAAATTGTTATGGTCATATTATGTTTTAATCTATTACAAATATAATTATGTAGGCCAAGTGAGAGATTGTTAGCTTTTTTCCTATAATGTGTGGTCATATATAATTATATTTGTATAAATATTATTTAAGGCTATCAATTGATAGGTAGGTGAATCAATTGATTGGGTATCCAAGAGTCTTATGTAGGGAAGACTCAAATTACAAATGGGGAGTTAGAAAATTTACTTTATATGAATGAGGTGTCACAACTTTTGTAACCCCATTATTATGAAATTCATTTTGTACATTATGTTTGAGTACGTAATGGAGGAAAATGGATATGTATAACTTATGCAATTATATAGATGCATTCAAGTTCAAAACCCACCATTACCCATTAATTTGTACATAATGGGTGTAAATAATGAGTATAACTCCCATATAGTCTTTGATGGAAAGACTAAGAGATGTACAACTTTTTATAAATTGAGGTCCCAAGCCACACTCTCATTCTTATGTCATTTTTGTTGTTTATTTTTAACAACATACACCACACAAGTGACCCATCCACTATATGAGAGTAGTGAGTTGAACACCTTGACAATACAATTCACAAGGTGACTCAATCTCACTTTATGGATCAAGGTAAGAATATGATCATTATTTTAGTATTTACATTTATTTTGTTTTATGCATCCAAATTTTTTTTTAAAATAATTATTTCCGCATAAAGTTTATAAAAGTTTGGTTAACAAGAAGAGAAAAATAATTGTGTCTTACACATCATATTTTGTAGGGCAATCTATCTGAAGTAGCAGTAGCAATGAAGAGATTGTCCAAGAATTCAGCACAGGGTGTTCAAGAGTTCAAGAATGAAGTTGTTTTGATTGCGAAACTTCAGCACAAGAATCTTGTTAGGCTTTTGGGCTGCTGCATTCAAGGAGAAGAAAGAATATTACTCTATGATTATATGCCTAACAAAAGCTTGGATTATTTTATTTTTGGTTTGACCTTCTTATCCCTATCTGTTAGGATTAGTTTCACTTTTTGATCACCTATATTATGCTCAGTCGTGTTCAATTCAATTCACACATCTAAGTAATTAATTAAGCCTAATAAAAAAATTTATAAAGGCAGATGTATTGTGCAGATCAAAACAAAAGAGCATCATTGGCAGGGGATAAGCGCTGCAAGATTATTATAGCGATAGCACGAGGGCTTCTCTACCTCCATCAAGACTCTAGATTTCAAATTATTCACAGGGATCTCAAGATAAGCAATATTTTACTGGATGACAATCTCAATCCTAAAATTTCAAATAAAGAATTCTCTCTAACCTCCTCTCAACATATTGAACATAAATTCTAGTTGGTTAAGGCTGCGAATCACATACGAAATACAATGAATGATGAAATTCAATCATCTGATGACAATTTTTAGGTAAGATTTATAACTTTCATTTGTTTCTATAAAGAAATATATATATTTATCAAAAAATAAAAATAAAAATCGGCAACTTGGGTGGGGCTTTGGCGTCCTGGGAGGCAGTAACCACGACAGTGGTTATGGTTTGGAGTAGGGATGAAAGTCGGTGACCATCAACAACGATGGTTGGGCAAAATTTTTGCTTATAATAATTATAAAAATCAAATTTTTTATTATTATTTATAATAGTTAATAAATTACTTTTCGTTTATAATAGTTAGAAAATTCTTCATGACATAAATTTTTGCTTATAATAATTATAAAATTCTAATTCTTTTATTTGTTTATAATATTTACTAAATTACTAATTTTTTGTAAGAAAACATTATAGTAGCCACATAAATTATTAATTTAAACAAGATTTGTTTTTGCCAATTTTACTAATTTAAATGTTTTAATTTCTTTTTTTGAAAATTTTAACTAATTGCTTCATGTTTTAATTTTTTAAATGCTTTAACTTTGTCATGTACATTCTCATATAATTTGTATAATGTTATTGTCTTCATGATATAAATAGAATTTTTTATCTATTTTGTAAGATGAATATTTTGTGGAGGAATTTCCATCACAATTGATAGATTATGGCAAACATTTCACTATACATAAAAGATTCAAAGATCGAGAAGAGTTTATTAAAGAGGTTAAACAAATTGGAGAACAACAAAATATATTTGTGATTATTTGTCGTTCCACTAAAGCTGATGGTTTAGGAAGTGGCAAAGTATGGATAGGCTGCGAGATATTCGAAGGCTATAGACCGTAACAGAACATAAAAACCGATGTGGTGCCTAGAAATCGAACTAGGACGAAGAAGTGTCATTGTCCCTTTATGTTGAAGGGTATTGAACATGATGATGGAGGACTTTAGTCATCATTAATGGCAACCACAATCACTACCTTGGAAAGTATCCTCACGGTCATTCATCGGTTGGTAAATTAAAGGAAATAGAGTTCAAGATAGTAGCTACAATGACCAAAAGTCATGTTAAGCCACAACTTATCTTAAATCACGTCAAACGGGAGAATCCAAGCAACTTGAGTTGTGGGAAACATGTCTACAATGCCAAGCAAAACCTTAAAGATCAGAAAAAGAAAGGTTGTTCAGTGATGCAACAACTACTAAAATTGCTAATTGATCATGGTTATATCACCACTGGTATAGAGAAGTGATAAGGTTAATTTTGAGGAAGAGAAGGTAGAAAAGAAGAAGAGGACGGAGAAGGATTTTTGGATTTTCTGCTATGCTTTATTGATCATAATACCGACTATTTATAATAGTCTTACAGCTGGGAAATAACAAACAATGCTATAACTTAGGAAAGAACTAAGGCCAGTCCACCTGGTAAAACAAATAAAACAACACAATGAAGACTAGCTCCGACCAGCTTATTAAGTGGAGACTAGTTAACAGACTACTGACTAAGTCTAGTAAGGCTCACGTATCATGCCTCCCCTCCCTCAAGGATCCTTGTCCTCAAGGATAAAAATCTGGATAGGACCTGTTGAAGCGTCATTCGTTCTCCTAGGTTGCATCTTCCCTTGGAGCTCCCTTCCACTTGATTAAAACTTTAGACCTTGGACGGTATTTCCCTTTTTGAATAACTCGTCGATCAAGTACAACTTCAGGTTGTGGTAGTATAACCAAATCTTCTGAAACTAGAGGAAGTTGATTCTGAACTAGAGTATGTACTGGACCCAAATGTTTCCGCAACATGCTAACATGAAATACACTGTGAATTTGAGTTCCCGGAGGGAGAGCTAACCAATAAGCCACTGGATCTACTTTTCCCATAATCAGATAAGGGCCAAAGAAACGTGGAGCAAGCTTCATTGAAGCTCGAAATGCCACAGAAGTTTGGCGATATGGTTGGAGCTTCAGATAGACATAATCACCAATATCAAAAGAGACTTCTCATCGTTTCTGATATTCTTGACATTTCATTCGCTGACTAGCTAGTGAAAGGTTGTGGCGTAGCACACTTAAGATGGTGTCACGGTCACGAAGGTATTCATCAACTACTTGAATGTGAGAAGTACCTAGAACATAAGTTAGAATGCTTGGTGGAGGAATTCCATAGACGGCTTCAAATGGTGTCATTTTGGTTGAGGAATGGATGAAAGTATTATAGCTAAACTCAGCCCAGGGAATCCACTCGAGTCATTTTCGCGGTTGATCACCTGCAAAACATCGCAAGTTTTGTTCCAAAGTGCGGTTTACTACCTCGGTCTGACCATCAGTTTGTGGGTGGTAACTTGAGCTCATGCGAAGCTTGGTTCCTTGTAGCTGGAATAGTGTTTGCCAAAAAGAACTGATAAACACTTTATCTCGATCACTCACTATGGATGTCAGAACACCATGGAGGTGAACCACGTTGGCTATAAATGATTTAGCAATAGTGACTGCGGTATATGGATGTCTTAAGGCAACAAAATGAGCATATTTTGTTAAGCGATCAACAATTACCATGATGACTGTGTGTCCATTTGACGGTGATAATCCTTCGATAAAATCCATTGATACTTCAGTCCACATCTAGGTAGGAATGGGTAATTGTTGAAGTAAGCCAGCTAGTTTCATGCAGTCGGTTTTGTACCTTTGACATACACTGCATTGTTGTAGAAACTCTTTCACTACTCGACGCATTGCTAAGGCATGCGAGAAAGTGTTTTATGGAATCCAAAATGCCCCCTAGTTGGTGATGAGTGGCAATCTGCAATTATTTGGTGAATTAAAACTGCAGTGGGACTCAAGTAGACTTTGTTGTTTTTGAACCAAACTTCATCTCGAAGTGTTAGCTGGTAAGGAGATTGTGTTTGGCTCAACTTCTTATAAAAATGATCTTTTTGTACTTTCTCTTATAATTTTGGCCACCAATCTGCACGTGGCATAGAAATGGATAAGAACTGAAATTCAACCACACAAGAAAGGAAGTCAACAGCTTGATTTTCAGGCCCACGCTTGTACCCAATTTCATAGTCATATCCAAGGATCTTTGGGAGCCACCGGGTTTGTGCTGGTGTGGTAATTCGCTGCTCAAGTAAATATTTGAGGCTCCTTTGGTCGGTGCGCACCGTAAATGGTTTGCCCAGAAGATATGGACGCCACTTTTGAATTGACTTGACAATTGCAACATTTCTTTCTCATATGTAGATAACAACAAGGCTGACATCTTCAAAGCTTCACTAAAGTAAGCTATGGGCCGATTATTTTGAGAAAGGACTGCTCCGATTCCAATCCCACTAGCGTCGCATTCAATTACGAATATTTGAGAAAAATCTAGAAGGCCTAGGACTGGTGGAGATGTGAGTGTTTTCTTTAGTCTTCGAAAAGCAAGTTCCGCTGCATCGTTCCATTTAAATCCTTCTTTAGACAAGAGTTGCGTTAATGGAGCCGCTATACCTTCAAAATGACGGATAAATTTGAGGTAATACCCTGCTAGCCCGAGAAACCCATGCACTCCTTTTGTTGTGGAAGGTGTTGGCCATTCAAGAACAACTTGTATTTTTGTTGGGTCTACTACCACTCCATGTTCGGAAATGATGTGTCCCAAATAGTCCACCTGAGAAACACCAAACCTGTAGTTGGTTGCCTTAGCAAACAAGTGATTAGTTTTTAAAATCTTAAGAATGGTCCGGAGATGTGAGAGATGGTCATCCCATGTCTTTGAATAAACTAGAATGTCATCAAAGAATACCAAGATAAATTTTCTGAGATACGTGCGGAAGAGGTCATTCATAAGGCTTTGGAAGGTGGATGGTACATTGGTAAGGCCAAACGACATTACAATGAACTCATAGTGCCCTTCATGTGTTCGAAAAACTGTTTTTGAAATATATTCTTCATATACCCGAATCTAATGGTATCCGGCCTTCAAATCTAACTTGAAGAAGAATTTGGCTCTGTGAAGTTCATCAAGGAGTTCATCAATTACTGGAATTGGATATTTATCCTTGACTGTGATGCAGTTCAGTGCTCGATAGTCAACACAAAATCGCCAATCACCATCCGCCTTCTTGACTAACAAGACAAGTGATGAAAATGGACTTTTACTAGGCCTTATCAATCCTGATTGTAGTAGTTCTCGCACCAATTTCTCAATTTCTGTTTTCTGGTAGTATGGGTAACGGCAGGGTCGCACACTCACTGGTTCAATGTTTGGCTGTAATGGGATGCGGTGGTCATGTGGTCTTTTTGGGGGTAAGCTGGTGGGTAGTTCAAATACTTTAGAGAATTCGGTTAAGAGATGGGTTATGTTAGGTGACAGAAGACTTGGTTGGGGTACATTGGAAGAGAGTAAAATTTGGAAGAGGAATCCAGTACCTTGAAAAGAATTAAATTCTTTATCAGATAAGGCTTCTAGAGCAGCATGCTTCAGACCTTGGAAGATGCAGGATTTTTCTCCAATTTTATAGGTCATGGTCAGTTTTTTGTAGTCCATCTCTATTGGCCCAAGGGTCTCCAACCATTGCACACCTAGGACCAATTGGCAAGCTGAAACAGGAAGCACATAATAGTCAGCGGTGATCGATTTACCTTGGATGGAAATGGTGACAGTTGGACACAATCCCACGCATTCTATTTTTTCTTAGTTGGCAACCATGACTTGAAATTTCTTTGCTGGAATGATGGGTAATCCATGCTTGGTGACTATGGCCTGATCAATAAAATTGTGGGTGCTCCCACCATCTATGAGCACAGTTACATTTTTGTTTTTGAGTTTGCCTAATACTTTTAAGGTGATTGGTTCCAGCGATTGCATGAAAGGAGATTTCAGGCAAGGTTTCTTGGTTATCAGGTTCTATTTGGGGTTGTTCATCCTTGTCAACGTTTGATTGATCCAAATCCTCCATCATGAATATTTGTGGACGTTCACATCGATTACCCGGAACAAACTTATCATCACAATAGTAGCATAGTCTTTTTTCACGACGCTCTCTCGCCTCTTGGTTAGTTATTCGTCGGAAGGTGTTTGGGTTAACATTTGCACTTTGACTTCCACGCTGATTAGGAGGAGGGCTTAGGACTCCGGAAGTAGAGTTGGGACCTGCTCTTGATGTTGAAATCACTGGTTGAGGTCGACTTGGGTAATTCAGTTTCCTCTGAAGTTGATTTCCCTCTTCTATCAGTCGAGCAACTCCTATAGCGTACGCCAGCACCTTTGGTTGTTTAATTTTTACATCTAGGCGAATGTAGTCTCGAAGACCTGTAATAAAACAACCAACAAGGAATGCCTCAGGTAAGCCATCAACTTGATGAGACAGTTTTTCAAAAGTTTCATGATAGGCTGCCACAGTCGAAGTCTGTCGGAGTCATGTGAGAGCTTCAGAAGGGTCCTCATAATCAGTTGGTCCAAAGCGAAGAAGGACGACTTTGGTGACTTCATCCTAATCTTGTGGTCCACGGAATTTCATGAACCATCAGTGCCACTGTAGAGCTATGCCTTCTAAATGGAAGGAGGCTAGCTGAACTCGTTGGTCCGTACTGATGTTTTTAAATTCAAAATATTGCCCTGCTTTGTAAATCCACCCGATTGGGTCTTCTCCATTGAATTTTGGGAAGTGTAGCTTGAGGTAGGGGTGAGGGTCGTTTGGGGTATAGGGTTTCACAGTGCTTGAGGGATGTGATGTGTCTCCTTGGTAAAAGGGGTTAATTTCAGGTGGGGTGGCTGGGGTAGTGTGAGAGACTCCCAAGACTTGTAATTCGGTTAATACTGATTGCAGGGCAGCATTGATTTGATCGAAACTGGACTCATGTCGAGCCAAGGCTTCATTCACATCATTGCGAAATTCAGCATTAGTTTTATCACTAGTGTCCATTGTCAGAACCTGGCTTTGATAGCAAATGATAAGGTTAATTTTGAGGAAGAGAAGGTAGAAGAGAAGAAGATGATGGAGAAGGATTTCTGGATTTTCTGCTATGCTTTATTGATCATAATACCGACTATTTATAATAGTCTTACAGTTGGGAAATAACAACATGCTGAAGACTAGCTTCGACTAGCTTATTAAGTGGAGAATAGTTAACAAACTACTGACTAAGTCTTACAAGGCTCACGTATCAAGAAGATGCAGAAACTAACACAGTGAGTGATATATTATTTGCTCATCCAAAATCTATTCACTTATTGAATGTTTATTCATATGTTTTGATCATGGATAGTACTTACAAGACTAACCGATACTTAAGCCTCTTATGTACCTAAAGTTATCATGTTTACTACTATATTTCAAGCTTCAAGTTAGATCTTTGAATGCAATTGACCAAATTAGGACTATATATCTTTCTTTTTTGGGGGAATTGTTCATCAAAGTATAATTTTTTTTCCTTTAGGCATGGGACCAATGGAAAAACAATAGAGAACTGTAGTTGATTGATCCAGCACTAAATGAGATATCTTCAAGACATATTCTGTTAAGGTACATCAATGTAGCCCTTCTTTGTGTTCAAGAAAGTACAAATGATAGGCCCACCATGTCCGATGTTGTCTCCATGTTTGGCAAGGAAACTGTACTTTTATCTTCTCCAAATGAGCCGACCTTCTCAAATCTATCGAGTATGAAACCACATGCATCTCAAGATAGGCTTGAAATTTGTTCCTGAAATGATGTAACACTTTCAAGCGTGGGAGCACGATAAGTGTTCTAAATTGCAGATTGCATATGCTTAAATGTCTTCAGCGTATTGTCTAGTATTATATCGGCCATCAAGTTGATTGTTGATGTACTGAACGTGTGAACTTTTGTATGTATTTTTCTTTCAATGCAGTTCAATAATGTGCTTACTTTTACTCAATCCTCAAGGATTCAGACCCGTATCTCATCTTCCCATCTGTAATTGCTACTGAATCTGCTTTTATACATTGCTAATCCAGAGTGTAAAATACAACCCTCAGAGCTCACTTCAAATATTCAACTAGTACTAGGAAAGACGAGCTTTTGTGCATGCTACAACTAAGCATAAGTACTAATTAACATATAGGCAAGAGGGAAAGTGAGGAAGTAAAGCAGTTGTAAATTTTTTTGCCTTTTAAGCTGTGATATCATCTAACATTTTTTTAAGGGAAGAAATATTATAATTGAAGGTTTATGTTGAGTACTTGTAAAACCTTCTTTTCTTATTGGACATGGTTTCAATAAAATCCATTTGGTTGCCAAGAAATCTGAGGGAGTTTAGGATGTGAATGAGGAATTTGAAGTCTACCCTCGTCCCTATAGCTTAAAATGAAAAGGCATAGTTACAAACTAAGCTTACATCGTGGCATAAACGTTTATATTCCTTAGTGGGGCTTGCAGTAGAGATTGACCCGGAAGCCAACCAAAAAAGACATGCATCTATGGTTCAAATGATTTTCTAAACTTATTAAATTGATTTTCAAGAACTTGATAAATACCTCATTTCTGTAATAAGGTGATTTCAAACGTTAGAAAACAGTGAAGGAAAATGTGAAATCACTCTACCACCAAGCATAGATGGACACTCAAGAATAAATAGTAGAGTTGGATTTGAACACAAACCTCTTTTAAAGAAGAGAATGTAAAGATGATTATGAAAAATTAGGTGTTGTTTGTTTTTTTAATTTTTTTTTTATAGAAAAAATATTTTGTTTTAGATTTCAAATAGTTTGTTTTTGTACATTTTGTTAATATATTACTTATTTCTTAAATTTTTTTAATATAAAAAAAGATATTTGACTTTTTCTGGATGCTAAAAGTAATTTATAGGTTTTTTTTTTACTTCTTAAATATTTAATAAAAATAAAATATTTTAAAAAACAACTTCATAGTTAACGTTATTAAATACTATTTAGTTTTAAATTCAAATTAAAATTAAGATCTTCACCATGCATCTTAAAATTGAAAATATATATATATATATATATATATATATATATATATATATATATATATATAACCGGCCCTCACTTTCCTTGATATTTCATTTTGTCTCTCTTCTTTCTCTTTACATTCATCATTGCAGCTGTCGTGGAAGATATCCAACTCATAGAGTTAATCAAACATAAAAAAAAAAAAAAATCCTTTTTTTTTCTTTGATTTGTTTATAGATGATTTTCTACTTTTATTTTTATGGTTATTGGTTTCTTCGGTCATGATTTTTTATGATATATAAATCCATTTTAAATTTGTTGTTAGATGGATTAATTTTTAATTTTTAATCTTATTTAGACAATTTATCTTTAAATAATAGAATTGGCTGTTAGAATTCTTATCATTTTTATTAAATTATAATTCTAATTCAATAAAATAAATATGGTCAAAAAATTGAAATTGACCGGATGCTACTTTATTATAATTGGAGAGGTATGACACGGAAGAGTTCATTTATCATTTTTCAAAGGGAGAATTAGCAAAGATGGTGGGCTCCATACAACTAAGGTTTGACCCGTTTGTTCATTTATCATTTTTCAAAAGGAGAATTACCAAAGATGGTGGGCTCTGATTGATAATGAGTCATCAACTTGATAATCTTTCATATGCTTCAAAATATAAAAACTCAAACATACCCTTATGTCTTTTATTTTAAAGTCAAACATATCCTTACTTGGCCTTTTCCCTATTTTGTCTTTTCTTCATTTTATTTTATTTTTTAATTATTATTTTTAAAATATGAATAATAATCATAAAAATAAATAATATTAGTAAGAATGATATTAATAAATAACATGAATAATTCAAAATATTAATATTATAAATAATAATATTAACACTAATAATAATAATGTGTAAAGAAGTATAAAAGAAAAACAATAAAAAAAGGTAAAATTAAATGAGAATAATAGGAAAAAAAAAGGTACAATTAGAATTCTAAAATGATCAACTTTTCAAAGGTCTTGATAGGAATTTATAAACATGGTGACCCTTTTGGGTCATTATCACGGGTAGCTCACCCTAAATGAGAATTCTCCTTTTTTTAAATTCACGTTGACCTTTTCACTAGATAAAATTTAATAATTGAAAGAATACCACATGCATTTTTTGTATGGAAGGAGGTCCCTTAGGATACAACATTGTCTAAAATCATTTATATAACTACTATTTTTTTTTTTCAAATATCTTATTTAAAAAAAGGAAAATATCAAAAATCCCCCATTAGGTCAACATTACTTATTTGTATGCTGGCTGGCCATAAGATTATTGATGGGCTGCTTAAACGCTGCTTATGAGTAATGGGTAACATGAAAATTTCAACCAGAAGGTGGTCTGCTAATCTCGTTTTCTTGCTTATTTCTTCAGGTTTTCACTTGCAATTTGTTGATGCCTTTACAGATACAATCTTACAAGGTCAATCACTCACAACCTCTCAGACCATCATATCTGCTGGTGGTAACTTTGAATTAGGATTCTTTTCTCCTGGAAAGTCCACAAAATATTATGTGGGGATATGGTACAAGAAATTCTCAGAGCAAACCATTGTGTGGGTAGCTAACCGAGATTATTCATTCACAAATCCATCCGTGGTTCTTACTGTCAGCACAGATGGCAACCTCGAGATTTTGGAGGGGAAGATTTCGTACAAGGTGACAAGCATATCATCAAACAGCAACACTAGTGCCACCCTGTTGGATTCTGGAAATCTTGTTTTGAGAAATAAGAAGTCAGATGTCTTATGGGAGAGCTTTGACTATCCATCGGACACGCTCCTGCCCGGAATGAAACTTGGATATGACAAAAGGGCTGGAAAAACATGGTCACTGGTGTCATGGAAGAGCAGAGACGATCCCAGTCCAGGAGCTTTCTCCATAGAACACGATGCGAATGAAAGTAGTCAGATTTTTAATCTGCAAGGACCCAAAATGTATTGGACTAGTGGGGTGTGGAATGGGCAGATTTTCAGCCAGGTTCCTGAGATGCGTTTGTCCGACATGTATAAGTACAATGCATCCTTTAATGAGAATGAAAGCTATTTGACTTACTCTCTTCGTTATCCCTCCATTCTGAGCAGAGTGGTGCTAGATGTGTCAGGCCAGGTTAGGAAACTGAATTGGCATGAAGGCACACATGAATGGGATTTATTTTGGCTTCAACCAAAAACACAGTGTGAGGTTTATGCTTACTGTGGGCCTTTCGGAACCTGCACTCGGGATTCTGTTGAATTTTGTGAATGCTTGCCAGGTTTTGAACCTCGCTTCCCTGAAGACTGGAATCTGCAAGACAGATCTGGAGGGTGTGTGAGGAAAGCAGATTTGGAGTGTGTCAATGAAAGCCATGCTAATGGGGAGCGAGACCAGTTTCTTTTGGTGTCTAACGTGAGACTGCCCAAGTATCCAGTAACACTGCAAGCAAGGAGTGCTATGGAGTGCGAATCAATTTGCCTGAATCGCTGCTCTTGCTCTGCTTATGCTTATGAGGGAGAGTGTAGAATATGGGGTGGAGATCTTGTAAACGTGGAGCAGCTACCAGATGGTGACAGTAATGCTAGAAGTTTCTATATCAAACTTGCTGCCTCTGAGCTAAATAAGAGAGGTAAGAAAAAAGAGTCATAGTTGTTATTGTAGGAGGACATAAAGCATATGGGTCTTGTTTTATTTTCAAAATAAAATGGCCATCGATTCAGCTAAATTTAATATGATATATTTCCTTCTACAGTTTCAAGCAGCAAGTGGAAGGTATGGCTAATTATTACACTGGCCATATCTTTAACTTCAGCCTTTGTCATTTATGGGATATGGGGAAAGTTCCGAAGAAAAGGTCAGTATTTCTCATGGACAGACGGATGGCCAAGCGATTCAACCGTTTTTAGGTTCCATCTACAAATAAAAAACCAGTTCTTTTCTGAAATGAGTTCATTAGCACTGTTATTGAATAATTAAGGTAACATTAGGATTTCATGTTCTGATTACATGTGAGTGTGTATGTGGAATCCAATGTGAGAAATAATTTATTCCCATGCCAGAATTCCTACATTCTTATGATATTTAATGTCTGTCTGTTCTTTACCAAGCAGGGGAAGATTTGTTAGTATTTGATTTCGGTAACAGCTCAGAAGATACCAGCTGCTATGAGCTTGGCGAGACAAATAGACTTTGGAGGGGCGAGAAGAAGGAAGTTGATTTGCCCATGTTCAGTTTTGTGAGTGTATCTGCTTCTACAAATAACTTTTGTATTGAAAATAAACTAGGAGAGGGCGGTTTTGGATCTGTTTACAAGGTGAGATTATAACCCCTGACAATAATGTTCTACAATCTATCCTGGAATGTAAAGGCCCACTTGATATATACCAAATTTCTTTTACTTGGTGTAATTGTAGTCTGTTGAAATTCCCATGACAGGGAAAGTCACAAAGAGGATATGAGGTAGCTGTGAAAAGGCTCTCAAAAAGATCTAAACAGGGATGGGAGGAGTTAAAAAATGAAGCCATGCTTATAGCCAAGCTGCAACACAAGAATCTTGTGAAAGTTTTGGGATACTGCATCGAGCGAGATGAGAAGATATTGATTTATGAGTATATGTCCAACAAAAGCTTGGATTTCTTCCTCTTTGGTTTGTAACTTCCACATACAAATGCTTCCAGCTACTGTATATTCAATGAGAACTTCACACATTCATCATTCTTCACCACTTATTTGCTAACATCTATTTATTTGGTGTAAAATGGAAATAGATCCAGCAAAACGCGGGATTCTGAATTGGGAGACGCGAGTTCGCATCATTGAAGGGGTTGCTCAGGGACTTCTTTATCTCCATCAGTACTCCAGATTGAGAGTTATTCATCGAGATTTGAAGGCTAGCAACATTCTTCTGGATAAAGACATGAACCCTAAAATATCAGATTTTGGAATGGCAAGAATTTTTGGAGGAAATGAATCAAAAGCAACAAAACATATAGTTGGGACTTAGTAAGTGAATCCTAACGCATTGTAAAATATGTGGATTGTCTCACAACATGCTTTTTTTTGCGTATATATTTGTATTCATGCAGTTATTAAATGAATTGTTGTAATAATGAATCCAGTGGCTATATGTCCCCCGAGTATGTTTTGCGAGGTCTCTTTTCAACTAAATCTGATGTTTTTAGCTTCGGGGTCTTGTTACTAGAGATTCTAAGTGGCAAGAAGATTACCGAATTTTATCATAGTGACTCACTCAATCTTCTTGGATATGTAAGTAACACAATTTTCCTCTGATGTACCTAGATTTATCATGTTTACTACTATATTTCAAGCTTCAAGTTACATCCTTGAATGCAATTGACCAAATTAAGACTATATATATTTCTTTTTTTTTGGGAATTGTTCATCAAAGTATAATTTTTTTTTTCTTTAGGCATGGGATCTGTGGAAAAACAACAGAGGACAGGAGTTGATTGATCCAGTACCGAATGAGATATCTTCGAGACATATTCTGTTAAGGTACATCAATGTAGCCCTTCTCTGTGTTCAAGAAAATGCAGATGATAGACCCACGATGTCCGATGTTGTCTCCATGCTTGGTAGGGAAAATGTACTTTTATCTTCTCCAAATGAGCCGGCATTCTCATATCTAAGGGGCGTGAAACCACATGCATCTCAAGAGAGGCCTGAAATTTGTTCCTTAAATGATGTAACACTTTCAAGCATGGGAGCACGATAAGTGTTCTAAATTTCAGATTGCATATGCTTAAATGTCTTCAGCATATTGTCTAATATTATATTGGCCATCAAGTTGATTGTTGATGTATTGAACGTGTGAAATTTTGTATGTATTTTTCTTTCAATGCAGTTCAATAATGTGCTTAATTTTACTCAATCCTCAAGTATTCAGACCTGTATCTCATCTTCCCCTCTGTAATTGCTACTGAATCTGCTTTTATGCATTGCCAATCCAGAGTGTAAAATACAACCCTCAAAGCTCACTGCAAATATTCAACTAGTACTAGGAAAGACGAGCTTTTGCGCATGCTACAACTAAGCATAAGTATTGATTAACATATAGGCAAGAGGGAAAGTGAGGAAGGAAAGCAGTTGTAGATTTTTTTGCCTTTTAAGTTGTGATATCATCTAACATTTTTTTAAGGGAAGAAATATTATAATTGAAGGTTTACGTTGAGTACTCGTAAAACCTTCTTTTCTTATTGGACATGGTTTCAATAAAATCCATTTGGTAGCCAAGAAATCTGAGGGAGTTCAAGATGTGAATGAGGAATTTGAAGTCTACCCTCGTCCCTATAGCTTAAAATGAAAAGGCATAGTTACAAACTAAGCTTACATCGTGGCATAAACGTTTATATTCCTTAGTGGGGCTTGCAGTAGAGATTGACCCGGAAGCCAACCAAAAAAGACATGCATCTATGGTTCAAATGATTTTCTAAACTTATTAAATTGATTTTCAAGAACTTGATAAATACCTCATTTCTGTAATAAGGTGATTTCAAACGTTAGAAAACAGTGAAGGAAAATGTGAAATCACAAAACCACCAAGCATAGATGGACACTCAAGAATAAATAGTAGAGTTGGATTTGAACACAAACCTCTTTTAAAGAAGAGAATGTAAAGATGATTATGAAAAATTAGGTGTTGTTTGTTTTTTTAATTTTTTTTTATAGAAAAAATATTTTGTTTTAGATTTCAAATAGTTTGTTTTTGTACATTTTGTTAATATATTACTTATTTCTTAAATTTTTTTAATATAAAAAAAGATATTTGACTTTTTCTGGATGCTAAAAGTAATTTATAGGTTTTTTTTTTACTTCTTAAATATTTAATAAAAATAAAATATTTTAAAAAAAAACTTAATAGTTAACGTTATTAAATACTATTTAGTTTTAAATTCAAATTAAAATTAAGTAAAAAAAAAAAGTAAAACCACCTTAATATTAAATTTGGTTGAAAAAATAAATCTCTTATGTTTTTCCACCACCCATAAGCGACTTTGTGCCAGCATACAAATAAGTAATGTGGGCCTAATGGGGGATTTTTGATATTTTCCTTTTTTTTAATAAGATATTTGAAAAAAAAAATAGTAGTTATATAAATTATTTTAGACAATGTTGTATCCTAAGGGACCTCCTTCCATACAAAAAATGCATGTGGTATTCTTTCAATTATTAAATTTTATCTAGCGAAAAGGTCAACGTGAATTTAAAAAAAGGAGAATTCTCATTTAGGGTGAGCTACCAGTGATAATGACCCAAAAGGGTCACCATGTTTATAAATTCCTATCAAGACCTTTGAAAAGTTGATCATTTCAGAATTCTAATTGTACCTTTTTTTTCCTATTATTCTCATTTAATTTTACCCTTTTTTTATTGTTTTTCTTTTATACTTCTTTACACATTATTATTATTAGTGTTAATATTATTATTTATAATATTAATATTTTGAATTATTCATGTTATTTATTAATATCATTCTTACTAATATTATTTATTTTTATGATTATTATTCATATTTTAAAAATAATAATTAAAAAATAAAATAAAATGAAGAAAAGAAAAAATAGGGAAAAGACAAAGTAAGGATATGCTTGACTTTAAAATAAAAGACATAAGGGTATGTTTGAGTTTTTATATTTTGAAGCATATGAAAGATTATCAAGTTGATGACTCATTATCAATCAGAGCCCACCATCTTTGGTAACTCTCCTTTTGAAAAATGATAAATGAACAAACGGGTCAAACATTAGTAGTATGGAGCCCACCATCTTTGCTAATTCTCCCTTTGAAAAATGATAAATGAACTCTTCCGTGTCATACCTCTCCAATTATAATAAAGTAGCATCCGGTCAATTTCAATTTTTTGACTGTATTTATTTTATTGAATTAGAATTATAATTTAATAAAAATGATAAGAATTCTAACAGCCAATTCTATTATTTAAAGATAAATTGTCTAAATAAGATTAAAATTAAAAATTAATCCATCTAACAACAAATTTAAAATGGATTTATATATCATAAAAAATCATGACCGAAGAAACCAATAACCATAAAAATAAAAGTAGAAAATCATCTATAAACAAATCAAAGAAAAAAAAAAGATTTTTTTATTTTTATTTTTATGTTTGATTAACTCTATGAGTTGGATATCTTCCACGACAGCTGCAATGATGAATGTAAAGAGAAAGAAGAGAGACAAAATGAAGTATCGAGGAAAGTGAGGGCCGGTTATATCACTACTACAAAAATAATTTATGATGTCACTATTTATGGTGTCGCATTTAAAATAATGACACCATTGAACTTAAAATTTATAAAGGTGACACATCATATAAAAAATCTTCAATTAGGATAGTTAGATGATGCTAATTTCAGATTTACAGTGTCATTTTTTGGAAGTGACACCATATGAAATAAAAAGTTTTAAATTTTATAACTCAATGGGCCCTTTTTAAAAATAGTGAGTAGGAACAATTTATGAAAAGTTCATTGTTTCCATATATACATTAACTAATATAAAAGATCTTATTGCTTAACCCTAACCATCGTTTTCTTCTCCTTCTTCTCACACCCATGGTCGGCACACCCATAATTGATATTCTTTGCTTCGTAAAATCTCGGGTAAGTCAAAATCTCTTATCTATCATCTTCATTTTTTTTATTAATGCAAAAAACTTTGTTAGTATAATTGTTTTATATCTCTTGATTTAGTATATCTATGATGTGGGTTTTGTAAATGGTGTTTTTTATCGAGTTCCAGGGAAGTAAAAACTAGGTTTAACATTCTAACATATTTTTTGTTTCATTGCTAATAAGCCCCAAAACAAATGAAAACAAGAAAAATGAATTATTTTTAAAAATTTTGTCTAATTGAGAATGAGAGATACATTAGTTTGTAGTAATTTTTCGCATGAAATGGTATTTTATTGAAGACTTGACTATATTTGATACTTTTTTCCACAACTTTTTGGTGAAGTCTAACAATAGAGATTGACATCTACTACAAGATGATGCTCAATTAATCCAAAAGCACTTAAGTTATTTAGGGTTTTCTTCGGTTAACCTAAGAAAACATTCCTACTTTCTTTGTATTGAGTCAGCTAAATAGAATAGAATATTGGGTATCAGAGTGGTAAAGGGTATTATAAATATGACTTTTTTTTTTTAGAGTCACCTACATGGAATGAATTATTGGTAGGTGAACAAAATATTGGAGTGATTGTAATAGTTGAATTAGTAAATGGAAGATAAGTGTATGTTGCTTTGTTTATTCTATAAAAACAATAATTTTAGTAGTTGAAATTTACATGCTTTGTTGTTTTATAAAAACAATAATTTTAGTATTTGAAATTTTAAAATGTGAATGAAATGCCTGAAAATATGTTTTGAAAAATAGGATAGTAATAAATGGAAAATAGCTCATTTCCTAAAAATATTTTGATAAATTAAAATAATATGTGGTTAAAATATATTTTTGTGAAAGTATTTAAAAATGAATCAAAATATTAATAATTGTTATTTTGTTTGAAAATAATTTAGGAATATAAAATAATATTGGGGATAATTTTTTAGTTTAAATTGGGTTATAAATGGTTAATTTTTTTTGGACTGTCCTTTTTGAAAATAATCCAATGATAATTTTTTTAAATAAGAATGTTAAAAATAATTTTAAAAATAAAATTTTGTTGGCAATGATTTCTCTAAAAGTATTTTAGGCATAAATGGAAATTTCTTGTATGAAAATAAGAGAATATATATATATATATATATATATATATATATATAATAGACATAAAAATAGACTTCTTTGATATTTAATAAACAAGTGAATTTTTCTCTAAAAAAAGAATAAAATAAGAATTTCTCTATATAATAAAATAATTTATATATGAGATAGTTTTCAATAAGAAAGTTTTGAAAATAAATTTGGGATAAAATATTTTTTAGTAAGTTTTGTTTAGATAATTCAATAATAAAGTGGTTTATTAACTTTTCTTAAAAAATAACATTCTTCTTTCTTTTTTGAATTGATCAATTTTTTTAGAAATAAAATTGTTAGATTCTATTTTTTGTAAATGTTTAAGAAATTCTAAAAAAATTCTTTAAAAATAAAATGACCTTTCTACCACATTCCTTGTAATAAATAATTGTTTTTTATAAATATTGTAAAGTAAAAAAAAAAAAAAGTCTTTGTTTAGTTAACCTAAGAAGACATTCCTACTTTTCTTTGTGTTGAGAGTCACCTAAATGGAATGAAATATTCAATATCATAGGAGAGTAAAAAGTATTGTAGAAATGATTTTGTTGAGAGAGTTATCTAAATGGAATGAGATATTGGTAGGTGAATAAAATATTATGGTGATTGTAATAGTTGACTTAGTGAGTAGAGGAGAAGTGTATGCTTCTTTGTTTATTCTATAAAAACAATAATTTTAGTAGTTGAAAACGTGTATGAAATGATTGAAAATATTTTTTGAAAAATAAGAAAATAATAAATGGATAATAGCTCATTTCCTAAAAATCTTTTGATAAATTAAAATAACTTGTAGTTAAAATATATTCTTGTGAAAGTATTTAAAAATGAACCAATATATTAATAATTGTTATTTTGTTTAAAAATAATTTAAGAGTAAAAAAATAATACTGAGTTCAAATATGACTACTTTGTTATGAGATTCATTAAAGAAATAATTGTTGATTTTACAGTTATTGCATCAAAGGTTTTACTCGTTTAATGAATTGTACATAATTTCATACTTTCAATTATTGTGATATTAATGTTATTCTCATTTGATTTCAGTTTGATGACAAATAAAACATATTCTCAAGTAGAATTTGATGAAATTAGAGAAAAATAGATTACTTTTGTGTTATAACTAATCATGAATCATATTGATGTATCGTGATCATTCATGGTAAGTCCCTTAGTTGTTATATGATTGAATTTTCCATTGATATTGTATAACATTACTTATTCTTTACGAACTATTTTTATACCAAAATGAGAAAAAGGAAAAAGAAAAAGAAAACATTAGTACTTAGATTTGTTTATTGTTTATAACATCACATTTTTATTTTCAATAAGAACTCTAAAACTCATTAAACTATGAAATGCAGGTATACACTCTTGGGAGGACAATATGAAGAATAAAAAGAAAGGAGAAAGAGGCAACAAGATTTAGGTTTTTAGATATGACTCTTATGTCATATATTATAGGACATAAATGTTACTTTATTTGGAATTGAGAATTTTGGGTTTTTGGATGCAACTCTTGTGTCATTTTATGGTTAGCCGATTTTATGCATATGAAATGCAAGTATACATGAATGTTGGGAAGCTTAACATTTCTAAATCATGTTTTAATGTGTATTCACTTTTCTTTTTTAGTTTTGGTGGGTTTGATGTGTTTGATGTACTATCATTTTGTGAACATTTGATATACAAATATTATGAAAATATAATTTGATATTATTTAACCTGTGTAAATTGTCCATAAATATAATAATCATATTACATTTAACTTATATTTTCATAATGCTTATGAATTAATTTGTAACATATTACATCATCCAATAATATTTGTATATCAAATGTTCACAAAATGATAGTACATCAAACACATCAAACCCACCAAAACTAAAAAAGAAAAGTGAATACACATTAAAACATGATTTAGAAATGTTAAGCTTCCCAACATTCATGTATACTTGCATTTCATATGCATAAAACCGGCTAACCATAAAATGACACAAGAGTTGCATCCAAAAACCCAAAATTCTCAATTCCAAATAAAGTAACATTTATGTCCTATAATATATGACATAAGAGTCATATCTAAAAACCTAAATCTTGTTGCCTCTTTCTCCTTTCTTTTTATTCTTCATATTGTCCTCCCAAGAGTGTATACCTGCATTTCATAGTTTAATGAGTTTTAGAGTTCTTATTGAAAATAAAAATGTGATGTTATAAACAATAAACAAATCTAAGTACTAATGTTTTCTTTTTCTTTTTCCTTTTTCTCATTTTGGTATAAAAATAGTTCGTAAAGAATAAGTAATGTTATACAATATCAATGGAAAATTCAATCATATAACAACTAAGGGACTTACCATGAATGATCACGATACATCAATATGATTCATGATTAGTTATAACACAAAAGTAATCTATTTTTCTCTAATTTCATCAAATTCTACTTGAGAATATGTTTTATTTGTCATCAAACTGAAATCAAATGAGAATAACATTAATATCACAATAATTGAAAGTATGAAATTATGTACAATTCATTAAACGAGTAAAACCTTTGATGCAATAACTGTAAAATCAACAATTATTTCTTTAATGAATCTCATAACAAAGTAGTCATATTTGAACTCAGTATTATTTTTTTACTCTTAAATTATTTTTAAACAAAATAACAATTATTAATATATTGGTTCATTTTTAAATACTTTCACAAGAATATATTTTAACTACAAGTTATTTTAATTTATCAAAAGATTTTTAGGAAATGAGCTATTATCCATTTATTATTTTCTTATTTTTCAAAAAATATTTTCAGTCATTTCATACACGTTTTCAACTACTAAAATTATTATTTTTATAGAATAAACAAAGAAGCATACACTTCTCCTCTACTCACTAAGTCAACTATTACAATCACCATAATATTTTATTCACCTACCAATATCTCATTCCATTTAGATAACTCTCTCAACAAAATCATTTCTACAATACTTTTTACTCTCCTATGATATTGAATATTTCATTCCATTTAGGTGACTCTCAACACAAAGAAAAGTAGGAATGTCTTCTTAGGTTAACTAAACAAAGACTTTTTTTTTTTTACTTTACAATATTTATAAAAAACAATTATTTATTACAAGGAATGTGGTAGAAAGGTCATTTTATTTTTAAAGAATTTTTTAGAATTTCTTAAATATTTACAAAAAATAGAATCTAACAATTTTATTTCTAAAAAAATTGATCAATTCAAAAAAGAAAGAAGAATGTTATTTTTTAAGAAAAGTTAATAAACCACTTTATTATTGAATTATCTAAACAAAACTTACTAAAAAATATTTTATCCCAAATTTATTTTCAAAACTTTCTTATTGAAAACTATCTCATATATAAATTATTTTATTATATAGAGAAATTCTTATTTTATTCTTTTTTTAGAGAAAAATTCACTTGTTTATTAAATATCAAAGAAGTCTATTTTTATGTCTATTATATATATATATATATATATATATATATATATATATTCTCTTATTTTCATACAAGAAATTTCCATTTATGCCTAAAATACTTTTAGAAAAATCATTGCCAACAAAATTTTATTTTTAAAATTATTTTCAACATTCTTATTTAAAAAAATTATCATTGGATTATTTTCAAAAAGGACAGTCCAAAAAAAATTAACCATTTATAACCCAATTTAAACTCAAAAATTATCCCCAATATTATTTTATATTCCTAAATTATTTTCAAACAAAATAACAATTATTAATATTTTGATTCATTTTTAAATACTTTCACAAAAATATATTTTAACCACATATTATTTTAATTTATCAAAATATTTTTAGGAAATGAGCTATTTTCCATTTATTACTATCCTATTTTTCAAAACATATTTTCAGGCATTTCATTCACATTTTAAAATTTCAAATACTAAAATTATTGTTTTTATAAAACAATAAAGCATGTAAATTTCAACTACTAAAATTATTGTTTTTATAGAATAAACAAAGCAACATACACTTATCTTCCATTTACTAATTCAACTATTACAATCACCCCAATATTTTGTTCACCTACCAATAATTCATTCCATGTAGGTGACTCTAAAAAAAAAAAGTCATAGTTATAATACCCTTTACCACTCTGATACCCAATATTCTATTCTATTTAGGTGACTCAATACAAAGAAAGTAGGAATGTTTTCTTAGGTTAACCGAAGAAAACCCTAAATAACTTAAGTGCTTTTGGATTAATTGAGCATCATCTTGTAGTAGATGTCAATCTCTATTGTTAGACTTCACCAAAAAGTTGTGGAAAAAAGTATCAAATATAGTCAAGTCTTCAATAAAATACCATTTCATGCGAAAAATTACTACAAACTAATGTATCTCTCATTCTCAATTAGACAAAATTTTTAAAAATAATTCATTTTTCTTGTTTTCATTTGTTTTGGGGCTTATTAGCAATGAAACAAAAAATATGTTAGAATGTTAAACCTAGTTTTTACTTCCCTGGAACTCGATAAAAAACACCATTTACAAAACCCACATCATAGATATACTAAATCAAGAGATATAAAACAATTATACTAACAAAGTTTTTTGCATTAATAAAAAAAATGAAGATGATAGATAAGAGATTTTGACTTACCCGAGATTTTACGAAGCAAAGAATATCAATTATGGGTGTGCCGACCATGGGTGTGAGAAGAAGGAGAAGAAAACAATGGTTAGGGTTAAGCAATAAGATCTTTTATATTAGTTAATGTATATATGGAAACAATGAACTTTTCATAAATTGTTCCTACTCACTATTTTTAAAAAGGGCCCATTGAGTTATAAAATTTAAAACTTTTTATTTCATATGGTGTCACTTCCAAAAAATGACACTGTAAATCTGAAATTAGCATCATCTAACTATCCTAATTGAAGATTTTTTATATGATGTGTCACCTTTATAAATTTTAAGTTCAATGGTGTCATTATTTTAAATGCGACACCATAAATAGTGACATCATAAATTATTTTTGTAGTAGTGGAGGGGCAAGAAGAGGGAAGTTGATTTGCCCATGTTCAGTTTTGCGAGTGTATCTGCTTCTACAAATAACTTCTCTATTGAAAATAAACTAGGAGAGGGCGGTTTTGGATCTGTTTACAAGGTTAGATTACAACCCCTGACAATAATGTTCTACAATCTATCCTGGAATGTAAAGGCCCACTTGATATATACCAAATTTCTTTTACTTGCTGTAATTGTACTCAGTTGAAATTCCCATGACAGGGAAAGTCACAAAGAAGATATGAAGTAGCTGTAAAAAGGCTCTCAAAAATATCTAAACAGGGATGGGAGGAGTTAAAAAATGAAGCCATGCTTATAGCCAAGCTGCAACACAAGAATCTTATGAAAGTTTTGGGATACTGCATCGAGCGGGATGAGAAGATATTGATTTACGAGTATATGTCCAACAAAAGCTTGGATTTCTTCCTCTTTGCTTTGTAACTTCCACATACATATACTTCCAGCTACTGTATATTCAATGAGAAAACTTTACACATTCATCATTTTTCACCACTTATTTGCTAACATCTATTTATTTGGTGTAAAATGGAGATAGATCCTACAAAACATGGGATTCTGAATTGGAAGACACGGGTTCACATCATTGAAGGGGTTGCTCAGGGACTTCTTTATCTGCATCAGTACTCCAGATTGAGGATTATTCATCGAGATTTGAAGGCTAGCAACATTCTTCTGGATAAGGATATGAATCCTAAAATATCAAATTTTGGAATGGCAAGAATTTTTGGAGGCAATGAATCAAAAGCAACAAAACATATAGTTGGGACTTAGTAAGTGAAACCTAACAAATTATAAAATATGTGAATGCTCATACAACATTTGAAATCATGCAGCTACTGAATGATTTTTCTCATTAATAATCAAATCCAGTGGCTATATGTCCCCTGAGTATGCTTTGGAAGGTCTTTTCTCCACTAAATCTGATGTCTTTAGCTTTGGGGTCTTGTTACTGGAGATTTTGAGTGGCAAGAAGAATACTGGATTTTACCAAACCGACTCGCTCAATCTTCTTGGATATGTGAGTAACACAATATTTATTCACTTACATAACTATTTATGATGTTTTGATATGCTAATTCCTAGTTTTCAATTCCCTTGTTATATCACCTATCCAGTTGTCTTGGGCTACTGGAAAATTTTCACATTATGTCTACCACTCAGTTTCAAAGCTTATTTTATTTTGTTGGCCGATATAAAAAGGACTTTATTATCTTTTACTTTTCGGGAATTTGCATCAATGGATAATTTTCTTCATTTAGGCATGGGATCTGTGGAAAGACAGCAGGGGCCAGGAGTTGATGGATCCAGGGTTGGAAGAGACATTACCAACACACATTCTGTTGAGGTACATCAATGTAGGCCTTCTTTGTGTTCAAGAAAGTGCAGATGATAGACCTACCATGTCTGATGTTGTCTCAATGCTTGGCAATGAAAGTGTACGTTTACCTTCTCCAAAACAACCGGCATTTTCAAATCTGAGAAGTGGGGTGGAACCACATATATCCCAAAACAGGCCTCAGATTTGTTCCTTAAATGGTGTTACACTTTCAGTTATGGAAGCACGATAGTGGTTCAGAACTTAATAAATAATATGCTTAAATTTCAGCATATTGTCTTGTATTGTTCTTGGTGAATTCATAGCTCATATACTAAAATGGACAAGTGACCTTATGTGTGTATTTTTCTTCCAAAACAGTTTAATAATCATCTTGTACTCAACCCCCCTATGGATTCAGACCTGTGTCTCAGCTTCCTATCTAAAATTGCTACTAAATCTAACTTTATCTGATCAAATTTGGATTTAGTTTGAAAATGATCTGTTCCATTGTCAATCCAAAGAATAAAATACAACTTTTTTCATTGCTTAGTAGCTAACAAAAGGTGCCTTTGGGGCCAATCCAACTATAGAGAATCAACCACCCACCTTCCACTTCCTCTCTTATGGATGTTTCTGAATGCCCTGGCATATGTATATCATGTACATATACACCACCAATTTGGCCTGGGATCAGTTTCATCAAGTATTTCAGGAGACAACATAAAACAAGTCAAAAAGTAGATAACTACGAACTAATTGGCCATCCAGCACAGAAAATCCATCTCCCAATGGGGCCTTAAAGCACTTGAATTTACTGTTCTTTCCATCATTATTTTCATTCTGGGCATGGCCTAGATTGAAGAAAGGTCCGATACAAATTGGAAAAGTCATAGAAGGAAATATATCTAGGAGGGAATCCTAACAAAAGGTCTTTCAAAACTGCTACACCTTGCTTTGAATGGTACCTGGTATCTACATTGAATGAGTGTTTTTCCTATGTCCCACCATTAAAATGAATGGGAGTCTTGCAAATTACATAGATTTTTTTTTTTATAATGTATTATTTTATAAATTTCATAGAATTATTAATTTAGTATTTTAGCCCCAAAGTCCCTAAAAAACATTATTTGCTTGAGGGGTTCATATTATCATGCATTAATTTATTGAAATTCTACTATTTTTTCCTTAATTAAAAAGTGAATTTTTTATTTTATTATTTTATTTTTCTTTAACAAAAAAAGTCACTTTTTCTCTTTTTTCTTTGAAGTCCTCTAACTTCATAACACTCGAACTCATTTTCTCATACAAAATAAAATTAATCGAATTCAAATTTGAAACATTGAAAATTAATCAATAACATAAAAATCAATTTATATAATCAAAAACCTTAATTACTATCAAATTACTAACTTTCTAACTATTTACATGATTAATCATTATAAGATTTTTATTATGACAATAGATTTTGGTACTGATGATCTAGAACCCTGATCTGTAGACACACAAGTCCCTGTCATCAAACCCTGATCTAGAACAGTATTTGACATCATGGAAATGCACTGATGATCCATCCACTAGAAACTTCACTTGGAGATTAGATATTCCCAGGCTGCCTCAACTGGCTGTTGGCATGGGATCAGTCAAAAAGTACCGCACAGGGCCATGGAATGGAGTTTGATTTAATGGTTTACCAGTGTTTCCCAATGAGGAGGTCTATTTACCATTAATGATTTTTAATGAGGAGAATGTATATTACTTGTCTCAGGCTGGCAACTACTCTGCTAATCTGGGAGTCACCATCAATCATTTAGGCTTGCTGCAATGGAATATATTGAATGAAAGCAATGATGAGTGGACTACTATGTACACTGTTACCATATGACCTATGTGACAACTATGGACAGTGTGGTATGATCTATGTGACAACTATGGACAGTGTGGTGCTAATGGCATTTGCAGGCTTTCCAGCATGCCAGTCTGTGAGTGTTTGAAGGGGTTCACCCCAACTCAAAAGGAGAATGGGAAATGTTTGATTGGTCTAGTGGATGTGAAAGGGCAGGGACCTTGGATTGCAAGAGCAAAGATGACCTTATGAAGGTCTTAGGGGTGAAATTGCCTGACTTGTTGGAGTTTTGGTTGAACAAGAGTATGAGCCTCAAGGAATGTGAGGCAGAGTGCTTGAAGAACTGCTCCTGTGTGGCGTATGCAAATTCAAACATTAAAGGTGGAAGCAGTGGTTGTTTGACCTGGTATGGAGATCTGATTGATATTGGAGGGTTCACAGATGGGAAAAGTGGGCAAGACCTTTATATCAGATGTCCAGCTGGGGAACTAGGTAAGAGTATTCGACACTCTTTTCACTTCCAAGCTCTTTTATTGTTCATCCATGAAGGTTTAACATGCATTGCTATCCGGATTGCATGGTTGATTATTTTCTCTAGGTGAGTTAGGATCTTTTTCATTTTTGGGATATGAAAGAAAGTTAGGATTGTTTGTCATATATCATAGTGGGACATTTTGACATGGAATAGCTAGCATCCTCAGTAATGGTTTCTATCTTTTAACTAAAGGCACAGAAACAATTGATGGCCAACTCTCTCTGCAGTAAGGTGCAGACAAGACTGAAGCAAGGATTTGATAACAAAAGTTTTTAGCAAAATGATTAAATTTCTTCCCATCTCCTGTTTCAGGGTCAATCCATGGTTCAAATAAGAAGAAAAAACTGGTTGCTGGCCTAGTTGCATCGACCATTTCTGGAATGCTAATCTTGGGCTTGGTGTTCTGATGCATAAAAAGGAAAAAAAATGAGGTAATCCTAATTATTGGTCCATTCAGTGTTTCAACTTTCATCATTGAAAATCTATATCATACAACTGGATCCTGACTACAGTAATGAAGTAGGCACTATCTCATCAATAGGCCTGGAAAGTGAGATGGAAGATTTGGAGTTACCTTTGTTTGATTTGGCTACCATTGATACTGCTACTAACAACTTCTGTGTCATAAATAGAATTGGCACAGGCAGCTTTGGTCCTGTTTTCAAGGTAACATTTGATTGCAAGAAAAAGTGTGTTTCCTATGAGACTATGCAGGGTAGTTTGTCAATAGAACAAGAAGTAGCAGTGAAGTGGTTGTCAAAGAATTCAGGACAGGGTCTTCAAGAGTTTAAGAATGAGATTTTTTTAATTTCCAAACTCCAACACAAGAATCTTGTGAAGCTTTTAGGCTGCTGCATTCAGGGACGAGAAAGGATATCACTCTATGAATATATGCCCAACAAGAGTTTGGATTATTTTATTTCTGTTTGAAAGTCTCAACCCTTTATATCTCTTTGGATTGGTTTGGGTACATGATCATCCATACCATGCTCATGCATCTATAGAGTACAAATAGTTATAATCGCAAAATTTGCAACGGTTGAAATGATGTGCAGATCAAAACAGAAGAGCGTTACTGCCATGGAAAAAGCGCTTTGACATTGTTATGGGGATCTTGCAAGGACTTGTTCATCTCCACCAAGATTCTAGACTTCAAATCATTCACAGGGATCTCAAGGCAAGCAATATACTGCTAGATGAAAACCTGAACCCCAAAATTTCAGACTATGGCTTGGCAATAATTTTTGGAGGGGGATAAAATGGAAGCAAAAACAGAGTAATTGTAACATAGTAAGTTCTGTACTTCAACTTTAGAAATGATGTGCTTTTCCCTTGAAATAACCTACATTTGAAATCTTCATGCAGTGGCTACACGTCCCCTGAGTATGTGATTGATTGCAAATCTTCTGTTAAATCCAATGTCTTTAGTTTTGGTGTGCTTCTGCTGGAGATTGTGGCTTGTATAAAGAACAGGGGGTTCTATCATTCAAACTACCACCATAATCTTCTGGGACATGCAAGTAGAAAGAAAGAAAATCCACCTCTGTCACACACACACATCAAAGACGCATGCCCTCTCTTGCTTTTCTGACAAAGTATATGGCTTCCAATTGCTTTAGACATGGTTGCTTTGGAAACAAGACAAGGCCTTGGAAGTAATGGATGCATGTTTGGAGGACTCATATATTGAATCCCAGCTACTAAGATGCATACAAGTCGGTTTATTATGTGTTGAAAACCTCCCAGCAGATAGACCAGCTATGTCATCTGTTATTTTCACGTTGGGTAATGAGGGAGCAACACTACCTTAACCTAAACATCCTGGTTTCTTCATAGAAATAAGTACGATGGATACAGATGCAACAACAGGACGTGAAGAGTTACCTTCAGAAAATGTAGTAACCATCGCACTGCCAGAAGGTAGATAAAGGATTCAAGCACTGTGTCAGCATGTGCAGGGTGCATCCAAGGTTTAATTCATGTAGGATATAGCACTAGGCTCTTCAATGGATGGGCACCAATTTCCTTAAGGTTGCAAAACTAGATTACAGCTTGGCCCCAAGGAGGCCAAGGTGTTGGATTTACTGCACTAGAACCATATCTGCTGAGCTTCATAATCCTCTAAATGTATGAATAAAATGTGCTGGAGCGTGTCCTCTATGGCAGTTCAGGACAGTGTGACTTGTAACTTAAAACTCACTAGTACAACTTTTGAAATTTATATTTTCACAGGATCAAGTTGGGTATATGCACAAGAATGTGGATTCTGCAGTCAACTTGGCTGCTTCACTTTCTTTTCCTCAGAGTTCACATTTATAGGGCTTATATAGATGCTGAGCTATACAAAAAATCTTGATTTGAAATCTCAAGAATTTCTAGAGGTGTTCAAAATCCTTTGAAATGTCCTTGGGATGTGCAATGAGCTTGCAACAAATTGGAGTGAATGGAGATAAACAAATTGAAAATCAAATGAGAGGATTTGAAGCTTAAACAAATAAACACCTTCACATGATAAGGTGTGAATCTCTACTGTCTCTCTCAAGTTAGACATCTTTTAACTTCTTTTCATCTTCCCAGAAGCTTCAAAATTTTTTGCAAAACATTAACTTGAATACTATACAGTGGCAAACCTTAGTGGGAGCTTTCAAATTATTTAGGAGAAAGAATTCAAGAACTATGTAACAGATGATTCACATAGGTTCTTTCCTTAGGACAAACATGGAAAGAATTCAGGTAAATGGAGATGAATGTTTATCAAATTAACAGAGACAAACCTGCCAAGCAACCATTGAGATGCTGCAAGCTCAATTCAGATAGTTTGATCTTGCAACATTTTTTCCAATTAATTGAGGGGGCATAAGAGAAGACACTGATTTTACATCTTGGTAACTTGTTTTTCATTGGAATTGGAAAATTCCAAGTTACCCTGTTCAGACAATTCTTCCAATTGAAATGATTGAGCCCTTAAACTTGCATAGCACAGTACACTGTTAAGATTCTGGAGTCTTTGAAGACTGCAACCTGATCCACTTGATGCTGTGTCATGGTTCTATTAACTAGCTGGTCATGTCTTAACCCCCAGTTATACCCCTAAAAAGATCTCTGCTTTAATTAGAATCTCTTACTATATTCTTCCTAAACATAATATTTTAAAAGAAATTAACATATTCCTATATGAAAATATTGTCATTGGATACCCTTTTTAAAATAATAGAAAAATTCTTACAAAAAATATATCTTAATAAGAAAATATCAAAGACTTACGTGTTGACTCAAAAAGAAATTTGATACACTTTCCACCACATGCTTTATTCAAACTCAAATGTGCTTAGCATACATATGAACACGAGGGGAAGTGAGGAATGAAGCAATTAAACCAAAGTGATTTAACATTTTTTTTTTTTTTTGTGGAGAAGAATTTAGTATTTTAAGCTTGACTTTGACTCAAAACCTTTTGTTCATTTGGGAAAATTGAATGTGAAGCTGCCCATAAGCTAACCCGAAAAGACATGTATTTATTGTTCCTTTTAATTATCAATTTTATTTTGGGCATGACCTAGATTGAGAAAGGTCCAATAAGGCTTATATATATAGAAGGGGATCTTAATGTACAAAAGTGATGGATGAAGTGCATTCGTCCGCATGAAAAGAAGTAAGGTCCACTTCTTAATGGGAATTAGGTGGAGAATCAATGATGGCCATATTTTGCTACCTACTGCATTAGATTGTGCTTAAGGCTTATCTAGGGAAGGTAAGACCATTGCACTTTACTATGATCCACTACCTCATGCTCGTGTGATGATTATGGTATACGTGACACTTTTAACGTAAATTCAATTTTTTTGAATCTGTATCATTTATATAAAATGATGTAAAGTGTTTTTTCAAAAGACATCTTTAAAAGTGATAAAAAGTGTTGTAGATTTGAAAATAGTTTTCATTGTACTGTATTTTAAAAAATTAATTTTAAATTCACTGTACAATTATCAAAAATCTGACTGAATGTGGTATTCTTCCAATTATTAAATGCATCTAGCAAAAAGGTCCAACGTGTTGCAAAAATCATAAATAAATGAACATATCAAACTATCGGATTAGCTGTTAGGGTAGGGCTTTTTAACTTGTACGGATATTTTAAAAAATAATTCTTCAAAAACGGTAATTTGAAAAATAATTCTTAAAATATGGTAGGTATAAAAATATTTTCAAATCTACGACACTTTTAGCCACTTTGAAAGATATTTTTTGAAGAGACACTTTCTATATTTTTCATATCAATCATAAATGTTAAAAAAAAAAAAATTGAATCTACACTAAAGGTGTCTCTTGAAGAGACTTCTTTGGTAATTCCATAAAATTGAATTTATGTTAAAGGTGTCTCTTCAAAAGACACTTTTCCATAATTTTTTTATTAGTAATAGACGTTAAAAAAAAATTGAATTTATACTAAAGAAATATCATTTTTACAATACCATAAAATCAAATTAATACCAAAGGTGTTTCTTGAAGAGACACCTTTGATAATTTTCATATCAGTCACACAGTGAAAAAAAATTGAATTTACATTGAAGGAGTCTATACAATTCCACAAAATTGAGTTTATACTAAATGTATCTTTTGAAGAAACATTTTCCACAATTTTTATATTAGTCACCTATCGAAGAAATTAAATTTATACTAAAAGTGTCTCTTGAAGGAAAACCTTTTAATATAAATTTAATTTTATGGAATTGTGGAATGTGTCTTTTAAAAATATATTTTTAGTATAAATTCAATTATTTCAATGAATGACTGATACAAGAATTGTTGAAGGTGTCTCTTCAAGAGACACCTTTAATATAAATTTAATTTTATGAAATTATAAAAAGTGTCTTAAGAAGACATCTTTAATATAAATTCAATTTTTTTATTATGCAACTTATATGAAAACTGTGAAAATTGTCTATTTAAAAGACACTTTTAATATAAATTAGATTTTATAGAATTATAAAAGGTGTCTTTTGAAGAGACACTTTTAATGTAAATTCAAAATTTTTTTAACATGTATTATATAAAAAATATGGAAGGTGTTTCTTGAAGAGATACTCTCAATGTAAATTCAATTTTTTTGAACGTGTATCATTTATATAAAAATGATGTAAAATGTCTTTTCAAGAGACACCTTTAAAAATGACAAAAAGTATTGTAGATTTAGAAATAATTTTCATTATACTGTATTTTAAAAAATTAATTTTAAATTCACCGTACAATTATCAAAAATCCTTATAGGTACCACAAACAACTCTTTGGTGCCATACCTCCAAATGGTCACAAGTGAGATTGTGATCAGTCTAAAGCAATTATAATAAAAATTAGTAATTTGTCACATCAACTTTTAATGTTTTTAGAATATCATCTATCATGCATTTCAATTTTATTTATAATATTTATTTTATTGATTAAAAATTATAATTTAATGTATCTTGCCTAATATTAATCTATACTAAATTAAAAATACGACACTTATAAAACATTTCTATCCAAAAATACCTTTATAAACCTGTCTTTCCACATGAAAGATGTCTTTTCTTGTCGTAACTCTTTCCTATGATAACAATTGAGAGCTAAAAATAACTAAAGAAAAGTTTTTCAAATCCATTTGCTTATAAATTCTCTTTCAATGAATATTTTTTTTTCTAAGTTTCTCATTTGATCTCTGCATTTGCCTTCTACTCACTACCATGTTTCTCAACAAGGATCTAAGTATCTAAATTCTCTATTATTTTATTTATTTATTTATTTTATATTGACTTTTGGTTTTGTTTTTTACAATGCCCATTTGTGTTTATAACCATTCACCCCCAAAACGTTATCATAATTGTTAGAACTATGTCTTCATTGTCCGATATTGACATATTGTCGGTTTGAAAATGGGTATGAATTATAATATAACTTCATAATAATAATAATAATAATCACAACCAAAGTGATAAATTAATTGTTTCAAAATAATTATATTTATTTTAAATGTTTTCTACCTTTTTTCTTTACTAAAAATAAAACTTAAAGCAACGGTAATATTTTAAAGAAATAATTAATATTATAAAATTTGGTTTAGTCAAAAACAATTATTTAAATAAATTGAGGTTCCATTTGAATAGTTTATTTTTATTTTTATTTTTTTATTTATTTATTTTTTTTTAACTTAGTTGAAAGCTAAAATTGAAGCAAATCATGATTTTTTGAACAAAAAAAATATTAAAAAAAAATCATGAAATATGAAAAACTTCTCAATAAAACTTTGAAACAACCTTTTTACACACTTCCATATTAAAAATTCCCTTCAAGGCCAAAAGCATAAAAGCTCTTATCAGTTTTTAAAAATAAATTTTCAAATTTTCAAAAATTGATCCAAATAGAACCTAAATTAAGAATATGTTTTTATGAAAATAAATTTTAAATTTCTATTTTAACTAATTTTCTTAAAATGTTAAAACTTTCTAACATAAATATTACTGATAATTAGTTGCATATTATGTAAAAAACATGTTTGTTGATTTATTTGTTCTATTTTTTTTTTATTAACTCAACCAAACATAATCTTTTTTTAAACAAAAATGGTTTTCTAAAATTCAGTTCCCAAATACCATTTTTTTTTTTATTTGAAAACACCAAAAACCGTTGTTCAAAACAATTTTAAAAAACAACAATCATACAGACCCTTAAATTTTATCCATTGTATTATAACACAAATTGTGAAGTGTTAATTGAAGTTTGATATACACATAATTTCTGTTTTTATTTTAATATAATGACTACAAATTTATTATTGAGAAGTAAAAAGGAAAATACAAACATTCTTTTTTTTCTTTTCTTTTCTTTCTCTTCTTATTTTTTTTCTTTTTTCTTTTTATAAAAAAAACAGTGACATTTTTTTCTTTCATTCTCTTCTTTTACAAATGTACTCCTTTTCTTTTATATATTTCCATATTTTACGCAAGTAAATGAAGGACAAAAGAAATAGATTAGGTGATAAATAAGGATGAAATAAAAAACAAATTATTATCCATAAGAAAAATGTGTATCTTTTAAAAAAAAATTCACAAAGATAATTATATTAAGAGTTATTTATATTATTTTATATATTTATATATTATTTCAATTGGTTTTAAAATATATAAAAATATTTTCTTTAAATAATTTCCAAATAAACTACCTTTTTTAATAATGAATATATAAAATAAAATTTCAAATTTAATTTAAATTATTCAAAAAGTTTGAAACTAATAAGGTAATAGAATTATATAGAATGGTACAAGAAATAGAAATATTATTAATATGAAAGAAATATTAATATAAATAAAACACTATTTTATATATATATTTGAAAACAAATATTATATATCTTATAAATATTTTTATTTATTTATTAGACTAAAGTATTGTAAATGAATATATTTTTATATTAAAATAATCCAGTTGATTAATTGTAAATATATCATAATGCACGTATTTGATGATAAATGCATAGAATGAGGATTCTGCTGTCCGATGGATGATGCTGCAGTCCCTGTTTCAAGGCTGCTGTATCCAATATAGCAGATCGATCTGTGGAAAAATTAATGTTTTATTGTTTGAGAGCCTTCAATTTTATTCATACTTCTCACCAATCTTATGGTATATAATCCTGTGAAGTTACCAGTTATCACTGAAAAGTACTACCCACCAGAGTATAATAGTCATCCAATCTTATACTAGTCAACAATGATTTACATGGTTCCTTCTTTCGGACTACCATTGAAAGAATTCAGGTAAATGGAGATAGATGTTTATCAAATTAACAAAGACAAACCAGACATCGAGATTGGCATGCCAAGCAACCATTGAGATGGTAGCTGCTTCCAGGCTCTAGAACACAAACTCATTTCAGATAGTATGATCTTCTGACATTTTTTTCAATTGGATTAGGGAACATTTGGGAGACTCAATAATTTTGCATTTTGGTAACTTGTTTTTCATTGGAATTGGAAAATTCCAAGTCACCCTGTTGAGACAGTTCTTCCAATCGAAATGCGCTACTCTGTTGGACTTGGACTGAAAGCCTGGCCAAGTCAAAAACCGCAACCTTATCCTCTTGATGCTGCGTCTTGGTTGCTGAAGAGGAGCTGTCTGACAAATTCTAGGAAAAACCTACGTTAGAGAAATTTTAGTATTTATTTTAACTAGTATATAGAAGTCTTCTTTTCATCTGTGAAAATTTCGATGGAGACCCATCTTTTCTTCGCCTTCTTTTGTGCCTGGATTTGTCTCTCAGTTCCCTTGGAGTTCTGTATTGCAGCTGATTCCATAAGGATGCACCAATCCATAAGCAATGGTGAGACTTTAGTTTCCTCAGGCCAAAGCTTTGAACTAGGCTTCTTCTCTCCTGGAAACTCCAATAATTGGTACTTAGGAATATGGTACAAGAATACACCCCAGACAGTTGTATGGGTTGCCAACAGAAACAACCCCATCACAGATTCTTACCGAGTTTTAACCATCATCAACAATGGCCTTGTTCTTCTCAACCGGACAAAGAGTGTAATCTGGTCTCCCAATTTATCAAGGGTACCAGAAAATCCAGTTGCACAGCTCCTGGAGACTGGAAATCTTGTTCTTAGGGACAACAGTAATGAGAGTTCTAAAAGCTATATATGGCAGAGCTTTGATCATCCATCAGACACACTGTTGCCAGGCATGAAGATGGGAAGGAACTTAAAGACTGGTGTACAACGAAATTTGACATCATGGAGAAGTGCAGATGATCCATCCCTTGGAGACTTCTCTCTCAGAATCGATATTAGTGTGCTGCCTTATTTTGTTCTTGGTACGGGATCGAGCAAAAAAGTCCGATCTGGGCCATGGAATGGATTTGAATTCAATGGTCTTCCTGCGTTGAAAAACGAGGTTTTCAAATCAGTTTTTGTTTACAAAGAGGATGAGGTATATGCGTTCTATAAGTCTCACAACAATGCGGTTTTTACAAAACTAACATTGAACCATTCAGGTTTCGTCCAGCGTCTTCTATTGAAAAAAGGGAGCTCTGAATGGGATGAATTGTACTCGATACCTAATGAACTTTGTGAAAATTATGGGCGGTGTGGTGCTAATAGTATTTGCAGAATGGGCAAGTTGCAGATTTGTGAATGTTTGACGGGTTTCACACCGGAATCAGAAGAAGAATGGAACATGTTTAATACATCTGGTGGATGCACACGAAGAATGCCTTTAGCTTGCCAAAGTGAAGAGGGATTTGTAAAGGTAACTGGGGTGAAATTGCCGGACTTGATAGATTTTCATGTGATTATGAGTGTGAGCCTTGGGGAGTGTAAGGCGTTGTGCTTGAACAACTGTTCTTGTACAGCATATGCCTACTCAAATCTTAATGGAAGCAGTGGCTGTTTGATGTGGTCCGGGAACCTGATTGATATCAGAGAGTTAAGTACAGAAACAAATAAGGAGGACATCTATATCCGCGGGCACACTTCCGAGCCAGGTAAGACACTTGATTTTGTGTAACTCACTTTTTCCTTTTAAGCTATCGGGGCTCTCTCCAATAGCCTCAGCCCTGAGTTATCCTGGTAATCAAGACGCAGAATAACTTATTTTCCAGAGGACAGAGATTCAACTTCACAAGAAAATTATAATCTAGTTAAAAATAATACCCCTATATTATGCTCCTGAAGAACCATAGTTCTTAGGATCCAGGTTAACTAATGATGAACTGACTTGTAATAATCCTAACAAGCAGAAAGCAAATATCTGATTCATTTTCTGAAGAAGCAGGGAAATCTGGGGAAATAGATACTTCATTCTTGTCACCGTCTGTTCCAGAGTCACACACTAATCAGAAGACCAAAAAAATAGTGATCATCCTTGTTATATCCAACTATTTTGGAATCCTCACCTTGGGCTTAGCAGTCTGGTTTCTATTTCTGAAGAAGAGAACAATGGGAACAGGTATGCATACTTATCCACCTTGATGATTTTGTTGAAAGAAAACCATGTGGTAGTGCTTTAAAAGCTACTTCTAAGTTATTATCCCTTTTAACAGACCAGGAAAGCAAGAAGGAGAACTTAGAGTTACCTTTGTTTGACTTGCCTACCGTTGCAACTGCTACTGACAACTTCTCCAACACCAATATGATTGGAGCAGGTGGCTTTGGGCCTGTGTACAAGGTAATATGCGCCATCTTATGCATCTCGGTAACCCAAAAATGATCTCGAAACAAAGAAGAGAAAAATATTTGCATCTTACACATCATATTTTGCAGGGCAATCTACCAGAAGGAGTAGCAGTAGCAGTGAAGAGATTGTCCAAGAATTCAGCACAGGGTGTGCAAGAGTTCAATAGTGAAGTTGCTTTGATGGCGAAACTTCAGCACAAGAATCTTGTCAGGCTTTTGGGCTGCTGCGTTCAAGGAGAAGAAAGAATATTACTCTACGAATATATGCCCAACAAAAGCTTGGATTATTTTATTTTCGGTTTGAGCTCCGTATCCTTATCTGTTTGGATTAGTTTCACTTTTTGGTCACCCATATTATGCTCAGTCGTGTTCAGCTCAATTCACACATCTAAGTAATGAATTAGGCCTAATAAAAAAATTTATAAAGGCGGATGTAGTGTGCAGATCAAAACAGAGGAGCATTATTGGCATGGGATAAGCGCTGCGAGATTGTTATGGGGATTGCACGAGGGCTTCTCTACCTCCATCAAGACTCTAGATTTCAAATTATTCACAGGGATCTCAAGACGAGCAATATTTTACTGGACGACAATCTCAACCCTAAAATTTCAGACTTTGGCTTGGCAAGAATTTTTGGAGAGAATGAAATGGAAACGAGAACAAAGAGAATTATTGGGACTCAGTAAGTTATAAACCTTTATAATCTTATAAAATGGAATTTATCCCTTCAAATAACTCGTACTTAAAAATGTTGGTGCAGTGGCTATATGTCCCCTGAGTATGTGATTGATGGGCACTTTTCTATCAAATCAGATGTCTTTAGCTTTGGTGTTCTTTTACTAGAGATTGTGAGTGGTAAAAAAAACAGAGGGTTCTCTCATCCATATCACCACCACAACCTTCTGGGACATGTAAGTAGAAAGAATGCAATGGTGTTTCCTCTCTCTCTCTCTCTCTCTCTCTCTCTCACTCTCAATTTGTCTCTACTCTCTGCCTTTTTCTGGCTTTTGTGGAAGACAATAAATATGATTTTTTTCTCTAGGCATGGCTGCTGTGGGAACAAAACAAGGCCTTGGAATTAATGGATGCATGTTTGGAAGATTCATGTGTTGCATCACAGGTATTACGATGCATACAAGTAGGTTTACTATGTGTTCAGAACCTTCCAGCAGACAGACCAGCAATGTCATCAGTGATTTTCATGTTGGGTAATGAGGGAGCAACATTGCCTCAACCTAAACATCCTGGTTTCTTCACGGAAAGAAGTTCAGTGGATACAGATACAATGTCAGGAAAGATAGAGTTACATTCAGAAAATGAAGTAACCATCTCAAAGCTAAAAGGTAGATGGAGAATTCAAACATCTGCTTAGTGAATTAGTTATGCAGGTGCCAGCTTCTCTGACTGAAACGGCTTGCAAAGGTTCCTCTGTTGCAGCTCAGGGCACTGAAATCTGCAACTTAAGACTCACTAGTAGAATTTCTAAATTCAGATTCCCTCTGGATCTGGTTGGTAGTAAGCAGAAGAACATGTATTCTACAGTCACTTTATATTCCACTTGTTGTAGAAGCCCAATTGGGGCTACAGCCGAACGCCCATTAAAAGCCCAAACCAATTGAGCCTAGAGGATGAGTGACAAAGCCCAATGCAATCTCAAGGCAAGGTGTTTGTACCTTGCATTTGATCCACTGAGCTTTAAAAGCAAAGGTGAGGCCATTGAGCTCTATGTCATGCTAAAGTAATAGCGTTGTAAAATTAAATACATAGCAAGATTAATGGTTTTTCTTCAAAAAATTTTTATGTAAATGTTTACATTCATGTTTATTTTCATAATAATAATTATTAAATTAATATAATAATTTTAAAATAATAAAATATAAAAATAAAGAGATAAAGTTAAATATTATGATTTTCTTTTTGTCTTAAACATATCTTTATATTTAAATATTATATATGTTCTATTTAATAAATTTTAAAATATTAATATATTTATATTTATCTTTATAATTTAATTTGGTATGTGCAATATAAAACTGAAATATTATTAAAATTTGTAATTATATATTTTAAATTTCTTATAATTTTTTTTTTGTATAATCTATAAATTATAAAATTATTATTTTACCAGTTTTCGTGAATGTAACAACCTACATCTCACAACTTTAAAACATATTTACAAATTAAGAACTCATACATATATAGCGCCAAGATAAAGGAGAAAGTTTCTAACACTATATAAGCATAAACTCTTTTTAACTACAAAGCTTTAAAAATTTTTGCGAAACATTAACTTGAATGCTAGACAGTTGCAAACCTTAGTGGGAGTTTTCAAATTTTTTAAGAGAGAGAATCATGGTTTAAATATTGGTAAATATGGAATATTTGTACCTAAATTTTACAGATATATTGGAAATATCGGTGAATATTTTGACAAAAATATTGATAAGACAAAAATTATTCAAAATTTATAAAAATATTTTTAAAAATTAAAAAAATGATAAAATAAATAAAAATACACATGTTAAAGTTATTTTCTAAACATAATTGATATAGATATGATCAAATAGAAAAATATCGATAAGTAAGGATAAATCAATCTTAATAATTTATTATTTATCCAATCAAATTAATTTTAATTTATAAAATATTAGAATTTCATTATTTTTGAATAAATTTATATTTTTAATATTTTAAACACATTCCTATGCGAAAATATCAGATACTTTTTAAATAACAATGAAAAGTTCTTACAAAAAATATATCTTAATAAGAAAATATCAAAGACTTACATATTATTTCGAAAAGAAATTTAAAACACTTTCCAACATATAAAGTGCTTTATTCAACCAATAGTAACAAAGACGAGCTTTGACTTGGACTGAAAGCCTGGCCAAGTAAAAAACTGAAACCTTGTCCTCTTGATGCTGTGTCTTGGACAAATTCCAGGAAAAACCTACATTAGAGAAATTTTAGTATTTTTTAAAACTAGTGTATAGAAGTCTTCCTTTCATCTGTGAGAAGCGTCAATGGAGACCCATCTTTTCTTTGCCTTCTTTTGTGCCTGGATTTGTCTCTCAGTTCCGTTGGAGTCCTGTATTCCAGCTGATTCCATAAGGATTGACCAACCCATAGGCGATGGTGAGACTTTAGTTTCCTCAGGCCAAAGCTTTGAACTAGGCTTCTTCTCTCCTGGCAGCTCCAAAAACAGGTACTTAGGAATATGGTACAAGAATACACCCCGGATAGTTGTATGGGTTGCAAACAGAAACAACCCGATCGCAGATTTGTATGGAGTTTTAACCATCTTCAACAATGGCGCACTTGTTCTTCTCAACCAGTCAAAGAGTGTAATCTGGTCTCCCAATTTGTCAAAGGTACCAGAAAATCCAGTTGCACAGCTCCTGGAGACTGGAAATCTTGTTCTCAGGGACAGTAGTAATGAAAGTTCTGAAAGCTATATATGGCAGAGCTTTGATGATCCATCAGACACAATGTTGCCAGGCATGAAGGTGGGATGGAACTTAAAGACTGGTCTACAACGAAAATTGACATCATGGAAAAGTGCTGATGACCCATCCCTTGGAGACTTCTCCTACGGATTTGATATTAATGTGCTGCCTTATGTGGTTCTCGGTGTGGGATCAAGGAAAATAGTCCGTTCCGGGCCATGGAATGGACTTGAATTCAATGGTGTTTATGTGTTGGACAACTCGGTTTACAAAGCAGTTTTTGCTGCCAACAACGATGAGGTATATGCCCTCTATGAGTGTCACAACAATAAGATCCTTTCAAGACTAACATTGAACCATTCAGGTTTCATCCAGCGTCTGGTATTAAAAAAAGGGAGCTCTGAATGGGATGAATTGTACTCAATTCCCGGTGAACTTTGTGAAAATTATGGCCATTGTGGTGCTAATGGTATCTGCAGAATTGGCAAGCTGCAGACTTGTGAGTGTTTGACGGGTTTCACACCAAAATCACAAGAAGAATGGGACATGTTTAATACATCAAGTGGATGCACACGAAGAATGCCTTTGGATTGCCAAATTGAAAAGGGATTTGTAAAGGTTACAGGAGTGAAATTGCCCGACTTGATAGACTTTCATGTGATTATGGATGTGAGCCTTAGGGAATGCAGGGTATCGTGCTTGAACAATTGTTCTTGTACAGCATATTCCTACTCAAAAGCATATGCCTACTCAAATCCTAATGGAAACGGTGGCTGTTTGATGTGGTCTGGGGACCTGATTGATATCAGAGAGTTAACTTCAGAAAAACATGCGGAGGACATCTATATCCGCATGCACACTTCAGAGCTGGGTAAGACACTTGATTTTCTGTAAATCACTTTTTGATTGTAAGCTATTGGGGTTGTCTCCAATAGCCTAAGCCCTAAGTTATCCTGGTAAATCAAGATGAAGAATTACTTAGCTTCCAAAGTCAGGGATTCAATTTCACAAGAAGATTATAATCTAGTTAAAACCAAGACCCTATATTATATTCCAGAATAACCATAGCTGTTAGGATTCAGGTTAACTAATGATGAACTGACTTGTAATAACCCTAACAAGCAGAAAGCAAATATCCAATTCATTTTCTGAAGAAACAGGGAAATCTGGGGAAATGGTTACTTCATTCTTGTTACTGTCTGGTCCAGGGTTAAACACTTATCAGAAGAAAAAACTAGTGATCATCCTTGTTATATCTACCTTTTCTGGAATCCTCACCTTGGGCTTAGCAGTCTGGTTTCTATTTCGGAAGAAGAGAACAATGAGAACAGGTATGCATACTTATCCACCTTGATGATTTTATTGAAGGAACCATGTGGTTGTGCTTTAAAAGTAGCTTCTAAATTATTTTCCCATTTAACAGATCAGGAAAGCAAGAAGGAGAATTTAGAGTTACCTTTGTTTGACTTGCCCACCATTGCAACTGCTACTAAAAACTTCTCCAACACCAATATGATTGGAGCAGGTGGCTTTGGGTCTGTGTACAAGGTAATATGTGCCATCTTATGCATCAGGATAACCCAAAAATGATTTCAAAAGAAAGAAGAAGAGAAAAATAATTGCGTCTTGCACATCATATTTTGCAGGGCAATCTATCCGGAGTAGCAGTAGCAGTGAAGAGATTGTCCAAGAATTCAGCACAGGGTGTGCAAGAGTTCAAGAATGAAGTTGTTTTGATTGCGAAACTTCAGCACAAGAATCTTGTCAGGCTTTTGGGCTGCTGCATTCAAGGAGAAGAAAGAATATTACTCTATGAATATATGCCCAACAAAAGCTTGGATTATTTTATTTTCGGTTTGAGCTTCTTATCCCTATCTGTTAGAATTAGTTTCATTTTTTGATCACCCATATTATGCTCAGTCGTGTTCAACTCAATTCACACATCTAAGTAATTAATTACGCCTAATAAAAAAATTTTATAAAGGTAGATGTATTGTGCAGATCAAATCAGAAGAGCATTATTGGCATGGGATAAGCGCTGCAAGATTGTTACAGGGATAGCACGAGGGCTTCTCTACCTCCATCAAGACTCTAGATTTCAAATTATTCACAGGGATCTCAAGACGAGCAATATTTTACTGGATGACAATCTCAATCCTAAAATTTCAGACTTTGGCTTGGCAAGAATTTTTGGAGAGAATGAAATGGAAACGAGAACAAAGAGAATTGTTGGGACTTAGTAAGTTATAAACCTTTATAATCTTATAAAATGATATTTATCCCTTCAAAGAACTTACACTTGAAAATGTTGGTGCAGTGGCTATATGTCCCCAGAGTATGTGATTGATGGGCACTTTTCTGTCAAATCAGATGTCTTTAGCTTTGGTGTTCTTTTACTAGAGATTGTTTGCGGTAAAAAGAACCGAGGGTTCTCTCATCCAGATCACCACCATAACCTTCTGGGACATGTAAGTAGAAAGAACGCAATGGTGTTTTCTCTTTCTCTCCCTCTCTCAATTTTTCTCTACTCTAGCTTTTTCTGGCTTTTGTGAAAGATAATAAATATGATTTTTGCGCTAGGCATGGCTGCTGTGGGAACAAAACAAGGCCTTGGAATTAATGGATGCATGTTTGGAAGATTCATGTGTTGCATCGCAAGTATTACGATGCATACAAGTAGGTTTACTATGTGTTCAAAACCTTCCAGCAGACAGACCAGCAATGTCATCAGTGATTTTCATGTTGGGTAATGAGGGAGCAACATTGCCTCAACCTAAACATCCTGGTTTCTTCACAGAAAGATCTTCCGTGGATACAGATACAATGTCAGGAAAGATAGAGTTACATTCAGAAAATGCAGTAACCATCTCAATGCTAAAAGGTAGATAAAGAATTCAAACATCTGCTTTGTGAATTATTTATGCAGGTGCCAGCTTCTCTGACTAAAACGGCCTGCAAAGGTTCCTCTCTTGCGGCTCAGGGCACTGTAATCTGCAACTTAAGACTCACTAGTAGAATCTCTAAATTCAGATTCCCTCTGGATCAGGTTGGTAATAAGCAGAAGAACATGTATTCAAACATCTGCAACTTATGTGCTACTCTCTTTTTTTTTTTTTTGTGTCTCCTCAGGGTGCATAGGACTTATAATTTGGTTCCAACCTTTTACTTTCAATTATCTCGAGAATTTTTGAAGTTCTAAAGTCCTTTGAAATATCAATAGGAAGTAAAGATCAGACAATAAAAACTAATCAAATAAGGCTTCTACTTGTGACTGTTATAAAGCCATAGGATGATGGCTTGCAATAATTTCAGGTAAATAGGGGTAAGAATTGAAAATCAACAAAGACAAGTAGGAATCAGATGACTTCATATGAATTCTGTTGTCTCTTTGTGTATACTGAAAATTACAGTTTACTCAGCAGTAGGTAATGTGCTTCTGCAAGATCTCTCTAACATGAAACTAAAAGAGTTCTTCATCCCAAAAACACACACGCACACAAAGAATCTTCATGTCCAAATGACAATTTTTCTTCAAGTTAGTATTGTTGGAACCAATGATTCATTTAATACCGAGGCTCAAAAAAGAATTCCTTGCAATGGAGATCAACACAACTCCCATACATTTAAGATGAATTGACATTTGTGAAAAATTTAAGAGGAACCAATGTTTTGAAAACTGGACCGTGTACTGGCCATCTCTCTGGTCCGGTTTGCCCCGGGAACCGTTTTCATGTTAAAACGGTGTTGAACCGCTGAACCGTCCAGCTTCCTAAGAACCGGTCAAGCCCAAGCCTGGGCCAAACTTCCACTTGCCGTAGAAGCCCAATAGGGGCTACAGCCAGACACCCGTTAAAAGCCCAAACCAGTTGAGCCCTAGAGGGTTTAAACGAGCACCAAAGCCCAATCCAATCTCTAGGCTAGGTTGCTTTTTGTGTTGCAAGGTATTTGAGGCTAGGTTTGGGCCAAACTTCCACTTGCTGTAGAAGTCCAATAGGGGCTGCAGCCAAACACCCATTAAAAGCCCAAACCAGTTGAGCCCTAGAGGGTTGAAAGGAGGGCCAAAGCCCAATCCAATCTCAAAAGCCCAAACCAGTTGAGCTTGTGCAGAGATTTGATCCACTGACTCCAGCTTTAAAAGCAAGGATGAGGCCATTGAGCTATATGACATGCTAATAAAGTAATAGCGTTGTAAAACTAAATATATAGCAAGATTAATGGTTTTTTTTCAAAAAATATTCGTGTAAATATCTACATTCATGTTTATTTTTATAATAATAATTATCAAATTAATATAAATAATTAATATAATAAATTTAAAATAATAAAATACAAAAACAAGGAGATAAAATTAGATATTTTGATTTTTTTTTTTGTCTTAAACATATCTTTATACTTAAATATTATACATGTTCTTTTTAATAAAGTTTAACATATATATATATATATATATATATATAATATGAAATTAAATATTGTTAAAATTTGTAATGATATAATTTAAATTTCTTATATTTATTTTTTTATTTTATATAATATATAAATTATATAATTATTACATTATTAGTTTGATTATAACTAAGTCATCGATTCGAATAGTGAATCGAAAATCAATAATATTTTTTATTCAATAATCCATCCGATTCTAAAAACATTGGAAGGAACTTAAGAAGTTGTATACCCTAGTTTGTTTTAAGAAACTTATCTATAACCAATTTTGTTAACTATTTTGCAATTTAAACATGCTTGAATTGGTCAAGTTGAGAAGTGTGGCATCCACCTTAGTAGACTTGACATTGGACACTGGAAAGTCCAAGTGATCCCTTGTCAGTTTTACACTGACGGGATGGATTCTATTGACCGTAGTATGGTAGTTCTGCCACATGCTACACTAGAAACTACAGAATTCAATTATCCTACTTCACTTGTTCATGATCTATACCTATATATTTTCATCCATCTAATAAAATCTATCTTATCAGCAAGTAGAAATGTTGATAGACAACCGTATCATCTCCGCCTTCGTTTTTGCCTTGATTTCTTTCTTAATCCTCTTGGAATTCTCGATTGCATTTGATACTATAGTTAAGAGTCAATCCTTAAGTGATGGCGAGACTTAAGAATCCTCAGGCCAAAGCTTTGAGCTAGGCTCCTTCTCTCCTGGAAAGTCGAAGAATAGGTACTTAAGAATATGGTATAAAAGTACCCCACAGACAGATGTTTGGGTTGCAAAGCAGATTCTTATGGAGTTTTAACTGTCACCGATAGTGGAGAACTTGCTCTTCTCAATCAAACAAAGAGTGTACTTTGATCTTCAAATTCATCAAAGAGTAGCAGAAAATCCAGTTGCACAGCTCCTACAGACTGGAAACCTAGTTCTCAAGGATGATATTCAAGAGAGTTCTCAGAGTTATCTATGGCAGAGCTTTGATCATCCAACAGACTCAATGTTAGCAGGAATGAAGATAGGCAGGAACTTAAAGATTGGCTTAGAACGATATTTAAAATCATGGGAAAGTGTTGATGATCCATCTATCAGAGATTTCACTTACAGAATTGAAGTTCGTGGGCTGCCTCAAATGGTTGTTAGCATGGGATCTGAAAAAAGGCATCGCTCTGGGCCATGGAATGGAACTCAAAACAATGGTCTCCCAATGGGCCAGCTTTTGTATTTACTGAGGATGTGTTGTTTATACTGCATGAGCCTAACAATGAACCACTCAGGTTTGCTCCAGCGTCTTGTTTTGCACCCAAGAAGCTCTGAATGGGTTGTCATGTACTCAAATCCCGATGACCCTTCTGACAGGTATGGGCAGTGTGGTGTTAATGACATTTGCAAAATCAACAAGTCACCAATTTGCGAGTGTTTGACAGGGTTTGCACAAAAATCACAAGAGAAATGGAAAGTACTTGATGCATCTGATGGTTGCATGCGAAGAATGTCGTTGGGCTGCCATAGTGGAGGGGTGTTCGTAAAGGTTGCAGGAGTAAAATTTCCCGACTTGATAAGAGTGTCATTTGCATAAGAGTATGAGCCTTAAGGAATGAGAGGTGGAGTGCTTGAAGAATTGTTCATGTACAGCATATGCTAATTCAAATTTTAATGGAAGCTGTTTGATGCGGTTGGGTGACTTAATCGATAACAGAGAGTTGACTTCAGAAAAGAGTGGTTATTCGGTTGCTTGGTGTGTGCAGGTCACAGATACTTGGGGCGTTGCTCATTTTTTTATGCGGTTCAATTTTCATATGCTAGTTAGGGAATGTTTGGTTTAGACGAGTGCTTGTTAAGATATTTGCATACTGTATTTGAGGGTATTGAGAAGGTTTATGTAATTTGTATTTTGTCACAAAATGATTAAAAAAAAAAGGGAGACTATTGGCACATTAGGCTATGTAGCTTAAGATTTGCGTACAGTTTTGTTTTATTCATTAGGATTTAAGATCTTTTTAGAGTGTCTTATTTTTCATTTAAGACTTGAGGTTGCTAGCTACTTGATTCAACTAGGGTGACACAGATAAACATAGAAAGTTTCAAAAAAAGGCAACTCAGTGATTGTTAAGGTGTGGGATACACCTAGGTTTTAAAATTGAACTAAAAATTATTTAATTTGTGCTTGAAAACTCCTTAGTGCTCAAGCATTGAGAAGCACTCAAGCACTCGAGTCTTTTAAGGGCGCTCAAGCACTAAGGAGCACTCAAGTACTCAAGTCTTCTAAGGGCACTTGCTTATGGAAGAATTCTCCTAAATTCTAGTGATCGGTCTTTTCCATTTTAAAAAGGCTTATTTTTAACAATTGTCTAGATCCATTCATGAGATTTTCCTAGGCCCATACAAATTTTGCCTAAAAAGGTTCTTGGGTTGATGCTTTTGAGTTAAACAAATATATATATAGATAAAATTTACCTTCATGTTCCCAAAACTCTTAAAGAAATTCATTGTTACTTTTAGGGTTGTGAAGCAGATCTACATCCCCTTGATCCACTAAGAGCACACGAGGTGATGCGTCATTGACATGAAGTGGAGTGTACATGCTAGGGAGTAAGACTTAGGAATAACTTATGTTACGTAAAATTGTGTATTGTACTTTCATATATTGGATTAACAATTTGAGATCTTTAACTCGGTGGCTTTTACAACCACACATTACGTGAAACAATGGTTTGTACATCTCTTTTAAGTGTTACATATACTAGCTAGATGATAAAACTTTTGAGCCTCTATTATCTCTACTATAGAGACTTCAAAGCAAAATGAGTGAAAAATTATTAATAGGCCCTTGTGCTTGGCTTAGGATCAATTTCATCAAATATTTTAGGAGAGACAACATATAACAAGTCAAAAAGTAGATAATTACAACTAATTTGCTTGTATGTTTGTGTTTTTATTAAACAATTCTAGTTTAAAAAGTGTTTTTGACAAAAAAAATTTAGGTATTTGATAAAATTTAAAAAAACACTTCTACAAAATTGAAAAATAATTTGTAGTGTTTCATGGAGAAACACTTTATAAATAATTTTTTTAAAAACACTTAAAAAAAAATGTTTTCACTAAAAATACTATGATGAGAAAAACTAAAACACACTCTTTATCATTCCATCAATATTTTCATCCTTAGCATTCTAGGCTCAAGAAACTTCCTATACGAATTGGAAATGTCATAGAAGGAAATATATTTAGAAGGGAATCCTGACAAAAAGTCTTTCAAAGCCCCTACATGATGTTTGAGTGATACTTGGTCTCTACATTGAACGGGTTTTTTTTCCTATATCCCCTAGAGACAAAAAAAATCGGATATAATTTCAAATGGTTTTCCAAATAATGAATGGGAGGTTCCAAGACTTTAAGGGGAAGAAAAGCAGCAGCCCTGTTGGGGAAAATCACATTCGTCAGCATGAATAGGATGAGGGTGCTTGCTACTTAATGGTTCCACTTAGTAATTAAATTTAGTACAAATTTAATCATGTTGGGCTGATGGACCACAACTACACCAGCAACAAAAGGCGGTTGCAACAACAGAACTCAACAAAACCCAGATCACTCAAGAACTATGCAAGTAGTTAGGAATCTGGTAGTGTATTTTGAATTGTGCAAGTAGTTAGAGTCTAGTAACGTAGTTTGTTACAATAAAAAATATAAATAGCAGAGTAAAGAACCTCTCCATGATATATGATTTCTTCCTCTTAATATATAGAAACTAGATTTTCATCTTCCTGATACAAACTTTCATGGTATCAGAGTTGCCCCTCTTCATATCTCCTTCTCTTTGCATCAGTTTCATGATTTCACCATGACAATCTCAACTCAATCCTCTGGGATACAAGTTGGAGCTGCCAATTCATCCTCAACCATAGCTTAGTCAATGCAGATGTTGAATCATGCACTGCCCATTAAACTTGATAAAGATAACTACATGTTGTGGATAACCCAAATGGAGAACTTGATCTATGCAAACGGCTTGAAGATCATGTTGAAGGTCCTACAGTCCGTCCTTCAAAAACAACAAGCAATGGTGAAACAAATCCAGAATTTATTCTTTGGCAAAGATTTGACTGAATGATCCTCAGTTGGATTTACTCCTCACTTATTCCAGAAATTATGGGACAAAGAATAGGGTATCAAACCTCCCATGAAGCATGGTTTTCTTTGGAAAAGATTTTCTCGGCTTCATCCAAAGCTCGGGTGATGCAATTACAACTAGAATTTCAGACCATGAAGAAAGGATCTCTTTCAATGATGGATTACATCCTCAAGTTGAAGAATCTGGCTGACAGCTTAGCTGCCATTGGAGAACCAGTACACAATAGATATCATATTCTGAAACTGCTAGGAGGGCTTGGTGTAGAATATAATTCCATTGTGGCCTCTCTTATAGTAAGAGAAGATGAAGTTTCACTACATACGGCGCATAGGATTCTATTAACCTATGAACAACGCTTGAATCTTCAAAATTCAACAAAAGACAATGTAATCTCTACAAATCTCACTACCACGTCGTCATATCACCACAAAAACAGAAGGAATTCCAATCGAAATTTCTTAGGAAACAATAGTAGAATCTTCAACCCTGGACGTAACTCTCATGCAAACAGAAACTCAACCTCTCAAAATTGCCCTCAATGTCAACTTTGTGGAAAGTTTGGACATGTTGTGGATCAGTGTTATCATCATTTCGATATAAACTTCCAAGGGGTAAATAACAATTTTGAAACCAAGTCCCATGTAACTAACAATAACCAAGATCAAGCCCACGCCATGATAACATCTCCTACCCACTCATCAGCTTTCTCAAACCACATCTCTGGACAATTTACAATCATATAATGGCAATGACAAGGTGACAATCGGGAATGGTACGCAACTTCCCATTCTTCATACTGGTACTAAAATTTTTCAGTTTCCTTCTAAAGTGTTTCAGTTAAAAAGAGTTCTTCATGCACCTCATCTTGCAACCAATCTTGTTAGTGTCTCTCAATTCTATGTTGACAACAATACATTTGTTGAGTTTCATCCTCAGTTCTTTTTTGTCAAAGAACAAGTTACCAAGAAAGTTCTTCTTGAAGGTCATCTTGAACGAGGATTATATAAGTTTCCTACCATTTTTAGCTCCTCTACAGATTGCTTGTTCTTCAACTTCAACAACTCTTCATTTTCAAATTCCACGACTGAGCTTTGACATTCTCGATTGGGCCATCCTGCTGAAGATATATTTTGAAACATGCTCTCAACAATTGTAATATCCCTTATCAATATAATAAACTCCAAATTTGTTGTGTCTACCAATATGCCAAAAGTCACAAGCTACCATTTTCGTTGTCTATGTCAAGAGCATCTCATCCTTTAGCACTTGTTCATGCTGATATCTGGGGTCCTGCATCCACTCCATATACTTTTGGTGCACGATTTTTTCTACTACTCATAGATGATTTCTCAAGATTTTCTTGGATTTATCCACCACACACCAAAGATTAAGAACTTCCGATGTTGTAAAATTTCGCACTTCAGTGGAAAAACAGCTTGACTTCAAAATTAAGAGCCTACAATCAGATGATGGTGGTGAATTCAAAGCATTTTCTTCCTATCTTGTTGCTCATGGCATAGAACACAGGTTTTCCTACCCATACACACCTGAACGGAATGGGTGAGTCGAGCGGAAACTGAGACAAGTTACAGAAACTGGTCTTGCTCTTCTAACTAAAGCCTCCTTACCTCTCTCTTTTTGGTTGTATGCTTTCCATACTGCTATATTTCTCATCAACTGTCTACCTACCAAGATGCTTAAATATCAATCTCCCTTTCAAACTCTTTTTGGGAAAACTCCTTATTATCATTTTCTCAAGACATTCGGTTGTCTTTGCTACCCATATATTCGACCATATAATAAGCACAAATTGCAATATCGTTCTACTCTGTGCATCTTTCATGACTATAGCAACACTCACAAGGGATATTTATGTTTCGATCCAAAAACTACCAGATTATACATAACCAGACATGTTGTCTTTCATGAATCAATCTTTCCAACTCTATCACCTTCAACTTCTTCTAATCCTAGTTTTTTTCCGTTTCCACTCCTGTTTTTCTTCCCATACACATGTCTCCTTCTCATGCTTTACATTCTATTGATGCTCAACAACATAACCCCACACCTTTGTCTTCATCACTTCACTTATCTTTTGACCACATCCTTCCTACTATACATAACAATGTTCCTCAACATCCTCCCATTATTAATAGTCATCTTATGATCATGCGTGCCAAGGATGGCATTATAAAAAAGAAGGCCTTCTTGTCTCACATGCCCATGGAACTAGCAACATTTGCTTAGGCTTCCAAAAGTATCTACTGGACCAAGGCTATGCAACAAGAGTATGATGCTCTACTAAAAATGGAAACATGGAATCTAGTTCCTACTCCTCCAAATGCCAATATTATTGATTGCAAATGGGTCTACAAATTAAAACATAACCCAGATGGCACCATTGCTCATTCCAAGGCTCGCCTAGTTGCCAAAGGTTTTACCCAAACACATGGCCTTGACTACTTTGAGACTTTCAGCCTCGTTGTCAAAGCTTCAACCATCAGAATAGTGCTTGCTCTAATTATCTCATATAATTGGACAATTCGTCAGCTTGATGTATAGAACGCCTTCCTCAACGGTGACCTCCAAGAGCAGGTCTTCATGAGCCAACCACCTGGTTTTATCAACACCCGGTTTCCTACTCACGTCTGCAAACTTAACAAAGCCATTTATGGGCTTAAGAAAACTCCTAGAGCATGTTACACCAAGCTCGGTCATGCTCTTCTTGGCTGGGGTTTTCAAGCTTCCTGTGCAAATAGCTCCATGTTTTTTCCTCACATTGCCAACGATGTGCTTATCTTGTTAATCTATGTTGATGACATCCTCGTAATAGGTAGTGACCCTCATCGTGTTTCTTCATTTGCTTCTTGTCTTAATGCTACATTTGCTCTTTCGAGATCTTGGTCATTTTCACTATTTTCTTAGTCTGGAGATTATGCAAGCAGAAAACTCAGTCCATTTAAATCAACACAAATATGTCCACGATCTTCTTCAAAGTACCAGTATGTTTGAATCCAAGTATGCTTCTACACCTGGTATGGTTGGTCAAAATTTATCCAAACATGATGGAGGTCATTTCCATGATGTCACACTATATCAGAGCATAGTTGGTGTTATTCAATATCTCACTCTCATAAGACCTGATATTTCATTTGTTGTCAACAAGGAGTGCCAGTTTATGAGTAGCCCCTCCAACACACATTGGCTTGCTGTAAAATGCATCTTACGCTACCTCAACTTATGGTCTTTCCATGTAACCATCTTCCGCGTTGGACATTCAAGCATACATTGATGTCGATTGGGCTTCTTGTCCAAATGACAGAAGAAGCACTAGTGGCTATTGTATTTTCATTGGACCAAACTTGGTTTCATGGTCATCCACTAAGCAGAAAATTGTTTCAAGGAGCAGTGCGGAATCTGAGTATCGTGGACTAGCTGTTGCCACTTTCGAGATTGCCTGGATTCAATCTCTACTCACCGAGTTATGTCTTTCTCCTACAATACCACCAATTCTTTGGTGTGACAACCAAAGTGCTACCCATCTTGCTGCCAATCCTGTTTTTACACACCAACAAAGCATATTGAACTCGACCTTCATTTTATTCGTGATAAAGTTCTTCAGAACCAACTCCATATTCAGTATCTTCCTTCTTCCGACCAAATTGCTGACATCTTCACCAAACATATCTCAAGTTCTTAGTTTTTTTAGCTTTCGGACCAAATTCTCTATTGTTTCCAAACCCATGAGCTTGCGGGGGGATGATAGACCACAACTACACCAGCAACAATCACAACTGCACCAGCAACAGAAGGCAGTTGCAACAATAGAACTCAACAAGACCCAGATCACTCAAGAACTGTGCAAATAGTTAGGAATCTGGTAGTGTAGCTTGAACTGTGCAGGTAGTTAGAGTCTGGTAACATAGTTTGTTACAGTAAAAAAATATAAATAGCATAGTAGAGAACCTCTCCATGATATGTAATTTCTTCCTCTTAATATACAGAAACTAGATTTTCATCTTCCTGATACAAACTTTCACGGGCCAACCTAATGTTGTTTAATCTATTTAACCGTGGAAATTAGGGAAGTCTTTGAAGAAAATGATGGTCAACTTCTTCTACATTAGATTATGCTTTACCTACGGACTATGCTTTTAAGTCTCAAGACATTTTGAGAGCCAATTTTGTTTTTTCCGTTAAGATATGGTTAAACCTCGATAAATTGATATAGGTTTGCTCTATGGAAAATCTATGAATTAAGCTAATATTACTTACTCATGTGAACTAATGCAGCTTGAACATGGCCTACCGAGTCAACATCATAATTAGGTATGGGTATAACAACCAAATACAGAAAGGGGTCCGAGTCCAATATAGACATACTAGTCCCTGTCACGAAAAAGATGTAGATGAAGTTGTCAAGGGTCAGTATAGAAGCTCCGATGCAAGTGTTTCCTCTTGGTTTTTTCAGAATTGTAAATGGAGGGGCTTCCTTTCTTCACCTTCTTTTGCTCTTTGATTTCTTCCTCAATCTTCTTGAAATTTTGTGTCGCATCAGATACCATAACTCCAACCCAGTCCATGGTTGATGGTGAGACTTTAGTTTCATCAGGCCAAAGGTTTGAACTAGGCTTCTTCTCGCCTGAAAACTCCAAGAACAGGTACCTAGGAATATGGTACAAGAGTGCCCCACATACAGTTGTGTGGGTGGCAAACAGAAACAACCCCATCACAGATTCACATGGAGTTTTAACTATCAGCATAAACGGAACACTTGTTCTTCTCAACCAGGAAGGGAGCGTGGTCTGGTATTCGGGTTTATCAGGAATAGCAGAAAATCCAGTTGCACAGCTCCTAGACTCTGGAAACTTTGTTCTGAGAGATAGTCTTAGCAAGTGTTCTCAAAGCTATCTCTGGCAGAGCTTTGATTACCCATCTGACACACTGTTAGCTGGCATGAAGCTAGGCAGGACCTCCAACCCTGATCTAGAACGATATTTGATATCATGGAAAAGCCCTGATGAACCATCCAATGGAGACTTCACTTGGAGATTAGATACTCCCAGGCTGCCTCAACTGGTTGTTGCAACGGGATCAACCAAAAAGTACCGCACTGGGCCATGGAATGGAATTCGATTTAGTGGTATTCCGGTGTTTCCCAACGAGCAGCACTATTCACACATAATGATCTTTGATAAGGAGAATGCATATTACATGCTTTCATTTGACAACTACTCTGCTAATACGAGAACAACCATCAATCACTCAGGCTTCATCCAATGGCTTCGATTGGATGAACACAATGCGGAGTGGGTTCCTTTGTACATATTACCATATGACCCATGTGACAATTATGGACAGCGTGGTGCTAATAGCATTTGCAGGAATTCCAGAACACCAATCTGATTAATAAACCTACAAAATCATTCAAATTGGATTTGATTAAACCCAGGTATCATAGACATTCCCTCATTTCCACCTCGGAACATTTTTTGTTTCCCATTTATCGAAAAAAATCTCATTATTGTAATTGGATTGGTTCATTCTTCATCAAATCATATGGATCGATCAAGATCTAGCAATGATGGAATTTATAAATCGCATGAAGTTTTACCCAACTCCATAAATCCAATCTAATGCATTAAATACATATGATTGGAGGAATAAAGAGAAATCATCTACGTTTCAGCTACTCATAAGTTCTCTGCACACATACAAACACAAGGGAAAGTGAGGAATGAAGCAATTAAACCAAAGTGATTTAACAATTTTTTATTGTGAAGAAGAATTTAGTATTTTAAGCTTTAGTTTGACTCAATTTTTTCCGTTCACTTGGAAAAAATTGAATCTGAAGCTACCTAGAAGCTAACCAGAAAGGACATGTCATCATTGTTCTTTTAACTATAAATTTTATTTTGGGCATGGCCTAGGTTGAGAAAGGTCCAATAAGGATTAGAAAAGTCATGGAAAGAGATGTATATAGAAGGGAATCTCAATATATAAAAGTGATAAATCAAGTTCATTCGTCCGCATGAAAAGGACCAGGGTCGACTTCATAATAGTTCCTACTTTCAAAGCGTGGAAATTAGGGAAGGCAATTGCGGTCGTGTTCTGCCACCTAGGGTAGGTAAGACCATTGCATTTGACTCTCTACCTCATGTTCATGTGATGATTATGACGTAGGTGGACAACTGTTTTATCAGATTAGAAGCATAGAATTCCAAGAATATTGAAGACAAATCAAGGGCAAAAGAAGGCGAAGATTAACAGATGGATTATTACTCAGAAAGGAAACTAAGGGTGAATCTTCCCAGACAATGACACAGAAATGGGTGATGGGTGCTGCCGTCCCTTTTTCAAGGCTGCTGTATCCCATACAGTTAATCAATCTGTACGAAATTAATGTTTTATTGTTTTAAGAGACTTCAATTTTGTTCAAACCTCTCACCAGTCTTATGGTGTATAATCCTGTGAAATTATAACTGAAAAAAGTACTACCCTCCACCTCCAGAGTATATAGTCATCCCATCTTAGACTCGGTAACAGATGATTCACATAGGCTCTTTCCTTAGGACTAATATGGAATGAATTCAGGTAAATGGAGATAGATGTTTATCAAATTAACAGAGGCAAACCAGACATCAAGATTGGCGTGCCAAGCAACCATTGAGATGCTAAAGTTCCAGGCCCTATGACACAAACTCATTTCAGACAGTATGATCTTCTGACTTCCCTTTTTTAAAAAGAAACATTCAATTAGGGAACACTTAGGAGGACTCTACAATTTTATATTTCAGTAAGTTGTTTTTCATTGGACTTGGAAAATTCCTAGTCACCCTGTTGAGACAGTTCTTCCAATTGAAATGCTTAAGCCCTTAAACCTACATAACGTCAGTACTTTTTTTTTTAAGTAGTGTATAGAAGTATTTCTTTCATCTCTGAGAAACGTTCGATGGAGACCCATCTTTTCTTGGCCTTCTTTTGTGCCGGGATCTGTCTCTCAGTTCCCTTGGAGTTCTGTATTGCAGCTGATTCCATAAGGATGGACCAATCCATAAGCGATAGTGAGACTTTAGTTTCCTCGGGCCAAAGCTTTGAACTAGGCTTCTTCTCTCCTGGAAGCTCCAAAAACAGGTACTTGGGAATATGGTACAAGAATACACCCCAGACAGCTGTATGGGTTGCAAACAGAAACAACCCAATTGCAGATTCTTACGGAGTTTTAACCATCATCAACAATGGGGCACTTGTTCTTCTCAACCAGTCAAAGAGTGTAATCTGGTCTCCCAATTTGTCAAGGGTGCCAGAAAATCCAGTTGCACAGCTCCTGGAGACTGGAAATCTTGTTCTCAGGGACGGTAGTAATGAAACTTCTAAAAGCTATATATGGCAGAGCTTTGATGATCCATCAGACACAATGTTGCCAGGCATGAAGGTGGGATGGAACTTAAAGACTGGTCTACAACGAAAATTGACATCATGGAAAAGTTCTGATGACCCATCCCTTGGAGACTTCTCCTACGGATTTGATATTAATGTGCTGCCTTACCTGGTTCTCGGTGTGGGATCAAGCAAAATAGTCCGTTCCGGGCCATGGAATGGACTTGAATTCAATGGTGTTTATGTGTTGGACAACTCGGTTTACAAAGCAGTTTTTGTTGCCAACAACGATGAGGTATATGCCCTCTATGAGTCTAACAACAATAAGATCATTTCAAGACTAACATTGAACCATTCAGGTTTCCTCCAGCGTCTGCTATTAAAAAAAGGGAGCTCTGTATGGGATGAATTGTACTCCATTCCCAGTGAACTTTGTGAAAATTATGGCCATTGTGGTGCTAATGGTATCTGCAGAATTGGCAAGCTGCAGATTTGTGAGTGTTTGACAGGTTTCACACCAAAATCACAAGAAGAATGGGACATGTTTAATACATCAAGTGGATGCACACGAAGAATGCCTTTGGATTGCCAAATTGAAGAGGGATTTGTAAAGGTTACAGGGGTGAAATTGCCCGACTTGATAGACTTTCATGTGATTATGGGTGTGAGCCTTAGGGAGTGTAAGGTATCGTGCTTGAACAACTGTTCTTGTACAGCATATGCCTACACAAATCCTAATGGAAGCGGTGGCTGTTTGATGTGGTCTGGGGACCTGATTGATATCAGAGAGTTAACTTCAGAAAAACATGCAGAGGACATCTATATCCGCATGCACACTTCAGAGCTAGGTAAGACACTTGATTTTCTGAAAATCACTTTTTGATTGTAAGCTATTGGGTTGTCTCCAATAGCCTAAGCCCTAAGTTATCCTGGTAAATCAAGATGCAGAATTACTTAGATTCCAAAGTCAGAGATTCAATTTCACAAGAAGATTATAATCTAGTTAAAACCAAGACCCTATATTATATTCCAGAAGAACCATAGCTGTTAGGATTCAGGTTAACTAATGATGAACTGACTTGTAAAAACCCTAACAAGCAGAAAGCAAACATCCAATTCATTTTCTGAAGAAACAGGGGAATCTGGGGAAATGGTTACTTCATTCTTGTTACTGTCTGTTCCAGGGTTAAACACTAATCAGAAGAAGAAAAAACTAGTGATCATCCTTGTTATATCTACCTTTTCTGGAATCCTCACCTTGGGCTTGTCATTCTGGTTTCGATTTTGGAAGAAGAGAACAATGGGAACAGGTATGCATACAAATCCACCTAGATGATTTTATTGAAGGAAAACCATGTGGTAGTGCTTTAAAAGCAGCTTCTAAATTATTATCCCATTTAACAGACCAGGAAAGCAAGAAGGAGAACTTAGAGTTACCTTTGTTTGACTTGCCCACCATTGCAACTGCTACTAACAACTTCTCTAACACCAACAAGATTGGAGCAGGTGGCTTTGGGTCTGTGTACAAGGTAATATGCGCCCTCTTATGCATCATTGCATCTTGGTAACCCAAAAATGATTTCAAAAGAAAGAAGAAGAGAAAATATTTGCATCTTACACATCATATTTTGCAGGGCAATCTACCAGAAGGAGTAGCAGTTGCAGTGAAGAGATTGTCCAAGAATTCAGCACAGGGTGTTCAAGAGTTCAAGAATGAAGCTGTTTTGATTGCAAAACTTCAGCACAAGAATCTTGTCAGGCTTTTGGGCTGCTGCATTCAAGGAGAAGAAAGAATATTACTCTACGAATATATGCCCAACAAGAGCTTGGATTATTTTATTTTCGGTTTGAGCTTCTTATCCCTATCTGCTAGTATTAGTTTCACTTTTTGATCACCCATATTATGCTCATTCATGTTCAACTCAATTCACACATCTAAGTAATGAATTAGGCCTAATAATAAAATTTATAAAGGCAAAAGTATTGTGCAGATCAAAACAGAAGAGCATTATTGGCATGGGATAAGCGTTGCGAGATTGTTATGGGGATAGCACGAGGGCTTCTCTACCTCCATCAAGACTCTAGATTTCAAATTATTCACAGGGATCTCAAGACAAGCAATATTTTACTGGATGACAATCTCAACCCTAAAATTTCAGACTTTGGCTTGGCAAGAATTTTTGGAGAGAATGAAATGGAAACGAGAACAAAGAGAATTGTTGGGACTTAGTGAGTAATAAACCTTTATAATCTTATAAAATGGAATTTATCCCTTCAAAGAACTTATACTTGAAAATGTTGGTGCAGTGGCTATATGTCCCCGGAGTATGTGATTGATGGGCACTTTTCTATCAAATTGGATGTCTTTAGCTTTGGTGTTCTTTTACTAGAGATTGTCAGTGGTGAAAAGAACAGAGGGTTCTCTCATCCAGATCACCACCATAACCTTCTGGGACATGTAAGTAGAAAGACCGCAATGGTGTTTCCTCTCTCTCTCTCTCTCTCTCAATTTGTCTCTACTCTCTAGCTTTTTCTAGGTTTTGTGAAAGACAACAAATATGATTTTTGTTCTAGGCATGGCTGCTGTGGGAACAAAACAGGGCCTTGGAATTAATGGATGCATGTTTGGAAGATTCATGTGTTGCATCGCAAGTATTACGATGCATACAAGTAGGTTTACTATGTGTTCAAAACCTTCCAGCAGACAGACCAGCAATGTCATCAGTGATTTTCATGTTGGGTAACGAGGGAGCAACATTGCCTCAACCTAAACATCCTGGTTTCTTCACAGAAAGATCTTCCGTGGATACAGATACAATGTCAGGAAAGATAGAGTTACATTCAGAAAATGCAGTAACCATCTCAATGCTAAAAGGTAGATAAAGAATTCAAACACTGCTTAGTGAATTATTTATGTAGGTGCCAGCTTCTCTGACTAAAACGGGCTGCAAAGGTTCCTCTGTTGTGGCTCAGGGCACTGTAATCTGCAACTTAAGATTCACTAGTATTCTAAATTCAGATTCCCTCTGGATCAGGTTGGTAATAAGCAGAAGAACATGTATTCTACAGTCACCTTATGTGCTACTGTCTCTCTCATTTTTGCCTTTTCTCCTCAGGATGCATAGGGCTTATATGATTAGTGAACTGTACACAAAACTATAATCCGGTTCTAACCATTTAATTTCAATTATCTTGAGAATTTTTGAAGGTCTAAAATCCTTTGAAACATCAATAGGAAATGCAGATCAGATAGTAAAAACTAGTCAAATAAGGCTTCTTCTTGTGACTGTTATAAAGCCATAGGATGATGGCTTGGAATAATTTCAGGCAAATGGGGAAAAGAATTGAAAATCAACAAAGATAAGTTAGAATCAGATGACTTCATCTGAATTCTGTTGTCTCTTTGTAAAAAGAACATTTAAAAGTACACTGAAAATTACAGTGTATTCAGCAGTAGGTAATGTGCTTCTTCAAGATCTCTCAACATGAAACTAAAAGAGTTCTTTCTTAAGTTCATTTTGGCAAGGTCTAAGGTTTCTTTGGGTTTGTAAATTTATCTTTGGTAGCTTTTGTGAATGGCTTGCCTTTCAGTTAGAAGCCTCCTATGTCAAAAAACACATACACACACACACACAAAGAATCATCATGCCAAATGACGATTTTTCTTCAAGTTAGTATCATTGGAACCAACAATTCATAAAAGAATTCCTTGCAAAACATGATAATTCTAATTAATCTAATTAATATATCTCACCATGCTGTATATTTCAAACCTCTTCTTTTTCATGTTTCCGGAAAAACATCAAAGATTTTTGGAAAATATTGACTGAATAAGTTAGTACACAGTGGGAGCACCATAATGACAGCTCTCAACCTTATAAGAGAAAGGATTGGGGAAATATTTGGTCCCCATATGAGAACTAAGGATGTTTCAGAAATAATAATTAATTTAAAAAGCAACGCACAGAATAAAGTTTCTTACTCCACAAGATATTTCTTATGTTGCAGGCATATTACAGCTGCACAAACATGGTGCACTTGTAGCTGTTTTGATCCATCTGTGAAAAGTACTATCTTTCCTAAATCCCTCATAAAAACAAGACTTCACTTGTTCATGATCTATACCTGTATATTTTCATTTATCTTCTAAAATCTATCTTATCTGCAATAGAAATGTTGACGGGGTATCATCGCTGCCTTCGTTTTTGCCTTGGTTTCTTTCTTAATCCTCTTTGAATTCTTGATTGCATTGCTGCTATAGCTAAGAGTTAATCTTTAAGTGATGGTGAGACTTTAGTATCCTCAGGCCAAAGCTTTGAGCTAGGCTACTTCTCTCCTGGAAAGTCAGAGAACAGGTGCTTAGGAATATGGTACAAAAGTACCCCAAAGACAGTTGTTTGGGTTGCAAACAGAGACGACCCAATAGCAGAATGTTACAGGATTTTAACCATCAAGAGTAGCAGAGAATACAGTTGCACCGCTCCTAGATACTGGAAACCTACTTCTCAGGGATGGCATTCAAGAGAGTTCTCTGAGTTATTTATGGCAGACCTTTGATTATCCAACAGACACAATGTTAGCAGGAATGAAGATAGGCAGGAACTTAAAGACTGGCTTAGAACGATATTTAAAATCATGGAAAAGTGCTGATGTTCCATCTATCGGAGATTTCACTTATAGAATTGAAGTTCGTTGGCTTTCAAAAATGAAAAGATGGGTCAAGTTGAGATTGGGTCATTTGGGTTTGAAAAAGTTCGAAATTTCTTAAATCATAGAGTGGCAAAGAGAGTAGGGTGATGAACCCATTTGGTTGTGGAAGATTTCCTTCACTTGGGCATGTGTTTTATTCAAACGATGCGTTTTACTCTGTAGAGGAAGAGGAAACGGAGAAAATCGAGTGCTTATTTGAACTGAGCTTTAAAGTGACCAAAACGATGCGTTTTGATGGAGGGCGTAGAAAACGGAGGAAATTTTGCATCTTGATCTGTCACAGATAATTTTGATTTAAGAATTTTGGAATAACTACTTTTGCTTATGTGGCAGCATTTGGTTGGTCACTGCCATCTGCGGCAAAACACTCACAGTAGAGAAGCTAGACTCAGGTGAATTTCCCGCCGACTTGGCCGTTTATATATAACCCCTACAACCCCAACAACCAACTTATACCCAGTTAGAGAGAGATAGTTGGTGTTGTAGTTAGGACTCAGAAGTGATTTTCAGCTATAAGTTTTCACGGGAACCAAACACCAAGATCATCGAGAAGATGGACTTCCACCCTTTGCAGGTTTCACCACTGCCAAGGAAAGATCAAGATCTCCAAGAATACATCAACGTAGTACCAGAAGAATATGTGGCCATTGAAGACCACTTGGAGAATCCCAATTTTCAACTTCACGTCCGTGAAATCATAAAGGTGACGCCAATAATTAATAAGAACAATCTTCACTTCTTTTTTTGTTTTTTTGTTTTTTGTTTTTTCATAATCTTTTTAGTTCTGAATGCATGCATTTTTTATGTTCTTTCACTTCTTTGTACAGAGAAAGGTGGAAGATGCGGAAGAAAATCTCAAACCATTTGCTATCTGCTTTCTGAAAATTGCTTCAAGGATGGGGAACGACACCTTCTTGGTGCATGGATTCTTGGTAAGATAAATCCTACAAATTCTGACAAGTTAGTGGGAAATCAAACAAATCCTTTTTCTCATACTTCTTGCTGTGGTCTGATCAAGAGCAGATGGAAGCCAAACTCGGAACTTGCATAAGAAAGATACTTCAAACGGAGCTTCAGATTCCCAGAGGACTGAAATGGCCAGTTCAAGATGTTTCAAGCGGTAATTAGTCTCTTTATTCATCTATGGTTTTTCTTCTGACTTTTTTTTTTTTTTTTGTCCTGTGATCTTGCCAAGAAGATGAAGGAAAAGAAAAAAAAAAAAGTTGAGTTTCATTTAGATTTTAAGGTTTGAGATTTTGATCAATGAAGAGTTTGATTACAATGGCAGATGTGGGGTTGACCATGTTGAGACCATCCAAAATACCAGCATCACTACTTCTTGATGCCCACCCCAAGATGTCGCCCCTGCTGCAACCCTCTCAATCCACTGGAGCAATTCCTTCTTCTGGATCCATTCTCCAGGTAATCAATAAAAGAACAGCCATAGTTTGCTGGGAAAACGAACTTGCAAATAATCAATGTATATATCCCTACATTAATTATCAGTTTCTTTCCTTTTCTTTTTCCTTTTTCAATTCCAAAGATTAAAAAAAACTGGCACCAGAAATGTCTTCTATCCGTTTAGTTTTCAGACACCGAAGCTAAGAAAGCTGTTGTGTCTTGATACTTCCCTTGGCTTCTTTTGCTTTCTGGGTCGCAAACCAAGAAAACAAACTCTTAGTTTTCTTTTATTTTCTTTTCTTTTCTCAGCAACCAAATGGGACATGTCAGGACGGTGGACTTCAATGCCTGGAGGAACTAGGGGCACAATACACAGGGGAGGAGGTGATGAGCTCAGAGGCTCCAAAGCCAGACTCTCCACAACCTAGTGGTCCACCGAGACTCACCCCACCGAGGGTAGGTAGGATGAGGAATGAACCATATCCTCAACCATATTCACCTAGACCAAACAGAAAGGCACCACCAAGCTCAGGCGGGGCAGCGGGTGAAGGAACATCAGGCTCAGGGACACAGGGAGAGGGTACAGGACCAACAGACTCAGGGACACAGGAAGGGGGTGAAGGACCACCAGGCTCAGGCCCACCGGGTTCAACGGGCGAGGCGGTAGGCCCAAGCAATGACCCAGAAACTCCAAAAGGGGTTTGTAGTTGCAAAAATTGCTGCATAATATAGCGCGTTTGGTAGTGTGGATGAGAGTATCTCAGTGTCATCATTGAATTGAATCCGATTCTTAATTTTTGGTCTTATCTTGAGTTTTTGTTACAACAAACACATACATGTATACTCAAATTCGTATCATTTTTCAATAATATAGGCTGCGCTTACAATAAATATTTGAAAGTGAATCTTAATAAACAAGCAATACTGTTCGCTTGTTTTTTTTTTTTTCATTTAATAAATTTGCATTTTAGGCATGCAATGACATGTTTGTATAATTTTTTTGATCCAGTAAATGAGACTTGTATTAAAAATGTCAAAAAGGGTAAACCAAAGTACACATAATGTATATAGCAGTAGCTAAAAAACGCCAAAAAAAAAGAGAAAACAAAAAAATACTCCCTCCCTCAAACCGATTCCAACCAATCAATGAAATCTACTATGAATATCAATATTTCACCAATAAACAGTTTGGTCTAAATTAACGAGTTACATAAAATTAAGTATTTCAACCTTTGAATTGAGAGTTCCACATTCTCAAAAGATCTTCTATTTCTCTCTTTCCAAATAGTTCAAAAAATGCTCAAGTATTTTTATAATGTACTTACAATTGTCTAAAAAAATAAGTATTTATTTTGACTTTTGAATTCTTTTTATTTTTAAATTTTTGGTTGAACGAAGGCAATGGTGATGCTGTTGTATGGCAATTATTTTTTAAAATAATTTTTTGTTCACTAAAAAAAACAGAAAATACAGTTTAGCAATCAACAAAAAAATTCAGTGTTTTAAAAAATAATTATATAAATATGAAAAATTATTTAAAATGTAGTATGGATAAATTTTATTTTTAAAACATATTTTAAAAAATAAAAATAGGTTAAAAAAATATTTTAGGTTCTCAAACAAACATTTATTTTACAAAACATCATAAAACAGTTTAAATTTTTTTTTTCTAAAAAACCATTTTTTATAACGATTTTCACTTTCCAAGTAGAACTTAAATCTTTTATTTTAAAATCACTAAGATCGTATCCTTTTTGTTTTCACCTCATGAACGTTTGCTTCTAAATAAGGGTCTCCAAAAAGCCCGCGGCCCGCTTTAGGCCCGGCCCGAGCCCGCCTATGGGCGGGCCGGGTCGTGGGCCTAAATTTAGGCCCGGCCCGTAGGTCCGCCCCTTTAAAAAAAAACTACAAAAATAAAAAAGTATTAAAAAAAAATTCAATTAATAAACATAAAAGGAATGTAACTTAATTGGTTAGAACCTTGAAATTTAAACATGAGGGGAGGGGTTCGAATCCCCCCCTCTCCCTTCCCTTTTTTGAAAGCCATTTTGGCTTATTTAAAAAAGTCCGCCGGCCCGCCCCGCCCAGCCCGCTAGCCCGCGGGCTCATAGGCCGGGCCGTGGGCCTAGCATTTTAGCATGGCCCCGCCCGTTGACCAGTCAACGGGCCCATAGGCCCGGCCCGAGCTGGGCCGCGGGCCTCCTATTTACAACCCGCCCCGCCCGTTGGAGACCCCTACTTCTAAATATAGCAACTATCGAAGAAAATATGGAAGCTCACTTATATACAATGTTCTTAAATATCAAACTAATGTATAGGACTAACTGCATTGTTGACTAGTCATGTTTGGTTCAATACACTTTCTAAGCCATTTTACGCATTAACCAACATTGAACCAAAACATCAAAACCTTTGGTTCGTTTTGCTTGTTGAGGTTTTTAAGTAATAATAAACTAATCATATATTAATGTTTAGTTCACTTTTTGAGCATTAACTAGTATTAAACATCCTCGGATGCAGATAAGAAAAGACAAGAAAGATCAAATGGCATAGAAAAATCGAAAGGGTAGGGATAGGGACATCTCTAGAGCAACAAGTGCTCCAAGAGGTCCTTCATTGGCAATTAGGATTATAGGATATTAGTCAGTGTCAACAAAATCTTCCCTAACAGCCCCATTGGGCCCCTCTTTTAATGATGAATGGAGACTCTTGGTTGGATTTATTTCTTAAGCCATTTTAAAGCATTAATCAATATTGAATTTGTAAATCAAATCGGTTCAATTCACTTTTTGAGATAACTAATAAAATTTGATTTCATTTTTTTTTATTGATATATGAAAATTTTTCTTAATAATTATATTATCATTTTGTTATTTAATAAAATTGAAAAATACTCATATATTTACATTTTATTTTCATTATGATTTAGAGTTTGCCGGAAAGATTCTGGTTAAAACTCATTTAGTCTAAAGTCTTTTTGTTAGCAATTTTTATTCAAATGATTTTCTTGATTTTTAAAATTTTATATAACAACTAGAAGAAAGACTTCTAACTCTTTCAAAATTGCCTTTAATCGGGTTTATCAAAATAAAAACATGAATATTTTAATCTTTTTAATCATTTTATAAATAATTTTAATTTAATAATTATTTTAAAATTTAATTTCAATAGCACATAAATGATCTATTTATGTTATTATGACATGACAATGTTGAAGGGGAGTTGAACTAATGATGGTATTAGTGAATAATGACTTGACAATTTTTCCAATTCAACAGCACCAAAAGGGTAAGAGTAAGACACATCTTGATTCAATTAGATGGGTTTTAAGCACTCCATGATCTCAATTCACCCCACATTCCAATTAACTGATAGAATTTGTTTCAGGCATGAGACCCATCTGATGAATTATGGCCAAAATTATGTCTATAAACACAACTCTTCTCTGCTGATTACAACAGCACTGGCCCTATAATTGTGTCATGATGCTTCATTTGTCCATGTGCCAATGTACAAATCCACTTTGAAAATATAATTTCTTCCCTTTCTTGTCTTTGATCTCTTAATCTTGTTAGAAAAAGTTCTTTGATGACATTCCCACTGGAATTTCAAGAGGCTTCTCTATCTCTACCAAGACTCTGGATTAAGATTCATTGACTGAGATCAGAACAAGTAATATTTTACTAGGCAGTGAACTGCACCCTAGGATATGTGACTTTGGCTTAGCAAGAATTTGGGAAGGGGGATCAGAACAAGTAGCCTGAAACACTTACACATGGTCTCAGATGAGTTTTCATGGCTAGTGTTCATACAACCTATAAGTCTTTGCTTGCCCTTGTTAACTTATACTTTATATTCTCTGCAGCAGTGTCTGCTCAAGATATTGCCAATATCTAGCACTAGGGAAAACCCATTCCAGCCCCCCTATGGCTGTAAAATATTGACCATTAATATACCCTTTGTATATCAGGATTATAGAATTCCCCTGGAACCACTAGACATGGAAGAATTTTCCTCATGTTATTTGATCCTGGTTTGAGATCACCCATTGCGTGTATTGAATAATACTTGCGACCCCACATGATTTAGTCTTCGGAAGCAGGATGGAAACTGCAGCGTAGACTACTCTGTCAAACTTCCATGCTCAGTGAAAAAAAAAAAAAAAAAAGAAAAGCTGGTGGAATCTAAGAGGAAAGATTGGGTGGGCAGGTAGTGTAGAAAAAAGAGGCTGGTCTGTTTGTCCTCAAGCAGGGGAAACAATATCTGTTAGGATATAAAAAAGTTGTACAGACTGCCTTATCTTTAATGATCTCAAACTTAAATAAATCAGAACGCGAAATTAATAATTGATTCAAGTTCACACTGAGCTCGAATTATTTCTATGCAAAGGGAAACATATGAGGAAGCATCTTCAAGGGCAGTTTATGAGTTATCTTGGACACTGCAAGGTTGAAAAGTCAAAGAAGAAAGTCAAAATCTTTGCCAAAATGATAATATATCAAAGGAAGCTGTGATGACCAAGGATGCAACTAATCAAAGTCACTGTCAACGATCGTTGCCGCCTCATGGTGCTGAAGAAAATTCGACCATCTGAGTAACTTAAATCATCAAGGACTGAGGTTTCTTCACAAGGCAGAATGGCTCACAGCGATGCTAACATGTTAAGTGAGAAAATTTCTCCTTTTATTTTCTTGCTGATTTTCTCTTTCTTCTGCTTGCAGTTCTCCATTTCTGTTGATGCTGCCCCTGATACGATTTTTAGCGGACAAATGCTCAGACAGACAGATACCATCATATCTGCAGGTGGGAACTTTGAATTAGGCTTTTTCTCACCTGGAAACTCCCCAAGTTATTTTGTGGGGATATGGTATAAGAAAATTTCAGAGCAAACGGTGGTATGGGTTGCCAACAGAGATTACACAATAACTGGTTCCTCTCCTAGTCTTACCATCAATGACGATGGCAACCTTGTGATTTTGGATGGCAGAGTCACATACATGGTGGCTAACATTTCATTGGGCCAGAATGTCAGTGCCACACTGTTGGATTCCGGCAATCTTATATTGAGAAATGGAAACTCAAATATCTTGTGGCAGAGCTTTGATTATCCCTCTAATCATTTCCTTCCAGGTATGAAGATTGGATACAACAGAAAGACCGGAGAAGTTTGGTCATTTACATCCTGGAAAAATGCAGAGGACCCAGGCCTAGGGCCTGTTTCCCTGAAAATGGATCCTGAAACACACCAATTTGTCATCATGTGGAATTCTCAAATGGTTTGGAGTAGTGGGGTTTGGAATGGGCATGCTTTCAGTTCTGTTCCTGAAATGAGATTAGACTATATTTTCAATTACAGCTACTTTGAAGACATGAGTGAGGCATACTTCACTTATTCTTTGTATGATAATTCTATTATATCTAGATTGCTTATAGATGTGTCTGGAAACATCAAGCAGCTGACGTGGCTTGATAGATCGGGCTGGAATCTGTTCTGGTCTCAACCACAAAATTTTGAATGCGATTACTACTCTTATTGTGGTTCTTTTAGCAGCTGCAATAATCAGACCACTCCTATCTGTCAATGCTTGTATGGTTTTAGACCCAACTCTGCAGGAGATTGGATGATGAATCAATTTAGAGATGGATGTGTGAGGAAAACCTCCTTGCAGTGTGATGATCTCACTTCTGTTAATAGTGAGAAAGACAAGTTCCTCAAAATGGCTAATGTGAAGTTTCCTCAGAGCCCTCAGATTTTGGAAACACAGTCTATAGAAACATGCAAAATGACTTGCTTGAACAAGTGCTCTTGCAATGCTTACGCTCATAATGGCAGCTGTTTAATGTGGGATCAAATTCTATTGAACTTGCAACAACTTTCAAAAAAGGATCCTGATGGAAGAACACTATATCTTAAACTTGCTGCATCTGAGCTCCAAAATTCCAGAGGTATGTCTTTTAATTTATCAGGATTGCTTGTAAGTTAACCATCTCTGATGAAGATTAATTTTGAATTCAGAAAGCAAAATGCCACGGTGGGTTATTGGGATGGTGGTTGTTGCTGTACTGGTGCTTCTTTTGGCCTCCTACATCTGTTACCGACAAATGAAAAGAGTCCAAGACAGAGGTAAACTTTTTGCCAAACTACTGTCAGCACAGGAGTAACTGTCTATATTGAAATTTCACTTAAATTTTCTTTCTGCTCTGTATAAACAGAGGAAATGACAACAAGCCAGGATATATTACTATATGAATTTGGTATGGGTTCAAAAGCTACTGAGAATGAGCTCAATGAGGGAAATAGGGTTGGAAAAGACAAGAACAAGGATGCTTGGTTGCCATTGTTCAGCTTTGCAAGTGTATCTGCAGCAACAGAGCACTTCTCAACTGAAAATAAGCTAGGACAAGGTGGCTTTGGACCTGTTTACAAGGTAGCACTTTTATCAATTGAAACAATTGAGAAAACCAGAATTTTTTTGGTACATTTTGCTTGGTGTATGCAACTTGAGGTGCATACCTACCCATGTGACTAATGATTTCAATTGCAGGGTGAACTATTTAATGGACAAGAAATAGCAGTAAAGAGGCTTTCAAGGAGCTCAGGGCAAGGGCTAGAAGAACTAAAAAATGAAACAGTGCTTTTGGCTGAACTTCAACACAGGAACCTTGTTAGACTCTTAGGCTGCTGCATAGAGCAAGGTGAAAAGATATTAATCTATGAGTACATGCCCAACAAAAGCTTGGACTCGTTCCTTTTCGGTATGTGATTTCACATAATTATAAATTTATCCATATTCAATACTTCCTATTACTATAGTTGACGTAAAATTGATGCAGATCCAAACAAAAGAGGCCAGTTAGATTGGGCAAAGCGCGTCAGTATTATTGAAGGAATTGCTCAAGGGCTTCTCTATCTCCATGAGTATTCCAGATTAAGGATAATTCACAGAGATTTGAAGGCTAGTAATATCCTACTGGATAATGACATGAACCCCAAAATATCTGATTTTGGCATGGCGAGAATGTTTGGAGGAAACGAGTCATATGCAAACACAAATCGAATTGTTGGGACCTAGTAAGTAACATATAGCAAATTCTAAGATCATAAACACACCATCTTCAGACAGATATTTTCTGCTTTTTATATGTCAGAGTATTTTTATTTTGATACTAATTGATGTGATGGAATAATAAAATCTAGTGGTTATATGTCCCCTGAGTATGCTTTGGAAGGCCTTTTCTCCACAAAGTCTGACGTCTTTAGCTTCGGAGTCTTGATGCTGGAGATCCTGAGTGGCAAAAAGAATACAGGCTTTTATAATAGTGACACTCTTAATCTTATTGGATATGTAAGTGACTCAAATGTATATCTTTACTTAATGTTGTCTACTAATGGATTATATTGTGTTTAATTATTTCTTTTTTGCTCAGGCATGGGAACTGTGGAAAAGCGATATGGCTATAAATTTGATGGATCCCATGTTGGAAGGCCAGTCCTCTCAGTATATGCTGTTAAGGTACATCAATGTGGGACTCCTTTGTGTTGAAGAAATTGCAGCTGATAGACCAACCCTGTCGGAAGTAGTCTCAATGCTTACCAATGAACTTGCCGTTCTACCTTCTCCCAAGCACCCTGCTTTCTCAACTGTAAGGAGCATGGAAAATCCACGCTCATCCATGAGCAGGCCTGAAATTTATTCAGCAAATGGTTTGAGTATTTCAGTTATGGAAGCTCGATAGCTCTTCGGACCTCAATGGCCTCAATGTCTAAGTTTTAGTTCTTTATATTTCTTCCTATATACAGTTGTTTACATAGTTGCCATATGCATCTTTCACCACTTTATAGTTTCTCCTTGGATGTTCAGTAGGCATTCTTTTTCTAGATAAAGAAAGAGATTTTGTTATATCAACAGTCAAAGAGTTATTTATCACATTATTGAGCATAATGATACTACTTCTGTAGTGATTTTTTCTCGTCGTGTTCTCTTTCACTTTCTAGCAGATCAATGAAGAAGACAAAAAAAAGTTCCTAATTTTCATGATTAATTCTCTTAATTCCTTGCTTGAAGTTGGTTTGCCTCCTTCGACGAAGTATCAAGGTCTTTCCTCGGTACTATGAAGTTGACATGGTATATATATGTTAAATAGAGAAGATGTCTTTGGTTGAGTACTGATTTTTCCATAACACGGCAAGTTTAAGACATACTTTCACATCATCTTCTCAGAGATGTGCAGTTAGTGTTAGTGCTTATATAACAAGCAATACATCAACATATGACTTAAGAATGATAAAAAAAAAAAAAAACCCAGACATGTTACAGAACAGATTGTTTAGGAGTAAACCTATCAAGAGGGCCATTTTAATGTGTCACTACAAGCTCTGCCTTTCACTCACCATCTTTTTGTGCAAAGTCACATGGTCTTCTGCTGTTCTTGTATCATGGAAATATTTTTAGTTTGGTTTTTTAGTGCTTTCGACTTTTTGCAAACAAATTTTTTTCTTTACTATTCAATGATGAATTACGCATGAATCCATGAACATGTGCACCTCGTATAAAATCCATCTGGTTCATATTTTTATAACCATGCTGCTACCAAATGATCTGGTTAATAGATCCCAGCGGCTAAATGTCCCTACAATATTATTTTGGACATTCTCTTCTCAAATAAGTTTAAAGTTTTAGATGTGGAGTCTTGGCTTATGAGGTACCATTCCTTTATTTTCAGACTTCTAATGGTGGACTCACCATGTCCAATTAATGGGTCAATTTAGAGCAATAAACCTGCAACCTTCTCCTTAAATGTGGTGGATCCACATTAATGAACTAGTAGGTTAGAAATTTGTTTGGTTAATCCTACAATCCAACAGAATCCATCAGTAGTGAGACCCTCATTTCCTCGAGCCAAAACTTTGAATTAGGCTTCTTCTCACCAGGCAATTCCAAGAGCTGATGCTTGGGAATATGATATAAGAATTTTCCAAACATCTTTTTATGTAGTTTGAACAGGCAACAATGGAAGCCTAGTCCTCCTTGATGAAACAGAGTATAATCTGCTCAGCTAGTCACTCAATTGTGGCTGAAAATCCAGTTTTGCAGCAATTAGAATATGGAAATGTTCCTAGAGACCAGAGCAATGCGGACCCAGAAAGCTATATGTTGCAAAGCTTTGATTTCCCATGCAACACACATCTATCAGGCATGAAAAGAAAACAATGCCAAAGTTTCTTAATTAGTTCTACGTTGTCCTTGTTATGACTTTTGGTATTCTACTTGTAATGTTGTATTCCCATGTTAATAAAAAAATTCAGATTACCTTCAGAGATGTCCAAGAATTCAGATTTGATTGTTTCATGTCTTAGGTTGTGAATGGAACTACAATTATGAGAACCACTCAAAATTTTCACAACACAAGAGTCTTAACCTTTGTTTTCACGTATGAAAGTTTAGGAAGACAACTCGCTTCTCTTGTTTAGAAAAAAAAAGTTTATGCCCCCAAAAATTGCTCCTTCCATTTTTAAAAAATATTGGGTCAGATCGAGTCGGTCCACTTGGCATCCAAAACCCATTTCCAACATCCCATTTCTGGGTATCTCCTCAAAGTCGAGTCATCTTTAATGAAAGAATCATATTCCAAAAGGGACCCACGAAAACAAGAAATGGATGTTAATATAATTAATTCTGAGAGCCATAGTCAGCCTTGCCCCTTACATGCATCAATCCTAGTTTGAAATGACGTTTTTCAGTGACTAACTAGATTGTCAATGCCGTGTGTTGAAGTTTGTCATGAAGTTGACATTACTGACAAGTTGAGTAACGACCCAGTCCCTCTGAGAAGCATTTTTTCTGGGAAGGATTTTTCATCTCCTAAAACTACATGCCTGCTCCCTTTAGTGGTCTGACTTTTGAGTCCTGGATGAAATTTTAGGTTGCATTGTTTCCTCCGTAAAGAAAAATGAAGAGGGAGAGCCATCCTCTCTGCATCTTCCTTTACACTTTGATCTCTTTCTCAAGAAAATGATACCTTAAATTCTACCCAATCCCTCATTGATGGCGATTTCCTCAGGTCAAAGTTTTGAATTAGGCTTCTTCTCTCCAAATGGGTCCACGAGCCGATATGTGGGAACATGGTACAGGAATTGTCCGGATCATGTGGAGTTTTAAGTTTTTAACCATTCCCAACAATGGAAGTCTAGTCCTCCTTGATCAAAAACAGAGGATTATCTGGTCATCGGGTTCTACAAGAGCCACTGAAAATCCAGTTGTGCAGCTGTTGGAATCCGGAAACCTTGTTCTTAGAGAAAAGAGTGATGTAAATCCAGAAATCTGTATGTGGCAAAGTTTTGATGCCCCCTACAATCCACAAATGCCAGACATGAAGCTGGGATGGAACTTTAGCACTGGCATGGAGCAATATTTGACATCCTGGAGAACTGCCAGTGACCCTTCCCCTGGAGACTTTAATCTCAAATTTGAAATTGTTGGGCTGCCTCAGGTTGTTCTTCAAAAAGGATCAGAGAAGAAGTTCCGTAGTGGACCATGGAATGGACTTCGCTTTGGTGGTTTAAGATTTTTGAAACTTCTTTTGTATATAATGCAGATGAATTGTACATTTCTTATGAGCTTAGTGAAAACTTGACCATAACAAGAGTGGTTTTGAATGAACTGGGTTTGCTCCAGCGCCTAGTGTCTGAGTAAAGGAAGCACTGAGTGGACAACTATGCATACAATGCCAAATGATTTGTGTGACGATTATGGATACTGTGGTGCTAACAGCATTTGTAGGATAGACAGAAGGCCAATTTGCGAGTGCCTAGATGGATTCATACCAAAATCAGACATTGAATGGGAATTTCTGAATTGGACCAGTGGATGCACTAGGAGGAACTTGTTGGATTGCCAAAAGGGTGAAGGGTTTGTGGAGCTTAAAGGTGTGAAACTGCCTGATCTGTTGGAGTTTTGGATAAACCAAAGGATGACCCTTGAAGAATGTCGGGCTGAGTGCTTGAAGAACTGCTCTTGTACTGCTTACACCAATTCAAATATTAGTGGAAAGGGCAGTGGCTGTTTGATCTGGTTCTGAGATCTGATTGATATTCAAGAGTTCATCGATGATTCTTTCCAAACTATCTATATTTGCTTCAGAACTAGGTAATTTTATTTTATGCTCATCATACAAAAAATTTCACAAAAAAACCACATTAAGACCTCAGCCCCTACTGTATTTTCTCTACTAGAAAAGTGGTTGAATGATGCCATTAGGCCAGTAATTCAGAGTCTATATCATACTTAGGATTTGTGTTAAGATCTGAACTCTTTTAAAGACAGGATTTCATTTCTCTGTTTTATATTCTAGAACTGATGGGTGGTTCCAGTCAAAAGAAGAAACACTAGCTGATTTTGGTGGTTGCATCATCTGCTGCTGGAGTTATCCTCTTGGGTTTGGTACTTCGGTTTATTGTGTGGAAGAGAAGAGTGAAAATAGGTAAGCATATTTCTGCACCCTTACTGAAAATACATCTCAAAAAAAAAAACTATATGCTTGATTTAGAGCCTAATATACTATGTGCCCAAAACAATTCTCAGAATTGGTTTTTGTCCATGTGAAAAGGACTTTGTAGCTATCCCCTGGTTTCCTGGGAAAAATTTTCAGAGAAAACAGGTGTTTCCTTAGATTAACATGGATCCTTACTATAGGTTCCCAAATGAAATGTGCCATGTAGATCTTTATAGTTCATTTTCTGTCAAAGGAACTGCTTTAAAGGTTAACAAAATCCAGTTACTCTTGAATGTACAGGTTCAGACTCAGAAAAGGAAGACCTGGAGTTACCACTGTGTGATCTGGCTACTGTTACAAATGCTACTAATAACTTTTCTTACACAAATATGATTGGAAAGGGTGGATTTGGCCCTGTTTACAAGGTAATACAGGTTGTATTCTATCTTTGAGTTCAGAAGAAAGCCAAATGCTATCATATAACAATTATATTTGACAATAGGATACACTGCCAGTGGGACAAGAAGTAGCAGTTAAGAGGCTTTCAAATAATACTGGACAAGGGCTTCAAGAGTTCAAGAATGAAGTCATTCTGATTTCCAAACTCCAACACTGAAATGTTGTTAGGCTCTTGGGTTGCTCTATTGAAAAGGAAGAAAGGATTCTAATCTAGGAGTATATGGCCAACAAAAGTTTGGACTATTTCATTTTTGGTCTAAGCCTCTAAACCCTTTATCTATTGTAACAAGTTTGATTTTCGTAAGTTGTCTTTACTTGCATATCATGAAATTTCTGAATCTATACATAGTCCTCTTATATGTGCAAGGAAGCAAAACTGAAATCCTAGTTATGTTGATGAAAATGCTGTGCAGATAAGGACAGAAGCACTATACTGCCTTGGCAAAAGCACTTTGACATTGTCATGGGAGTTGCACGAGGACTTCTTTACCTCCACTGGGACTCTAGATTTAGAAATCATCCATAGAGATCTCAAAACCAGCAATATATTACTAGACAGTGAGCTGAATCCCGAAATTTCAGATTTTGGCATAGAAAGAATTTTTGGATAAGCTGAAGCAAGAACCAAACGAGTGATTGGAACATAGTAAGTTCTATATTCATAAACCAGAAAAATCTGTTCATGATTTCCAACTACTCAAGTCTGAAAATTTTATGGGCTATATATGTGAGTCCAGTTCTGCCAATGTCTGACTGATGCTTGTATAACTATGGATTTTCCTTTCTGTCTGGGCTGACCCTTGTACTCACTAACTGTCAATCAATGTCAACATCCATATTTTTATTTTAGAGGGAAACAATTCATTGTACCATATCAGTTTGTTCAACAGTATATGAAATTTAGACCGTGTATGTGAGTTACCAGTGGTTATCATCATTTGAATCATTTTAGCCTCATTTTACTATATATATTCTTCTTGATGATTTCAGGAACAACAGATTGTGATGACTGGGGATCAGGTGGAAGACTCACAAAAAGATCTCATTTACTCCTTAAAAGTGGCAGGATTCGTCAGGAATATGTATATTGTTGCACTGATAGGGCTCGTTGAACCCATGGAAGCAATTGGCTCAGGGGCAGGAATTTTGCTGGCAGTCAATAATTTACCAGTACTTTGAAGCATTTGAGAAGGATAGAGCGAGTGGCCTTGCCTTGGGTTCCTAAGTTGGCCTCTTGTTCTAAGCCATTTCGAGGAGTCCACTCCAGTTGATAGAGGGTGAAGGTTCATCTTATTAGTTTTGAAGGGTTTTTCCTGTAAATAAGTGGACACCTTGCCATATTTTCTCCCAATTTTTTATTTTTATTTTGCTTTGAAGAGCATCTGCCTTGTTTCAAAGGATTGTTCAGCCTTTTATCTGTTGATTTTGCCTCATGTTAGTGTCAACATTGACATTGTTTTCCCTATGGGAAGTTGGTCCTCACCCACCTTAAATGGATTGGCATGGATTTGACCAAAAAGTAATTGGTGTTCTGCCTACCTTTTCATTTTCCTCAAAGACATGAGAGCAGATTGTTATGCATTCAGTTGTAGAATTTCCATTGGAATCCCGTTAAAATTAATTTAATTAACTAATTTCCAAGCTTGAACTAGTTAGTATGTGGGGCAGTCTCAATTCACTTCAACAGTTTGAATGCAGTTCAAAAATCATCACCAGGAGCCCGACTTTCTGTCACAGTTGACTGGGTGATGCTACTAAACTAATGGTTGACTGTTGACAGAGATGTAAACTTCAAAAAGAGATGACACTTGAATACCATCTCTATCCCATGTAGATCCCATATATTCTGAAGTTAAGGCTAGTTTTGAACAATCATTTTGGAGTTTGCAGACATCAACTGAACGTTCAGAAATGGCGTAAGGTTGACTTATTTCTTTCCTTCGCCTTTTCATTTTCTCTTTGTCCTTGGTAGGTGTTATCGCTAATTTTTTGTGTTGATTATAAAATCATGGTTTAAGCACCATGTGAATTTCATTACGCTTGGTTTCACATCTTAATTTTCCTCGTCTTCAATCGGATATTTGGGTCCTGAATGAATTCTTGACTTGGGAGCTGGGAATAGAAATTAGATGATCACTTTAGAGGTTGCTTGACAAAATTTTTCCCTGCAGATGCTGAAATCCTTCCTGTCTAAAGGAAAATGAAAGGGCAGAGCCTTTCCTTCTTCACCTTCTTTTATACTTCCATCTCTTTCTCAATGCTCCTGAGGTCCTCCACTGCAGCTGATACCATAACCCCAAACCAATCCCTTGTTGATGGCATGACCTTAGTTTCCACAGCGCAAAGCTTTGAATTAGGCTTCTTTTCCCCAGGTGATTCCAATAGTCGGTATTTAGGGATATGGTATAAAAAATTCCCCAACACTATTGTATGGGTGGCAAACAGGGAAAAGCCAATAACAGATAGGTATGGAGTTTTAAGTATTGATAGTGACGGATATCTAATCCTCCTTGACCAAACAAAGAGAACTATCTGGTCATCAATTTCCTCAAGATTACCCAAAAATCCAGTTGCACAGCTATTAGAGTCTGGAAACTTTGTTCTTAGAGACGCAAGTGATGTAAATTCAGAAAACTATTTATGGCAAAGCTTTGATTTTCCATGTGACACAACGCTACCAGGCATGAAGATGGGATGGAATTTAAAAACTGGCCAGGACTGGTATGTAACATCATGGAGAAACGCCAGTGACCCGTCACCTGGAGACTTCACTTATAGAATTGATAAGGTTGGGCTGCCTCAAATTGTTCTTCGTAAGGGATCAGAGAAGAAGTACCGCACAGGAACATGGAATGGACTCCGGTTTAGTGGTACTGCAGTGATGACAAACCAGGCTTTTAAAACTTCTTTTGTATACAATGAAGATGAAGCATACTATCTGTATGAGCTTAAAGATAATTTAAGTATAACAAGACTGACGCTGAATGAACTGGGTTCAATCAATCGCTTTGTATTGAGCGAAAGTAGCACTGAGTGGGCCATAATGTATACAGTACAGAATGACCTGTGCGACAATTATGGACACTGTGGTGCTAATGGCTTTTGCAGAATAGGAAACACACCAATTTGTGAGTGCTTGGATGGCTTTGTTCCAAAGTCACAGAATGAATGGGAGTTTCTGAATTGGACCAGCGGATGCATTAGGAGCACTCCATTGGATTGCCAAAAAGGAGAAGGGTTTATAGAAGTTAAAGGTGTGAAATTGCCTGACCTGTTGGATTTTTGGGTAAACAAGAGGACGACCCTTAGGGAGTGTAGGGCTGAGTGCTTGAAGAACTGTTCTTGCACCGCTTATGCTAATTCAAATATTAGCAAAGGAGGCAGCGGCTGCTTGATGTGGTTTGGCAATTTGATTGATGTCCGTGAATTCCACGCCCAGGAGAGTGAGCAAACGGTCTATGTCAGAATGCCAGCCTCAGAACTAGGTATTTGTGCTTTATGCTCATAGCTTTCTACCATAGAACTCTGTTTTTCATTTCCTCAACTAGGAATCAATGTGCCAGCAAGTTGGGTCCTTGCATCATATTTTGGTATGCTAAAAATGAAATGAACCTTAGACCATAAAGAAGTTATACCATTAGTTGTACCCAATAATCAGGAAATTCTTTTACTGCATTATTTGATTTCTTTGCTTATATGTTCTAGAATCAAGGCGCAACTCCAGTCAAAAGAGGAAACATCTGGTGATTGTGGTGCTTGTATCCATGGCTTCTGTAGTGCTCATTTTGGGTTTGGTATTCTGGTGTATAATTTGGATGAAGAGATGGAAGAAAATAGGTAAACATACTCTGCACCTTATCAATATTTTGTAAAAAGAGCAGTCTTTGATTTAGAGACTTGTATATTTTCTGCCCTAGATACAGGTCCAGAAATGCAGAAGGATGAATTTGAATCACCATTGTTTAGTCTAGCCACTGTGGCAAGTGCCACCAATAACTTTTCTTGTGCAAATATGATCGGAGAGGGTGGTTTTGGTCCCGTTTACAAGGTAATAAATGTTATATATGGTCTTAGGGTTGAGAAAATGATGAATGCTATCATTTGACACTTCTGTTTGACAACCTGTAGGGCACGCTGGGAACTGGACAGGAAATAGCAGTGAAGAGGCTTTCAAATAATTCTGGACAAGGACTTCAAGAGTTCAAGAATGAAGTTATTTTGATTTCCAGACTTCAACACCGTAATCTAGTTAGGCTTTTGGGTTGTTGCATTGAAAGGGAAGAAAGGATGCTAATCTATGAGTATATGCCCAACAGAAGCTTGGACTACTTTATTTTTGGTCTATAGCTCTAACCCCCTCCATCTAATTTGGCTTATTTTTGTTACTTAAAGTTGTTTTCTTGCATGTAGTTTAGTTTTCTATATCTAAACAGAGTCATCTCTAGATATTATGCTTATGTGGAATAAATATTGTACAGACCAGATGAGACGTGTCTTACTGCCTTGGCAAAAGCGCTTGGACATTATCCTGGGAATTGCACGAGGTCTTCTTTACCTCCACCAAGACTCCAGATTGAGAATCATTCATAGAGATCTCAAAACCAGCAATATCTTACTAGACAGCGAGCTGACCCCAAAAATTTCAGACTTTGGCATAGCGAGAATTTTTGGAGGAGATCAAATTGAAGCCAAAACAAAGCGAGTAATTGGAACGTAGTAAGTTCTATAATCATATATGAGGACAATGTATTCATCATTTCCAATTAAGTACTTCAAAAATTGATATATTTCTGCAGTGGTTATATGTCTCCAGAGTATGCAGTTGATGGTCAATTTTCAGTGAAATCTGATGTCTTCAGTTTGGGTGTGCTTTTGTTAGAGATAGTAAGTGGCAAAAAGAACAGGGGATTTTGTCATCCAGATCACTACCACAATCTTTTGGGACATGTAGGTTGAAATAACTAAAAGCTATTATATCTCTATTTTTCACCCATCCACATGCACTTATCTCGGTTTTAATTCATGAAGTTGAACATATGGTTGGAAATTGTTTTAGGTGTGGTTACTGTGGAATGAAAACAGAGCCTTGGAACTGATGGAGCCATGTTTGGTGGACTCATATGTTGAATCTCAAGTACTAAGATGCATTCAAGTTGGTCTACTATGCATCCAAAAACTCCCAGAAGACAGGCCATCAATGTCATCAGTGGTCTTAATGTTGGTTAATGAGGAAATAACATTGCCTCAACCCTAGCAGCCTGGTTTCTTCATAGAAAGAGGTCCTGATATAAATGAAGGACACCACACAGAAAATGCTGTAACTATAACAACACTAGAAGCTAGATAGAGGATGCATGCACCAAGGCTATGTTAGAGAATATGGTTTTATGAGACACTGCTGCATCTAGGTTTGTGTCTGTCTTCCTACTTATGAATTCTTCAATTTTAAAGTTGGCATTGTACTTCTAATAAGGCATTCCAATATTGTATTTTGTTTCTGAAACTCTATATCTAGATTCTATAGTTGATGAATGTATTGTAGTCTACAAATCTAAGATGCCTGACATCATCTTGAAATCAGGTCATCTTTGAATCAAATGACACTATCTTGAAGGTTTTAAAATGAATTTATCTTTGGCTAATCTTATTTTTTCATACAAGTCAATGCCTTGCTGCCCACATTTGTTTTGAATTTGACATGGTATATTATATATCTTGTTGAGGTTTTATCCAAGTTCCTCAATAAAATGAGATCGAATACCAATTTAAGAAGACAAAGAAAAACAATACCAGAAATCAAAAAAATAGAGCAAGATAAGCATAATTTATGTGGTTCAGATCCAAGCTTTGAATCCTACATCCACGGATCAAGATCACCTCCAAAAATCCAATAAGAATGAGCCATTTTACACCCTCTGAAATCTCTGAGAATTTTCAAGCTCTCTCTACGGTACAATGAAGAAGATTCAAACTCTGAAATCCTCTCACACATGTTCTATAATTCAGAAAAGTCACACACACCTTTGTATTGTTTTTTTTTCTTTCTTCACCCTTTTATACAAGTACATGGGAAAACTAAACGAAATAGGCATGTTTTCAATAGTTAATCAACTAACTTTGCTTACGTGGCCAATTAATTTTTGGACCACCAAATTCCACATATCTAAAAGAGAAAGAAGTTTTTGCTTAGCACTTGGAGGGTCAAATACATTTCAAAATGTAGATATCACATATGATATTTGATAATTACATATTCAACAACCTCAACATAAATACTAACTGGGAAATGATATATAAAATAATCAACCATAAGCTTTCAAGACATTTTCATATAGTGTTGCTCTAAGCTCTTCCTTTTTAATTAGCACTTTCTATTGTAAATTAGAAACTTGCTTGTTGGGAATCTCAGGCCAATTCAACAACTAGAATTGGAGTCCCAAAAGCCTCACCATCTGATCACATCTGTTTTTATGATTCCAACATTCAAAAGTTGTCCCTTATGGATAAATTAAATGCCTAAAATTAAAAGGGTACCTACATTAATATGGAGTATTGTCACCAAAGATAAAAATATCGGTAATCACGGATATATCGATACTTTAATTTTACGGATATATCAACGAATATTTTAAAAAAAAATTAGTAGGCTTAAAATTGATCAAAATTCATAAAAATGTAATTAGAAGTATAATAGATATTTTAAAGTCATTTTATTAAAAAAATTGATATGTAAAATGTGATTTATTATATTTGATAATAATATCGTATGCATCAATAAAAAATATGAATTTTATAAGTGTACATTTATTATTAAATTATATCAAATATTATTTCATAATAATATTGTGATATTGGATTATAATATGTCTAATTTTAAAATATATTTAATATTAAAATTATTATCCATTTAATTTAATTGTATTAAATGATATAAAATAAATTGTGATATATGTACAATTTTTTAATATTTAATTCATCTATTAATGATATTAAAAACACCATGAATAAAATTATTATGATAATTTTTTTATTTTGGTAATCAATTAAAAGAAATTTTTGCATTTAATTGTAAAATAATTATAATTAATTTGTTGTCTAGAATATTTTTTTAATATTTTGTTTATGTGATGACTTTGAATATATATATATTTGGTGTAATATATTTAATAAGGGGCAAACTTGCCACTGTGATAAAATGAAGTTTAAATTGAGCTTATATAAAAAGCAAGAAGCTTCCTAAACCTCTTAGAATCATCTACATTAAGGAGGAGTGTGAAAGGTTCTAAAGAAGCTTAGAGATGTATTTATTTAAGCAGATGGTTGGACCAATTGGACCGATGGGTTTGGTCCCATTTTTAAAACACCATTTTTACTTGATAATATGAAATAAAATTATTTAAAAAAATTAATTTATTATTTTAAGTTAATAAAAATATCTTACAAATAAATTTATTATAAATTATAAGTTATAAATCATTATGAAAAAAATTTTACATGATAAATAAAATTCTTTCTCATCTCGTATTAATAATGATTTTATATTTTATACTATATAAATCTCATATTCTTTTCCATTTTAAATTGAATAAATTTTTTGTTGATAAACATCAATAATAAAATAAGAAAATTTCAAAACATTGAAAGTTGAAAATATAAAAATAAAACATTGGTTTTCACTTCGTTACAGAAGTACTACATTAGTTAAAAATATAGATATTGAGAAAAGGAAATACAATAGGAGTCGATATTTTATTTTATTTTTTTAAATTTTAAATTTGTTTTTAATTGTACTTTATTTTTAATTATTTAGTTTTAATTTTATGTTTAATTTTTTAAATTTCTTATTTTATTATTATTCAATATTTCTAAGATGTTTGCTTCATAAGAGAAAAAAAAATCCAAAAAAAAAAGAAATCAAAACTAATTATCATATTAGAAGGGTCATTTTAGGAAATAATTATTTTATGAAAACGAGTAACATCGTGAGTTTAAATAGCTGTCATTACAAAAGTAGCTTGTAACAACAAAAACTAACATTTGAAACTAATGAGAGTTTGTTAAGCCTATAACTAATTACTCTCTTCAAGAGCCCCTTTCAAACTCAGAGTTTGAGATTTCTTCTACTCTTATAACTACTGTATTCGGGTTCTCGCCTCTCCCTGGTGGTAGAGGTATAAGAGACCAGACCCTCCACTGCAGAGTCTGCCTTTCTTCACCTTCTATTACATTTTGATCTCTGTCTCGATCTTCTTGGACTCCTCCACTGCAGTAGATACAATACTCCAGCCCAGACCCTCATGGATGGTGAGACCTTAGTTTCCTCAGGTCAAATCTTTGAGCTAGGCTTCTTCTCTCCAGGTGATTCCGATGTTTGGGAATATGGTACAAGAAATTTCTAAATACTGTTGTATGGGTTGCTAACAGGGAAAAACGAGTTGCAGGTAGAAAGGGAATTTATATGTTGGTAATGATGGAAATATTGTTCTCCTCAACCAAACAAAGGGGATTATCTGGTCATCCAATTCTTCTAGACTAACTAAAAATCCAGTTGTGCAGTTATTAGAGTCTGGAAATCTTGTTCTTAGAGACGAGCACTATTGTTCCAACAAGCTGTATATGGCAGAGCTTTGATTTCACAGGCGACACATATCTGCCAGGCATGAAGTTCGGATGGAATTTGGAGACTGGCCAGGACTGGCATTTGACATCCTGGAGAAACGCCAGTGACCCTTCACCTGGAGACTTCACTTATCGAATTGATATTATTGGGTTGCCTCAAGTTGTTCCTCGCAGTGGCTCAGAGAAGAAGTTCCGTAGTGGGCCATGGAATGGACTTTATTTTAACAGTATGGCAACAATGAAAACCCCAGTTTTTAAGACTTCTTTTGAATGAAATGGGTTCAGTCCAACGCTTTGTATTGGGTGAAGGTAGCAATAAGTGGGATGTTATGTATACGGTGCAGAATGATCAGTGTGACAATTATGGACACTCTGGTGCTAATGGTATTTGCAGAATTGACAACAGGCCAATTTGTGACTGCCTGGATGGGTTTGTTCCAAAATCAGAGAGTGAATGGGAATTCTTTAATTGGACCAGTGGCTGCATTAGGACACCATTGGATTGCCAAAAGGGGCAAGGGTTTATCAAACTTAGAGGTGTGAAGTTGTCTGATCTGTTGAAGTTTTGGGAAAACACGAGTATGACTGGTAAAGAATGTGAAGTGGAGTGCTTGAAGAGCTACTCTTGTATGGCTTATACTAACTCAAATGTTAGTAGAGGCAGTGGATTTTTGATCTGGTTTGGAGATCTGATTGATATTCGAGAGTTCGTTCAAGATATTGAGCAACTCGTCTATATCCGGATACCAGCTTCAGAACTAGGTAATTGTAGCACTCTATCATATTATATTTTCTCATTTATGAATCTCCTTTGGAACTCAGCTGATAAAAGCCGTGAGCAGCACTGATTAATCAGAATGTAAAGCATCCAACTCAAGTGGTGCAGTGCTGCCAAAAGGCTAGTAATGAAGTATCCTTCTCATATTTTGGTATGCCCAAAATGAAATGGTTAGGATTTGTTCAAGAGGTGAACTATATTCATGCTTGGTAAAGATACATATACAACATATGTGTTGTTGCCTGGAGCAGTGATGGATCTTTCTCAGGGTTGAATTCTCCTGATGCATTATTCTAGTCGATCCCCAAGTTTCCTTAGCATTGCATGGGTTCATGTAACTATTAAGTCAGCTTCTCTGTTAGCTCAGCCCATTCTCGTGGTTCCTTCAATATGAACACTTTGAACTAAAGACTGACCCAATTTGTAATAAGTCAGACCATGGAGATTTGGAACTATTACATTTTCTCTGAAAGAAAATGTTGGTCTAAGATTTAAACACTTATGCGGAATATATATTTTTGGGTTGCTGGAACACACGTTTTATTGATGAAGAGTGTTGAATTTATACATGAGTTTGTAACTGAAATGACATTAGAATAGCAGAAAATCAAGCTACTAGATAATGAACAACTACTTCCTATAAAAATAGAAACCAAATAACCTGACCAAATAAAAACAGAAAATATTTGGATGTTGAAAATTTTGTTAAGGACTCTAGCTGCAATATTTAACTTCAAAATTCCAATTCCAGCAGATACTAAGTCAAAATTCAACAGAAAATTTTTTAATTGCAAGATTAGATTTTTCTATGTTATATGTTCCAGAACTGATGGGTGATTCCAGTAAAAAGAAGTATCACTTTGTAATTTTGGTGGTTGCACTAATGGCTTTTAGAGTTCTTGTCTTTGGTTTGACAATCTGGATAATAGTTTGGAAGAAGAGGAGAGGGAAAAGAGGTAAGCATCCTTATCCACCCTTGTTGATTGCTCCCAAAGAAAAAGTATGTCCTTGATTTAGAACCTATCATATTTTCTGCCCTAAAACAATGTTCATGTCAGATGGACTTTATAGCCCCAAATTCTATAAAAATCTAATTGAAGAAGACAGAATTTCCATGCATACATGGAAGCACAACATAAGTTTCCTAGTATATACACACATTTATTTCTACAAATGAGCTGCTTTAGATGTTAAAACCATCCAGTTGCACTGACAATGCATCCTATACACTTTCCAATTTACAGGTCAGCAAGAGCAAAAAGAAGACCAGGAATTACCATTGTTTGATCTGGTTACTGTTGCAAGTGCCACTAATAACTTTTCTGATAGAAATATGATTGGGAAGGGTGGTTTTGGCTTTGTTTACAAGGTTATGTGGATTGTATTTGGTATCTGAATTGAGAAAAAAGTGATTGTCATCATGTAATATTTCTATTTGATAATTTATAGGGTATATTGTCAATGGGACAAGAAATAGCAGTGAAAAGGCTTTTGACTGATTCTAGACAAGGGCTTCAAGAGTTCAAGAATGAAGTTATTTTGATTGCCGAACTTCAGCACTGCAATCTTGTTAGGATTTTTGGGTGTTGTATTGAAAAATTTACAAATACATGCCCAACAAAAGCTTGGACTATTTTATTTTTGGTTTGAGATTCTTTATCCCTTAATCTATTTGGCCTATTTTAAATTAACTAAAGTTGCAGATCAGAAAAGAAGTGAATTAATGGCTTGGCAAATGCAGCTTGACATTGTTATGGGAGTTTCAAGAGGACTTCTTTACCTCCACCAAGACTTCAGATTGTGGGTCATTCATAGAGACCTCAAAACCTGCAATATATTACTTGACGGTGAGCTGAGCCCCAAAATTTCAGTTTTCAGCCTCACAAGAATTTTTGGAGGACATCAAACTGAAGCAAAAACAAAGTGAGTGATTGGAACATAGTAAGTTTTATATTCATATATCAGAAACCAATGTTGATTATTTTCAACTACTCAAGTTTGATTATTTTTATGCAGTGGATATATGTCTCCAGAGTATGGAATTGATGGCAAATTTTCAGCGAAATCAGATGTCTTCGGTTTTGGTGTGCTTCTGTTGGAGATAGTAAGTGGCAAAAAGAACAGGGGATTTAGTCATCCACATCACCACCACAATCTTTTGGGACATGTAGGTGAAAATAATGAAATGCTATTTTCTCCCCATTACATATGCATGGGTGCAGAGTCATAAAGTCCATGCACCTCTGGTTTTTTTTAACGCAAATGGCTAAGCATATTGATTGTAATCATCTCTAGGCATGGATGCTTTGGAATGAAGACAAGGCCTTGGAACTGATGGATGCATGTCTCAGGGATTCATGTGTTGAGTCTCAAGTCCCAAGATGTATTCAAGTGGACTTATTTTGTGTTCAAAAACTCCCAGCCAACAGGCCAACCATATCATCGGTAATTTTCACGTTGGGTCATGAGGAAGCAGTGTTGCCTCAACCTAAACAGCCCGGTTTCTTCAGAGAAAGAAGTTCCGTTGATGATGAAGATGCCATACAGAAAATGAAATTACTGTAACAATGCTTGAGGCTAGATAAATGATGTGTCATGTTTGAATCAGGCAGGGCTGAAGGACAATAGATGCAGGTTTGTGGAATTGAAAAGGTTCTAATACGTTTATACGCATGTTCCTTTTTGTGGGGCACCTGGGCCTGAACCTGGTGGCTTTGTATAAAAATCTGTATGATTCAGAAATTAAACTGGTAAAGAATGGTAGGGATTATGGTCCATTGGATTTCCCTTTTATAGTTCATAAGAACTTGTTTTGCAAGGATGACATTGTGATGAGCCCTGCTGTTCTTGTTCACAGGAAATCAATTTAATTTTTTCCTTCAGTTTATCACTATGGTGATTAGTTATGATTTGTGGTGTTGGGGTTGATCAACTCCGGCACCTTAACATGGAGATCCGACCTATCGAACCAATCATATTCGCAAGGTTTAAGAACTTGGGGGTTGTCATGATCATCTCATATTTCCCGAATTTTAGGTTCTAGTTTTTGTGTTCCTATAAATATTAGTAATAAATTTTGGAACAATTATATTGCTCTTTTTTGAATCAAGTTTGCATAAGGCTTATGTCACTTTATTGAATTGGTCAATTATGACATAATTAAATTATCCATCTGGTCAATTTTGCACACCATAGTTTAATATGAGTTGAGGAAGCACTTGCTGACTAACGACATCTTTCTTCCCTTTTCCTCGCATGTTGAAAAAATTCAGGTTCATCGTGAATCACATTGATAGTATTATATATTAGATGTTAGCGGTTCTACTGTTTGTAGGCATTGTATATTCTTTCTTTCCTTCTTTTTAATTTCCCAAGTCTACATATCTGCTGCTGTTGAGGCCTAACTTCTTAATGAACTTAGAAGGAGAGGAAGACAAAGATTGGTTGGTGATAATTGTAATGGTGCTTGATAATTTTTTGATCCAGCCTCTTCCAAGAAAAATGAAAGTGAAGAACCTTCCTTTCTGCACCTTCTTTTACATTTTGATCTCTTTCTCAATCTTCTTGGAATTCTCCTCTGCAGGTGATACCATAAATGAGACTCAATCCCTCAAGGACAGGCAGACCTTAGTTTCATCAGGGCAAAGCTTTGAATTAGGCTTTTTCTCGCCTGGTGAGTCCAAGGGGCGGTATTTGGGAATATGGTACAAGAATTTTCCAAGCACCGTTGTATGGGTGGCTAACAAGGAAAAGGAAATTACTGATTCCTATGGAGTTTTAAGTTTTGGAACTGATGGAAATCTAGTTGTACTCAACCAATCAAAAGGCATAATCTGGTCATCAAGTTTGTCAAGAATAATTGAAAATCCAGTTGTGCAGCTATTAGAATCTGGGAACCTTGTCCTTAGAGAAAAGAGTGTTGCAGATCCAGAAGGGTATATATGGCAAAGCTTTGACTTCCCATGCCACACACTGCTACCAGGCATGAAGTTTGGATGGAACTCAAAGACCAGACAGGACTGGTATCTGACATCTTGGAGAAGTGCCAGTAATCCATCTCCTGGAGACTTCACTTGGCGAATTGATACTGTTGGATTACCACAAGCTGTTCTTCGCAAGGGATCAGAGAAGAAGTTTTGTGCTGGTCCATTGGATCACACTTTAGCGGTTATCCAGCAGCTAAAAATATATTTATCAAACCTTCTATGGCAATTAATGAAAATGAATTTTACTATTTTTATGAGCTTATTGACAATTGAATTATAACGAGACTTACTTTGGATGAACAGGGTTCCCTCACACACTTTGTATTGAGGGAAAGGGGACCAGAGTGGGATCTTGTGTTTTCAATACAAGCCGATCAGTGTGATGATTACAGACGCTGTGGTGCCAACAGCATTTGCAGAATTCATGATAAGCCAATTTGTCAGTGCTTGGATGGGTTTGTTCCTAGATTGCAGAATGAATGGCAATTACTTATTTGGACCAGAGGATGTGTTAGGAGAACACCACTGGATTGCCAAAAAGGGGAATGGTTTGTAGAAGTCAAGAACGTGAAATTGCCCGACCCCTTAGAGTTTTCAGTGAACACTAGCATGACCCTTAAGCAATGTGAGGCTGAGTGCTTGAAGAACTGCTCTTGTATGGCTTACTCTAATTCAGATATTAGAAAAGGAGGCAGTGGCTGTTTGATATGGTTTGGAGATCTAATTGATATCCGAGAGTTCACTGGAGATGCTGCGACTGATATCTATATTCGAATGTCAGCTTCAGAACTAGGTAATTCTGTTTTATGCTTTATTATACAATAATTTTCCACTCATAAAAATCAACTGGAGCTCAGCCCACAAAACCCCTGAGCAACATTATTAATCAGGCTACAAAGATGCATACTTCCCCTACTTGGAAAGTTCCCTGTTGCCACTAGACCAGTAATGCAGGGTTCTTATCATATTCTGGTGTGCCCAAATGAAATGATTAGGATTTGTGTTAGGATGAAAACTCTATTATGATGTGGTTAGGGTATATACAGCATATAAATCCTCAGGACTAATCCATTTTCCATGAATGGTATTATCACATTTGCCAATTAAAGTGGGAAACTATTTAACTGCACCTCTATTTCATCTACTCCAGAATTGTTGAGTGATTCCCATGGAAAGAAGAAACACCTATCGACGGGGGCAGTTGCATCATCTGCTTCTGGAGTTCTTGTCTTGGGCTTGTTACTCGGGTGTTTTATATTGGAAACTTAGAAGGAAAACAGGTAAGCATTCTTCTCCACCCTTATCCATACTTCTCAAAGAAAAGTTATATCCTTTATTTAGACCCTAAAAGGAACTACGTTAAATGTTAAAACCGTCCAGGTATACTGATAATGTATCCTATACTCTTCTCAATTCACAGGTCTAGATAGGAAAAAGGAAGAAGACTTGGATTTACCACTGTTTGATCTGGCTATTGTTGCAAGTGCCACTAATAATTTCTCTAAAGCAAATATGATTGGAAAGGGTGGTTTTGGCTCTGTCTACAAGGTACCATGGGTTATATTTTTTCTGAGTTAAGATATGAATTCTATGATGTAACATTTGTATTGACAATTTGAAGGGTATCCTATCAACGGGCCAAGAAATAGCAGTGAAGAGGCTGTCAAATAACTCAGGACAAAGGCTTCAAGAGTTCAAAAACGAAGTAATTTTGATTGCCAAACTACAACACCTTAATCTTGTTAGGCTTTTGGGTTGTTGCATTGCTGAAGAAGAAAGGATGCTAATCTATGAGTACCTGCCCAACAAAAGCTTGGACTATATTATTTTTTGTCTGAAACTTGTAATGCTTAATCTATTTTGATGAATTTTCACTACCTGAACCTGTGTTGATTTGTGAATAGTGTGATATCTGAACCTTTGCATACTTCTCTTTTTTATGCAAGGACACAAAACTGAAATAGTATTTATATGGATGAAATTGCTCTGCAGACCCAAAAAGAAACACAACACTGGCTTGGCAAAAGCGCTTTGACATTGCCATTGGAGTTGCACGGGTACTTCTTTACCTTCACCGAGACTCCAGATTAAGAATCATTCATAGAGATCTCAAAACCAGCAATATATTACTTGACACTGATTTGAACCCCAAAATTTCAGATTTTGGCATAGTGAGAATTTTTGAAAGAGATCAAACTGAAGCAAAAACAGAGCGAGTAGTTGGAACATTGTAAGTATTATAATCATATTCCTGAAACTTATGTTCATGATATTCAACTATTTGAATCTAATACTTAAGTTCTATGCAGTGGTTATATGTCCCCAGAATACGCATTTTATGGCAAATTTTCTGTGAAATCTGACGTCTTCAGTATGGGTGTGCTGTTGTTAGAGATAGTGAGTGGCAGAAAAAACAGGGGATTCCATCATTCAGATCACCCCCAAAATCTTTTGGGACATGTAGGTGAAAACAGTGAAATGCTATTCTCTCTCCATCAATTGCTCACACAGAGGGATGAGAATTATGCATCTCTATCTTTTAACATGAATGGCTAAGCATATGGTTTGCGATTGTCTGTAGGCATGGCTGCTTTGGACTGAAGACAAGGCCTTGGAACTGATGGATCAATGCCTTAAGGATTCCTGTGTTGAGTCTCAAGTACTAAGATGTATTCAAGTGGGCTTACTATGTGTTCAAAAATGCTTAGCTGACAGGCCGACCATGTCATCTGTAGTTTTCATGCTGGGTAATGAGGAAGCTGTGTTACCTCAACCTAAACAGAAAATGAAGTTACTGTAACAAGGCTTGAAGCTAGATAAACACGCATGTACCATGTCAAGGTTGAAGGAGAATAGAATCAAGTTTGTGGGTTGAAAAGGTTGTAATACATGTCTACCTAATTTCCTTTTCAAGAGGCATCTGGGTCTGAAAGTGGTGGCTTGGCATACACATCTGTATAACACAGAAATTAAACTGGTAAAGAATAGTAGGGATGATGTTCAATGAGTTTCTCTTGCAAGTATTAAAAGTATTTTTGAAAATTCATTTGTATCACTTGCTTTTCATGTCCAATTACAGGACTAGCACTAAGGTTTGTTCCAGATTATGCTGTCTCAACTTCTTCAATTATGTCTTTTTATTGATTTTCTAAATTAATATCAAGTACATGTAGAGGAGCACAAGCAGCAATCTTTGTTCTCTCTTGTTCACCTTATTTTGCTTTTTGGTATCTGTTTGATCTTCTTGGAAGACTACACTGCAGCTGATGCCTTCCCAACCTAACCCTTCACCAGAGCTGAGTTTCCTGAGGTCAAAATTAGGCTTCTTCTCTCCCAGTGAGTTCAATACAGAACACCTTTAGAGTTGACCTCCTTGAATCCTTAAGGTTACTGGGTCTGGTTTCTAACAGCATAAGGTAGCTTACTTTCTCTACTATGGAGGAGAATAAAAGCTGCCAATAAGCCAGCAACCATGATAAGTCGTGATCAATGGTGGGACAGTCGTCAAGTTAGATCTTCATGGCACCCCAACATGGAATCTCTGTACAACAAAAGAGCACATTTTGATGAGGCCTTATGACAAGGGATTTTGTCACATCACTCGATGTTTCCGTAGTTCCGTGTTACTACTTACTGTCTAGCATTATTCTCTTCTTCACTGTTCTTTAATGATGCTTTTGGATGGTTTATATCGGTCTTCAATTGATTAAAATTTGTCAACAGCATGCAAATAAATTAGGCATGTAGTCAATTCTGTACAACTCAATGTTTATACGTGATGTGAATTGACTCCTCACTAATTCTTCTCACCTTCCCCCTTTGTCTTCATTTCCTTCTTTGGAATTAATGGCTTCTCTTTCGTCAGCCCTATATTTTTTAAATCCCGGAACTTCTCATCCACCCAGTTTAGTCATCCGACGATTGAATTCCTGAAAGAATTTTCAAGTTGTAAATAGAGATGGGGATAATTGTAAGGATGCTAATCTTTCTTCACCGAAAAATGGAGAGCCTCCCTTCCATCACCTTCTTTTACACTTTGATCTCTTTCTCAATCTTCCTGGAGTCCTCCACTGCAGCAGATACCATAACTCCAACCCAACCCCTCAATGATGGTGAGACCTTGGTTTCCTCAGGCCAAACTTTTGAATTGGGCTTCTTCTCCCCAGGTGATTCCAAGAGCCGGTATTTGGGGATATGGTACAAGAATTCACCCAATACCACTGTATGGGTGGCTAACAGGGAAAACCCAATTGAGGGTTCATATGGGGTTCTAAGTATTGGAAATGATGGCAATCTAGCTCTCCTCAACAAAACAAAGGGCATTATCTGGTCATCAAGTTCTTCGAGAGGGGCTGAAAATCCAACTGCACAGCTATTAGAGACTGGAAATCTTGTTCTTAGAGACGAGAGTGATGTAGATCCAGAGATCTATACATGGCAAAGCTTCGATTTCCCCTGTGACACACTGCTTGCAGGCATGAAGTTTGGATGGAACTTGAAAGATGGCCAAAATCGATATCTAACGTCTTGGAGAAACGCCAGTGACCCAGCACCCGGAGACTTCACTTGGCGAATCGACATTGTTGGGTTACCTCAAATGGTTCTTAGGAAGGGATCAGAGAAGATGTTCCGTAGTGGGCCATGGAATGGATTAAGTTTTAATGGTCTTCCATTGATTAAGAAGACATTTTTTACATCTTCTTTGGTGGACAATGCAGATGAGTTCTACTATTCGTACGAGCTTGACGACAAATCGATTATAACAAGACTTACTCTGGATGAACTGGGAATCTACCAGCGCCTGGTGTTGAGCAAAACCAGCAAGAAGTGGGATATTGTGTATCCACTGCAGGATGATTTGTGCGATGACTATGGCCGCTGTGGTGCTAACAGCATTTGCAGAATTAACGATCGGCCTATTTGTGAGTGCTTGGAAGGGTTTGTTCCAAAATCACAGGAGGAATGGGAATTTCAAAATTGGACCAGTGGCTGCATTAGGAGGACACAGTTGGACTGCCAAAAGGGAGAAGGATTTATGGAACTTGAAGGGGTCAAACTGCCTGACCTGTTGGAATTCTGGGTGAGCAAGAGCATGACCCTTAAGGAATGTGAGGAGGAGTGCTTGAGGAACTGTTCTTGCACAGCTTACACTAATTCAAATATTAGTGAGGGAGGCAGTGGTTGCTTGATCTGGTTTAGGGATCTGATCGATATCCGAGAGTTCCATGAAGATAATAAGCAGAATATCTACATCCGAATGCCAGCTTCAGAACTAGGTAATTGTAGTTTATGCATTATCATATCATATTTTTTCCAGATAAAGCAGGAAATTTTTTCAACATGTTTTACTTTCTTCATTCTACATGTCATAGAGTTGATGAATGGTTCCAGTCAAAGCAAGAAACGCTTGGTGGTTGTGGTGGTCTCATCTACTGCTTCTGGAGTTTTCATCTTGGGCTTGGTACTCTGGTTTATAGTTCGGAAGAGAAAGAAAAGAGGTAAGCAATCTTCTCCAGTTTGATGTATTTTGTGCTCAAAGTAATTATGCCCATGTGAGTGGACCTTCTAGCTAATCCTTCTAGCTCAAAGTGTCGATATTTTTAGTTCATTTTCCATTGAAGGAAATGCTCCAAAGGTTAAAACCATCTAATTAAACTGATGATATATCCTGTACTCTTCCAAAATTACAGGTTCAGAAACAGAAAAGGAAGACCTGGAGCTGCAGTTGTTTGATCTGGCTACTATTTCAAGTGCTACTAATAACTTCTCTGATTCAAATTTGATTGGGAAGGGTGGTTTTGGACCAGTTTACAAGGTAATATAGTCTATATTCTGTGATAATTAAGAAAAAATGAATGCTGTTATGCAACATTCCATTTCAAAATTGTAGGGTACCCTGGCATCAGGACAAGAAATTGCAGTAAAAAGGCTTTCAAACAATTCAGGACAAGGCTTTCAAGAGTTCAAGAATGAAGTTATTTTGATTGCCAAACTTCAACATCGCAATCTTGTGAGGCTTTTGGGCTATTGCGTTGAAGAAGAAAGAATGCTGGTCTATGAATATATGCCCAACAAAAGCTTGGACTGTTTTATTTTTGGTCTGAAACTCTTAGTCCTTTGCCTATTTTGGCTACTTTTCATTAAGTGAAGTTGTCTCCACTTCTGCTTAATGGAATTTCTGAATCTGGAATAGTATTTATATGGATGAAACTGCTGTGCAGATCAGGAAAGAAGCATGCTACTGAATTGGCCAAGGCGATTTGACATTGTCATGGGAGTTGCTCGTGGACTCCTTTATCTCCACCAAGACTCTAGATTGAGAATCATCCATAGAGATCTCAAAACCAGTAATATATTACTTGACAGTGAGCTAAACCCCAAAATTTCAGACTTTGGCATAGCAAGAGTTTTTGGGGGACAACAAACGGAAGCAAAAACAAAGCTAGTAATTGGAACATAGTAAGTTCTATACGTATTCATAGTAAGTTCTATACATATTCATATGCCAAAACATATCTTCATCATTTCCAACTACTCAAATTTGATATTTCTATGCAGTGGCTATATGTCTCCAGAGTATGCAATTGATGGCAAATTCTCAGTAAAATCCGACGTCTTCAGTTTTGGTGTGCTTTTGTTGGAGATAGTGAGTAGCAAAAAGAACAGGGGGTTTTGTCATCCAGATCACCACCACAATCTTTTGGGACATGTAGGTGAAAAATAGTGAAATTTTGCTATCTCTTTCCATACCCTTTAACAAGAATGATTGAGCATATTCATTGCAATTGTGTGTAGGCATGGCTGCTTTGGAATGAACGCAAGACCATGGAACTGATGGATGCAGGCCTGAAGGATTCATGCATTGAGTCTCAAGTACTAAGATGCATTCAAGTGGGCTTATTATGTGTTCAGAAACTCCCAGTAGACAGGCCAACAATGTCATCTATAATTTTCATGTTGGGTAATGAGGAAGCAACATTGCCTCAACCTAAACAGCCCGGTTTCTTCTTTGAAAGAAGCTCTGAAGGAGATGACAAAGGATGTTACACAGAAAATACAGTTACTCTGACAATTCTTGAAGCTAGATAGACAATTTGTGCAGCAAGGCATGGTTGAAATACATACCAAAAACATAGATGTCAGATGAAGGTTCATGGTAAGGCATGCAATTTTTGTAACATAGAAGCTAGACAGATAAAGACTGGTAGGTATAGAGATTCATTGGATTGAATATTCAATGGATATATCTTAATAATTTGGAAAATTCCTTTGTATGATCTATAGTGTTTGTTCCAAACCATGTACAGAAAAGTTTTCTGTTTAAACTTTGGATTTAAGTAGAGATGCTTGTCAAGAGCTGTCCAAATAAAGAGAATAGAGAAGAAGTTGATTTGAGAGTTTTGGGTGCATTAATGTCACAAAATCCTCTTGTTCTGAGTTACTGTCTTCCTCCATTGTTCTTCTTAACGTTTTGGGCTTTAGATGTGTGTAGGTTCACATGATATCCATATATTTGGTCCATTCTCTGGCAATCTAGGCTTTGAGGTCAAATCCATGGCATAACAGGGGATCAAAGCCCTTGATTTTTAGAGGTCATGAGCTCAAACTTCAATGCTTATTCATGTCCCTAGTTTTTTGACCCCATATATAAGATTACAGAAGATCGTCTGAGAGATCTAAGATTCATAAGGTGTCTTTGATTTTTGGTAACGTGACAACTTAACATGGCGTTAAAGCTTTGATTATTGGGATCGATGTCTCGAATTTGAACTTACTTATGGTATTAAGGGTTGGTTTTCATGAGGCTGGAGGAGTTGCCTGTTGATCGGCAACCCTTCCGGTCTGATTGGACCCAAAATGAACCGTTTTATTGTTGAAACGACATTGAACCGGTAAAACCCAAAATAATTATGGGTTCCTAATCCTTAATTAACCTCTCGTTTCTAATAGCCTAATTCTCCACCAAGCCCAACCCATTAGTAAGCTTGGTCAAGCCCAAAATAATTACGGGTGTTTGGCTCCATAATTAGAGGAATTCTTTTTGAGGGTTCTACGAGTCAGCGTGTTTGGCTCAACCACCTGTTTGTCCTTTTCTTCTGTTGGAATTTTTATATCCCCAAACCATTTATGTGGCCCCTTCAGTTGTCTGATACCTGATTCCTGAATGAATTTTTAATTTGTTTGAATAATGATGCTTGACCAAAATTTTTGATCTAAAATACCCCACAACCGTTCGTCCCAAGAGAAACAAAAGTGGAGAGCTTTCATTTCTCTACTTTCTTTAATGCTTTGATCTCTTGGCTCAGTCTTTTTATAGTCCTCCATTGCAGCTGATAACCAGTCCCTCATTGATGGTGGGACCTTGGTTTCCTCTTGTCTGCGTTTTGAATTAGGCTTCTTTTTCCCCATGTGATTCCAAGAATTGGTATTTTAGAGTATGGTATAAGAATGTTCCCAATACCATACTATGGTGGCTAACAGGAAAAATCCAATTGCAGATTCATATGGAGTTTTAAGTATTTGTCTGATGGAAAACTGAAAATCCAGTTTTGCAGCTATTGGAATCTGTAGATCGTGTTCTTCCAAGACCAATGTGAGTTGAGAAGGCTGTACATTGCAAAGACTTGATTTCCTGTGTGATGCACAGTTTCCAGGCATGGAGTTTGGATGGAAGGGGAAGACTGGCCAAGACTGGCCAAGACTGGTATATGATGTCATGGAGAAATGCCAGTAACCCATCACTTGGAGACTTAGCTTTTTGAATTGAGATTGTTGGGTCGCCTTAAGTTATTTGTCACAGATCAGAGAAGAAGTTCCATACTGGGCCATAATGCATGGTGGTATTTCAACAATTAAAACCACATTTTTTTAACCTTCTATTGCACATAATGCAGATGGGTTGTATTATTTTTATGATCTTGATGGCAATTGATTATTAAGTAGACTTATTTTGAATAAATTGGGTTTGTACCAACTCTTTGTGTTAAGCGAAAGGAGCATGGAGTGGGCTATTGCATAATGACCTGTGTAATAATTATGGATGCTGTGGTGCTAAAAGCATTTGCAGAATTAACAAATGGCCATTTGTGAGTGCTTGGATGGTTCATTTGAAAATCACCGAATCAATGAGACTCTCTTCATTGGACCAGTGGATACATTAGGAGGCATTGGATTACCAAAAGGGAGAAGGGTTTGTAGAAATTGAATTTGTGGAATTGCCTGACTTGTTAGATTTTGAAGTAAAAAAGAGAATTAACTTTTAGAAATGAGAGGAGAACAGTTCTTGTACAGCTTACAATAATCAACACACTACTGAAGGCAACAGCTGTTTGATCTGGTATGGATATCTGATTGATGTCTGAGAGTTTATTGAAGATACACAGAAAAACATCTTCATCGGATTTCAGCTTCTGAATTAGGTATGTGTAGTTTAGAGCCTTCTACCATGTAAAGTAGTGTACTTTCTCCACTAATGAAGTGGTTCCATGCTGCCACTAGGCCTGTCATCGGGGTCCTTTTCACAGTTTAATATTCCTAAATGAAATTGGTAGGATTTGTGTGAAAATGTGAATTCTATTAACCATTAATTCTTTTTAAGGCATGAAGAACACATGGATCCCAGGAACTAATACTTGTTCAATTTGTGATAATTCCATACCATGAAGAAGTGGTACTATTACATTTTAAAAAAAAAATAAAGCAAGAATATTTCTCAATTGCAAGATTTGATTTCTCTGTATCATACATTCGAGAATTGATGAGGGACTCCAATTAAAAAAGGAACACTTGGCAATTTTTGTGGTGTTATCATCTGGTATATGGTTTGGAGGTAGAGAAGGAAAAGAGGAAAGCATACATCTCCACCCTTGTCAATATTTCTAAAAGGAAAAAGTGGATCCTTGAGCTAAAGCCTAATATGTTTTATGCCTAAAACAATTACTGGAATTGATATTTGTCCATGTCAAATGGACATTTTATCTAACTCCCAAATTCTTAGGAAAAATGTTAAGAAGACAGGCTTTCTTATGCCTAAACCAAGTATTGGAATTGATCTTTGTCCATGTCAAATGGACTTTTTATCTAAATCCCAAATTCTTAGGAAAAATCTTAAGAAGACAGGTTTTCCATGGATTAACATGGAGACACAACATAGGTTCTCTATTAGAGTGTTACATATCTTTTTCTTTAGCTTACTTTCTGTTTAAGGAACCACTTTAAAGATTAAATCCAGTTACACTGATCAATATCTTATTCTCTTCCCAATTAACAGGTCCAGAAACTCACAAGGGCTTCAAGAGCACAAGGATGAAGTTAATTTGATGTCCAAGCTCCAATACCTTGATTTTGTCAGGCTTTTGGGTTGTCATATTGAAGAAGAAAGGATGCTAATCTATGAATATGTGCCCAACAAATGCCTGGACTATTCTATTTTTGGTTTGAACACTTAACCCTTCATCTACTTTGACCAATTTTCATTACCTGAATTTGTCTTGACATCTGTGTAATTTAATTTCTGAATCTATACAGAATCCTCTTTTATGTGCAAGAAAAGAAAACAGGAATAGAATTTATATGGATGAAAATGTTATACAGATCAGAAAAGAAGTGCACTATTGGCTCGGCAAAAGATGCTTTAAGATTGTCATGGGAGTTGCAAGAGGACTTCTTTTCCAGCAATATGTTACTTGACAGTGAGCTGCACCCCAACATTTCAAATTTTGGAATGACAAGAACTTTTGAGAGAGATCAAACTGAAGCAAAAACAAAACAAGTAATTGGAATGCACTAAGTTCTATAGTCATATGCCAGAAACATATGTTCATCATTTTCAACTACTAAAATTTTATACTTTATGCAGTGTTTATATGGGCCCCAGAGTATGCAGTTGATGGAAACTTTTCAGTAAGATCTGATGTCTTCAGTTTTGATGTGCTTTTGTTAGAGACTCTTGAGTGGCAAAAAGAATGGGGGGTTGTCATCCAGACCTTTACAACAATCTTTTGGGGCTTGTTGGTGAGAATGTTGAAATGATATTCTACTTGTGTGTGCTTAGACACAAAATCATGCATCTCTATCATTTAATGCTAGTGAACAAATATGTTGATTGCAATTAGCTTCAGGCATGGTTGCTTTGGAATGAAAACAAGGCTTTGGGGCTGATGGATGTGTCTGAAGGATTCATGTGTTGGTCTCAATTACTATTCAGGTGGGCTTATTATGCGTTCAAAAGCAGACTGGCCAACAATGTTCTCTGCAGTTCACATGTTGGGTAATGAGGAAAGCAGTGTTGCTGCAACCTAAACAGCCAGGTTTCTTTATAGAAAGTTGTTCCACTGATGGTAATGACAAAAGATGCTACATGGAAAACGCAGTTACTAGAACAATGCTTGAAGTTATGCATGCCCCTAGGCAGGGTTGAAGGGTCGATATATGTGGATATTCATGTTTCTTTTCTCAAGGCACCTGACTCCTGGAGTTTGGTGGTTTGGCATCAATCCTACATATTGCAGAAATTATACAGATAAGGGGAGGGATAGGTTCAATGTTTAGTTGTGTTGACTTTGTGAATATCTTAGTCTTTTTGAAATTTCATTTGTATGATTTGTCTTACAATCTCAATTACAGGACCACTGCTGATCTAAGCATTCAGGTTTGTGCTGAATTACTGAATCAGGTTCAGCTTAACTTGAAAGGGTTTAGGTAGAGAGGCTTGTCAAGCTACCAGACAAGAAGACTTGAGAAAAAAAAGGATATTCAAGAGCTTTGGTTGCATGAAAGTAGTAAAAAATTCTTCTTACATTTAATTAATATTGAGTTTCATCATTTCTTTTTCATGTTTCAAATTTACATCACACACTGTTTATTTTATAAACCCTTGAACATTTTCAAGGATATCTTTCCTTATTTTTTCTTTCAACTGTTTAAAAAATCTTCATACCTTTGAAAATGGTTATGGTTTCCATGAATAAACAGGCCGCCATTGGGTTTGACCAACTTGGCACCCCATGGTCCCTGTTTTGATACAACAATGAGGTATGAGAACAAGGTGTTTGGTCATGATCACTGCTACAGTTCTTCAATTTTAGATTTTCTGATGAAGTTTACATATGATTTCAGTCAATATTCAAATGGTTGGACTTGGTCATATGCTCAAACTCTTCATATTGTCATACCTGTAACATTCACATTTATTTTTAATTTTAATGTTTTTTTTCTCTACAATAATGGATATGATGCAAATTCCTTTTCTCTTTTGATATTCTTGTGCAACAAAATTAAACAAAGCCACGTCACAGTTAGATTTTGTCAACCATGGTACCACAGTTAAGCAGAAAATGATACCTCCCACATAAGCTGATGATTAGTTCAAATTCGTAAAGACTTTGACAAGCAAAATTTTCCATTTCAACAGATAAATACAAAGTAATGACTAAGCTGTTATTAGTTCCCTCCATTAGCATGGAGAAGTGAAGTGAGAATTGTCAATGGAGAACATTAGTTGGCTTCTTTTCTGCTACTATTTGTTATCATGTTTATCAAAAGCCTCACTACCAGCTGATACTTTGACAGCTAACCAGTCTATCAGTGATGGGCAGACCTTAGTTTCATCAAGACAAGTGTTTGAGTTTGGCTTCTTCAGCCCTGGTAATTTGAAGAATCGGTATGTTGGGATATGGTACAAAAATATCCCAGATACCTTTGTTTGGGTTGCCAACAGAGGATATCCAGTCACAGATAAGTCTGGGACCTTGAACTTCAGCAGAGATGGAAATCTAGTTTTGTTCAATGGAAATGGGAGTGTTGTCTGGTCCTTGAATTCTGAAGAAGGCTCAAAGCATCCAATTCTACAGATATTAGATTCTGGGAATCTGGTCTTGAGTGATGAAAGTTATGGTGGCAGCTCAAGCTATATATGGCAGAGCTTTGATCATCCAACTGACACACTTTTACCAGGCATGAGGCAGGGATGGGACTTGAATACTGGCCTGAATTGGTATCTGACTCCATGGACTAGTGCAGATGACCCTTCACCTGGCAATTACTATTATGGTGTAGACCTTCAAGGTATTCCCCAGCTAGTTCTACGGATGGGATCAAACAAACTGTATCGAAGCGGGGTATGGTATGAAAATCGATTCAGTGGTGGTCCTGTTCTTGTTGCAAACTCTCTGTTTAAACCAACTTTTGTTGCTAATAAAGAGGAAGTATATTATGCATTTGAGGCTATGGATTCTGCTATTTACTCGAGGATTGTTATTCTTGAATCTGGCCTTGTTCACCACTTCTCCTGGATTGGTGACTTTCAGTGGGCAGTTCTGTATGGAATCCAGAAAGATCATTGTGACGCTTTTAATCTTTGTGGACCTTTTGGGGTATGCTACATTATTAATCAATCACCCAAATGCGAATGCATGATGGGGTTTACTCCAAAATCACCCAAAGATTGGGAAGTGTTCAATATATTTGGTGGATGTGTCCGGATAATGCCCCTGGAGTGTCAGAGAGGAAATGGATTTGTTAAGTATCCAGGGATGAAGTTGCCAGACTCATCAAACTTATAGGTGGCACTAACGAGTGCAGGGCAGAGTGCTTGAAGAACTGTTCTTGTACCGGTTATGCTGAAATGGATACACATGGGAAGGGAAAGGGCTGCTTGATGTGGTTTGGGCCTTTGATAGACATTAGACAATCAACTTCTTTTGGGCAAGATCTCTATGTGCGCATGCCTGCATCTGAACTGGGTATGCATCATTCATAAACTCGGTTTGTTCATTTGTTTTCAGTCTTTGATTAGATTATAATGTGAGGGTTATTAAAAACATGCTCCCCCCTTGAACAGGGCTAGGCAGTCCTAACCCCAGGATTACAATTGTAGAACATATTTATGCAATATATAGGATGATTTTCACTGACCATTTTCATTATGCTGGGTGTTCAGAATAAATTGCTGATTCCTAGAAAAGGAGAAGACTGTTGAAGTTTCTATTACTCTTGTTAGCATTTTTTGCAGTGCTTATCTCAGGCTTGCTTCTCTGGTAATAGCATGGAAAAAGAAGAGGGCACATGGAAGAGGTACTAGAACACCTTATGCTTTATTTTGTTATCTTTTTGAAGCATAATATCATCTCTGAGAACTAATAAATCATGAACACTTGCTTACATGGTTAGCAACTTCATGAAATACAATTTGTAATCTGCAGATGACAAGAATGAAAGTCTTGAAGATGAAGAAGAGGGGAAATTTCTTTTGTTTGATTTGACTACAATTGCGGCTGCCACTAAGAACTTCACTTTTGCCAATAAAATTGGAGAGGGAGGTTTTGGTCCTGTTTACAAGGTAATTTCCATTATGCCAATTGTTTTTTATTATATTGGGTACAATCATTTTGTTGATTATATGCTACCCTGAATATGTAGGGCGTATTACCAACTGGAGAAGAAATTGCAGTGAAGAAGCTCTCACATACTTCTAGGCAAGGCCTTAAAGAATTGAAGAACGAGGTCAGTTTGATTTCAAGACTTCAGCATTGAAACCTTGTTAGGTTACTGGATTGTGGCATTGAAGCCAAAGAAAGAACGCTAATCTATGAGTACATGGCCAATAGAAGTTTGGATGCCTTTATATTTGGTTTGGCCCCTCAACATTTTGTACATTCTCCCCATCTTCTGTTTGGTTGCAGAGAAGGAAAAGAAAAGAAAATTTGGAGTCTAATTACAACTATTCAGACAATTTTCTGTTCTTTTCCTCATCTTATCTTTTTAATGGGTATGAGTTAACTACATTCAAAACTGTCACATATAAAGCAGACACAACACAGCTGGAAAATGTGTGTTGAAATTATTGTGGGAATTGCTCGGGGACTCCTTTATCTTCATGAAGATTCAATATTGAGAATTATCCATAGGGATCTCAAAGCCAGCAACATTTTACTAGATCATGAGATGAATCCCAAAATTTCTGACTTTGGAATGGCAAGAAGTTATGGTAGAGACCAAACTGAAGCATATATATCAATGGTGGTTGGAACATAGTGAGTACCACAATAAAGAATAGTCATCAGTGATTCAATTTCATCATTAACTGTTATTCATGTTTCAAAATGGCATGCAGAGGTTACATGTCTCCAGAATACGCTGTTGATGGACACTTTTCAGTTAAATTAGATGTGTTTAGCTTTGGAGTTCTCATCCTCGAGATTTTGAGTGGCAAAAGAAATAGAGGGTTTTATCATCCTGAACATGACCTCAACCTTCTGGGACATGTAAGTATATTGGCTTTTATTTTAAATTCTACCATCTCCACTCATTTTCATAGCTTGTTGATCTCTAAGTTTTAATCATTGTAGGCATGGAAGCTATGTGGTGAAGGAAAGGCAGTGGAACTGTTGGATGCATCCTTTGGGGGTCAATTTCCTGTATCTGAAGCATTGAGATGTATCCATGTCGGTCTTTTGTGTGTGCAACAACGGCCAGAAGACTGGCCAATGATGTCATCTGTGCTTTTAATGTTGGACAGAGAGACAGCAGTGCTGCCTGAACCAAAACAACCTGGATTTTTCACAGAAAGAAGCCTTAATGAGACAGATTCTTCATCTCGAAGAAGAAAATATGCTTACTCAAATGAGGTAACTGCAACAGTAATGGAGGGTCAATGAAGAATATCTTTTGCTTTGTATCTATAGGTTACAAATGCTTTCTTATTTCTGCCATATATTTTCTGTAAAAACTCAAGCCTTCCATCCAAAATTTCAGAAGTACTAGCTTATCATCATTTTGTACCTTCCAAGCACCCTGTTTAATTCTATTGTCATCCTTGTTGCTTTCTTATGCTCTATACTTTGGCATAAATGGCATCCTTTTGAAAAACAAGGTGAATGTTAACTTACGAATCTAGAGGTATTGTCACACCCCGGTTTTTTTTTTTTTTTTTTTTTTTTCAAACTGAACAATTGATACTCAAATACAATATAAGTGCTCTCAAAGATATGGGGATACAAAAATTTAAATGTTGAGTTCCTGCTTGATTTTGTGCAAAAAGAGAATATGCAAAACCTGTTATAAAAAGTACAATTTATATTAAACTTTGTAACTATTAGTTAACAAAATATGTTTCGTTTCACAAAAGAAACTTGTACTACATTAATTTACATATACCAAAACCCCATGGTTCACTACGGGTAGCCCATACTACAAGTGTATTTGACAAATATATATATATATATATATATTACATCATTCCTACAAAAAGATTCAATCTTTAATACAAAGGTAAAGCCTTAAAACACTTTCAATGTGATCAAACAACATCGAATCACAGTAAAGTAATGCTCAAGCATTATTTACTGCATAGGTCTTCTGACCTGCATCTAAAGGTGAAAGGGATAGAGTGAGTTCACAACTCAATAGGAAATTTTATAACTATCCTAAGCATACCCTTAAAAACCTTGAATTAAACATGTAATAGCATGCATGATAAACATTTTATAACCATTAACAAATATGTAATCATGTCAAACATGTATGCATGTGTTTACTGGTTTCATCTTTGCTTTTCCTTGTCAATCCTTTCACAACTGATAAACTGCTCACCCCCACCAATCTATGTATCAGATATCAATGCTCCACAAGATGCACAGTCAATATAATAATGACTATTCTGGGACATCACCCAAGGGCAAGTCATATCCCGTGTCTTTTGGGACTCATACCCAAGGGCAGGACCAACCCCTTGTCTTTAGGGACTAAAACCTAGGGGCAGGACCAACCCCATACACCCACATCGGAGTGTCTTCCTCGAGGGCTTTAGGGACTTTCACCCAAGGACCCACGGTCCCACATAAACAATATATCAAAGGATAATGTCTGTAGCATCACATAAATACTTCCCACCAATCAATTCTCTGAATATCATCTATGATTATTCCATATCCTTCTTGCAATGCACCCACACCATGAACCATTTCCACAACATAGAACCATGAATCTTCATACCAATATACGTTCCAATATCAATGTAACATTTCAACACAATAAACCGAGATGCAATGACACATTAAAACATTTTATGAAATCATAGAAATGACATGAAATTTCCAATAAATGTTTCTAGGAATACACTCTAACATAGCATAAAATTCCCTACCTTACACGGACTTTCCCTCTGTGATTCTTCTATATAGGCGATTTTTACCTATTACAAGGAACTAAAATGAAACACATAATTTAGACTTCTTAACGATGAAAATTTATACAATTTATTGTTGCTAATTTTAATTCTAATATTCTTTAATCTACATGCCTACAGGTTTTCAAATCAAATTTGAATTGAATTAAACAATATTTACAATGCATATCAATGTTCCCTAATTAATTGCCAAACACTAATTGTTTTGATTTTTTTCTTAAAGCCTAACCCATTAACAAATCCCAAGTGTCCAAATAACCTAATTAATCACATGTTTACTAATCTATTTTTTAATTAAACCAAATTAAACAAAGATTTATGCTGATCTTACCATTAATAAAATATTTAAGCTAAAATACTTTAATCCTTAATTAATTGTGATTTTTAACTAAAATATGTTTATAGCTAATTACACTCAACTTTTACACAAATTTTACCGTTAATTTGTTTCAATATACCATTAGGAATCAAAATAAACCAAAATTACTAAATTAAACAACTTGCTTACCTCAAATCTACACTTTCTCTCTCTAGATCCTCTCTCTAACCCAAGTTGCTGCAGGTAAAATGGTGCAAAACGAGTTGCAGGCCCTTATATAGGGTTCTCCATGCAGCCAAGTAGGAGGTGGTAGGACACTGCCACTAACCCCAACTTCCCAATTTTGCACTTTAGTCCTTTAGGTTTTCATAACTATAATCAACCCCTAAGAACCTAATAAGCATGGTTAAGTCATTAATTAATCCCACTTAATCTTAATCAAAGTTTAATTCATAATTAAACAGGATTAATACTAAACTAGTTTTAACATCTAATTAAGCACGTTTAAAGTTAAGTACTAAGATAATCATTATTTCTTATTTAAATCATTAGTGCTAGGTATTACAAGTTGTACATATGATTAGTTAAATTCATTAACTATATTGCTATTTGACCAGAGTACTGGCATACATATATTAAGAAGTCCAATTTTGAATCAGTTCTATTATTCTCAAGTCTAATATTGAAACAGAGTTGGCTTTCTTCAAAGAAACTAACATACTGTCGGTCAAACTTTCATGGCTAGTGCCCTAAGTCTTTATAAGAAAACAAAGGGATTGTTGAATGTCAACCAAGTGATGCTGCTAAATTAACCCAATACCTTAGAGCTTAAGGCTTTCATAAAAATAATACTCAAAAGTCAATTTATCAGACATGGACTGATAGGAGAAGAAGCTTCCTGGTAGTTGGTCCATCAGAACAAGGAACTATAAAGAAAAAACAACACTAGGAATTTTTTTCCCCTCAGTTATGAATGTTTGGTGAAGTTGGCTCTTGTCTGTGTTGCTGCTAAGCATTGTTTAGGTTAGAACAGTAGGCCTATGTATAACAAGTTTATTATGAGCAAACAACCAGGTATGCTTTGCCAAGTATCTGTTAAAGTAGATACATATTGAAAATTGATGGGACTTTACAAGTTTGAAGCATCTGAAAATGAAAATGAAAAATCTTCTTATCGAGCAGCTAAAAATGTAACAGTTATATCATTGACTGAACATGGCTCATATATGCCTGAAGAAGAATCTGCTGCTTCAATCATTCTCCTTGCAACGAAAAAACCAGGCTCTCTTGGCTGAGGCAATGCAATCTCACTACCCAACATCATAACCACAGATGACATACTTGGCCTATCATCTGGGCTTTGTTGCACACACAATAGTCCCACATGGATTGATTGTAGCACTTCGAGTGGATTGCATGATTGCTGTATAGATGCATCAGTCAGTTCGATAGACCTGCCTTTTCTGTAGAGTCTCCATGCCTGAAATTTGAACTCATTATCAGCAGAATGTTTTTAGATATAGAAATAAGAATACTACTCAGAAGCTTACATGTCCAAGAAGGTTGAGGTGGTGATCTGGATCACAGAACCCTCTATTTCTCTTTCCACTCACAATCTCTAGCACCAAAACCCCAAAGCTATAGACATCGGATTTTACTGAGAAGAGGCCATCAACTGCATACTCTGGGGACATGTACCCGCTGCCAATGATAAGAGAGAAATTAACTTATGATCAACGGAAGTCAATAATTAATATATATAACAGCTCTAGGAGTTCTTACTAGGTTCCCACTACTCTAGTTGTATTTGCTTCTGTTTCATTTTCTTCAAAACTTCTGGCCATGCCAAAGTCTGAGATCTTGGGGTTCATCTCCTGATCTAATAAAATATTGCTGGCTTTGAGATCTCTATGGATAATTCTCAGTCTGGAGTCTTGATGAAGATAGAGAAGTCCACGAGCAATCCCTTTGATAATGTGGAAACGCTTGGGCCAATCCAGTAACATGCTTTGTGTTTGATCTGCACATTTTTTTCCATCAGAATTAATGCAGACTGCTGAATCAATTCTTGAACATAAATGAAAAATAAATCTATAAAAGAACAGAGTCATGGATAATACATAAGAGCAAGATCCTGCAGCCATGTGTATGACAGCAGTACCAAAAAATGCAAGTTTTCAAGTGATTGAGAAGTTTAAATCCAACATCACTGACTGGTAGAATTGCCAATCTCTGTGTGTTCCTGACTTTGAGAAACCATTTTTCAAGACATGCTAAAAAAAAGGTCGGATGATTTTGGAACTTGTATGAGCAAAATAATGCCAAGGTTTTAAAAGAGCCATACCAAAAATAAAGGAGTTCAAGCTCTTGTTGGGCATGTACTCATAGATCAGCATCTTTTCTTCATATTGAATGCAATATCCTAGAAGCTTCACAAGGTTCCGGTGTTGAAGTTTGGCAATGCATAAAACTTCATTCTTGAACTCATCAAGTCCTTGTCTTGAATTCTTTGAGAGCCTCTTCACAGCTATTTCTTGTCCCCCTCTCAACATACCCTAAGAATTATCATTTATGATAGTGGTCAAGGAAGCGCCTTTTTCAGGACATAATATTATTAAATGTCTTCCATGAGAACTGTTAGCATTGAACAAATTGTTCAGTTTTAGAAGCAGAAGATGACAATTTCTTCATAAAAATCCAACTGTCTTAGAAAAAATTTGTGATTGAGAACTGTTTGTAAAAGTGCTAATCTTTCATGCCTTTGGTTGTCACAATGTGGATATGCCACCAGAAACTATTTTCAACAAGAAAAATAGCAGTATATCCATATAAAATAGATACCTTGTAAACAGGTCCAAAACCACCCTGTCCAAGTTTATTGCTTCTGGAAAAGTTGTCAGTGGCTTCAGCTATTGTGTCAAAGTCAAATAATGGTAACTCCAAATCTTCCTTCTCACTTTCATTTGTGTGATCTCTCTCTGGATTGTGCCCCATTGTTACTGCAAAATAGGAAAGAAGGTGAAAATTATTCAAACAAAGAACTGCAGGACAATGAAGAGAAGTCTGTCTGCATTACACAATCCAACGAGTTAGCTCCATCATTCAATTAGTCACCTAGTAGTACTTGTCAAAATGCTATTCCCAGCATCCTCCCCATCCCAGTTCACCATCCCTACTAATGATTCAGTAAAACTTCTCCCTTTTTCTCATGTTGAAGAGCCAAGGTAGGGAATACATCAACTGGGATGCAGAGATGTGATGGTGGTCTTTAGCATATTGAAATAAAAATGTGATCTCCCTTTGATGGACCTTGGGGTTTCCACTTTAAAGGTTTGAGTTTTCACTCAATGAACAAAATGTATTTATCTGAGATGAGTTACCTTCTCCCAAAGGGGCCTTCTTCTTAAGTCTCTTCCTCTTCAAGACATGCAAGATCACAAATATGACTAGGAGAATGAGTCCTGCAAGACCTATGGGGATGACTATGATCTTCACTAGTTTCTTCTGGTCAGAGCTTTCATATTCCTCTGCATAGCATTGCCAGTTATCTAAGCATATAAGCAATTAAAAGCAGGAAATCCATAATCCAAAAGAGCAGGGGAAAAAGCAAGAATTTCTGATATCCATGGTTGTAATCAGGGATTGCTGAATCTTCCAACAAGGGAAAACATTAACTTTTCCCTGAAAGCATGACCATGAGATTGGAAGTAAAATGTTGTAACCTCAACAAGTTCAGTGCAATTGAAGCATAAGTAAACAGATTTCTAAGTTATTGCCATTGAGGGCATTGCATTGCACTGCATCTCAAGAACTGTATCGAGAATTCTCCTGAATAGAACATTTTAGATCATTTTCTTTGGAAATCTTCCAGAGAACTGGATTTATGGGTAGGGAAAAATGAGAAAAAAGACATTTAGTTTGTGAATGGATGAAGTCATACCTAATTCTGAGGCAGCCATCCTTACATAAAGATCTTGCCCATTTTCATTGTACTCTCTAATATCAATCAGGTTGCCAAACCAAAGCACGCATCCACTCCCTCCATTTCTGATATCTGAATTTGCATAAGCTGTACAATTACAGTTCTTCAAGCACTTCATCTTGCATTCCTTAAGATTCATTGTCATATTAAACCAGGAATCTTGTGTGTCTGGCAATTTTACTCCAGGATACTTCAGAAAACCATCTCCATTTTGACAATTCAATCGAGTCCTACGAACACAACCACCTGACCAATCTGCAACATTCCAATCATTTGGGTGTTTTGGCACAAAGCCTTTCAAACATCCACATGCAGGGGAGTTGTTGATGTCACAACTACCATATGCACCGCATAATGCATAGCGGTCACAGTTATCCATCTGTGCAGTCAAGTATAGGAGCCAGCCCTGCCTGCGATCAATCCATGTGTAGTCCTGCAGAACACCATTTGGACTCAATACCATCCGTGTCACAACTGAGCTGTTGATAAGTTCATAAGTGTAGTATATCTCCTTTTGATTCAAGACAAAATGAAAGGTATAAATTGAATTTGGTTTTAAATTAGGCATACCACTAAACCGAAGACCATTCCAGGGACCTGATCGAAACGTCACAACTGAACCCTCCTTTAGAAACATTTGTGGAAATCCTCTAGGATCGAGCCTGTTAGTGAAATCACCAGTTGAAGGATCATCTGTGCTCTTCCATGATGTTAGATAACTATCCAGGCCAGTTATCAGGTTCTTTCCATACTTCATGCCTGGTAGAAAAGTGTCCCCTGGATAATCAAAACTTTGCCAAAGGAAGTTTTCTGGGTCACTATCATTTTCATTTCTCACAACAAGATTTCCTGTATCCAAGAGCTGTGCAACTGGGCTTTGTACTGACCTTGACGAATTGGAAGACCAAATGGTCATGTTGGCTTTATTGAGAAGGACTAGAGTTCCCCGTTCATCAAGCTTTAAAATTCCAGATGAATCGTTTAATGGGACATCTCTGTCGGCCACCCAAACTACTGTCCCAGTAGATATCTTCTTGTACCATATTCCCAGGTACCGATTCTCAGAACTGCCAGGGCTGAAAAAACCCAGTTCAAAATCCCCACCAGCTGAAACAATGGTCTCCCCATCATCTATAGATTGAGCTTGAGTTATGGTGTCTACTGCAGCAGAAGTTATGAAGATGGACAGTAAAGTGGAGGAGAAGAAAAGAATGGTGAAGCCTCCCATTGATGTCCTCAACCTTCTTGGGCTAGTGCATTTCTTTTATTCAAGCCTCCATTCAGGAATAGCTAGAGGAAAAAAAAAAAGGATGAACACCCCATAAATTTCAGTTCACAAGTCATTAGCAGATTTCTCTGAAAACAACCCCGTTGAATTTGGAAGTGGTGGGTAAAGGACCTCAAATTCAACGCCGTGAGTCTCCACGTATAAAAGTGGCGTGGTTGTAAAGGAATGCCATTCACTCATTCTGCTTTACCTCATATAAAGTCTTCTGCAGATTGCCATAAAAGTGAGTCATTCTGGGTTTACATTGATTTATGGATATAAAGATTTTAGCAATGAGAAAATTGCCAAGAAGATCCATTAATCATGTTGTTTATGGCATCTTGGGGATGAGTGGCTGGCACTATTGCAAGAGTCAGCAGGCCAGGCTGAAAGGTACGGCTGTGGAACTAAGGTCATGCTCTTCTTGAACTTTAATTGAGATCCATTTTTCTGTCACACCAATAAAGAGCTGGCAAGGAATGTCTACATACCAACAAACTGGATGAATTGTTTAGAACCAGAAACATGGGATTGGCCTACAATAATGACTCATTCTTGTCCAAAATGATTATTTTTTCTGGAAAGGTGGCTCTGGGTATGTTTAGGACCAGACACATGGGATTAGCTCTCGGGATTTTTCTTAAATGTGTGCTGTTCTTGAGCTCAAAATGAAGAATATCTAATTTGAAAAAACAGATAATTACCGATGTCATCGAATTTACCCAGGTCCCAAGATTCAGCTCAATAGGTCAACTATTAAGGAATTGGTTCAATATGTACACATGAGCAGGAGGTGGTTACAAATGTCAACCAATCTACTCCAGATCCCACAAAACCAGTTTAAGGAATTGGTTTGAGTTTGTAGGCAGGCTCAGCTTTCCAAACCTAGGTGGTATGTCCACTAGTGATTTAATTGTTTTGTGGTAGGGCCTATATGAAATCCCATACATATGAAAATGTGCCAAATTTTCTCCTCAATAACCCAAAGTCAAATTTGTGCTTTGTGCATAATAATATCTTCCATAATGTGGTTGACCTATGACCTAAAGGCAATTGCCATCAGGTGTCTTCCCTGGAAAATTTAAAAATTGTACTATGTTGAATAACAGAAAAATCATTACCAATATGTCCTTGGTTCATTTTTAGAGGTGTTGAACCTCTAGAATGGAAATAAACAATCCCAATCACTTGATTGGGTTATTGTCTCTTTTCTTTTGGTCATGCTGGCATCATATGATGTTGTATTTTGTTGAACAGGCAATTTAGAAATTTGTTTCTCAAAATCTTGTCATTGAATTTCCCAAAGGGATGATAATAATAATTTTCCAGTTGACCCTTTTTGTAACAGGGAGCACTTGCAGAAGTTTATGCTTTGATGTATTAAGAAAATGAGGCACCAAGAACAGTATCATATTATATAGTCCATTTATTTTTTTCCTTAATCTAAATACCAGTCAGCACATTAGTAACCATTAAAATAACCAGTCAGGTCTTGAATTAGGTGAGTTTGGTTGTTTGTAACCATCAACAAATGATGAAGCAAACTTTTCCGGTCAATTTTCAGATCTTTGGCATGTAATGTTTGGTTTTGAATGTCTTAACACTGGCCTATTAGCAAATGAAGAGACACCATGACTTGTTAATTTGAGTTGAAAACTTGCTTTTGTTTTGGTCAGTTTGAAAAAGATCCATTGGCCCAGTTGATATTATAGAAAAACCAACCCAGAATATCGTTGACTTTATGGAATACTAATTGTTTATTTCTAAAAATGTGGTGGTTGGCAGAGGAATGGAAAGGAAGGCTAAGTCTGATAATAAATGTAGGGTGTGGTTTGAAAGGTTCCTCCAAGTTTTAGATTTGAATTGACTTTTGATGCTTCTATGATATGCAAGATTAGAGACAGTAATTGATCAACTATATAATGTATATCTCCATTCATTACCCTGTACAGAGCCCTAATGAAATTAGGAATGTTCCTTTTTCCATGTCCTAGGATTGATCCTGAGGATACTAGGATAGATCCTGGGAGTTCCACCACTCTAGGGTCTATCCCAGGAAGTTCCCAGCTGAGGTGGTATTACTCCTGGGCATGTGAACAGTGAACTTGACCTCATTGATCTGAGAATCAATAATTGGATCATAGGCCATTCTTCTCCTAATTTGGATGATATGGGGTTTCTACATAGGTCTGAATTGAACTCAATAAACCATTCAACAAATTATGCAAGCTGGTCAGTCCTTAAGAGTCATGTGAAATGAGAGCTACTCTTGGTAGCTAGTAAGTTACAAAACTTTTCAGTTGGTGTTTGTATCTATTTTCTTTTCAGATGTAATAGTCATTTATAAGCTTCAATATCCTGGAAACCTTGGCTAGGAGAAAGGGTTACTGCTGCTAGTTCTATTCGGTTCATCCCCCATTTCAGTTCTTCCCAAGCTGGGTTAGCTTCTCCCTAGCAATCTCTACTGACCATCAAGTCTTAACATGTCAATGTGGAGAAAGAAGCAATTTGACCAAAGCCGGCGGTCTGGGTGCGAAAATCCTCTGTTTCTCTTCCCAGTCACAATCTCCAGCACCAAAACACCAAAGCTAAAAACATCAGACTTCAATGAGTATAGTCCTTCACTTGCATTCTCTGGGGGCATGTAACCACTGCAGCAAAATCGCAAAGAGATGAATTTCGAAGAAATTGAATGAGACTGTATATAACATCACTAGATATACGTACAATGTTCCAACCAATCTTTCTGTATTTGCTTCAATTTGATTTGCTCCAAAACTTTCAGCCATGCCAAACTCTGAAATTTTTGGGCTCATCTCACTATCTAGCAAAATGTTGCCTGCATTTAGGTCTCTATGGATTATTCTGAGTCTAGAATCTTGATGAAGATAAAGAAGTCCTCGAGCAATCCCATTGATAATGAGGCAGCGCTTAGGCCAATCTAGTTCCATGCCTCGCCTTTCATCTGCCCAGTTTTTTCTCACTCAAGTTAATCCATTCTATAACTCATAGGGAAAATTGTTAACTGATTGTAGAGAACTAGAAGTGGGAATTCTCGAAATGCATGTTTTGCTTCTGGTCTTTTTGTCAACAATTCTTTATGAGACCATGCATAATGAAGAGAGGACAGAAAATTACTCAAACAGACTAGTAAAACTAAGTGTAGTGCAGTTTTAGAGAGTCAAACCAAAAATAAAGGAGTCCAAGCTTTTGTTAGGCATGTATTCGTAAATCAACATCTTTTCTTCGTTATGAATGCAATATCCAAGAAGTTTCACTAGATTTCGGTGCTGAAGTTTGGCTATGTATTCGACTTCATTTTTGAACTCATGAAGTCCTTGCCTAGAATCTTTTGACAGTCTCTTCACAGCTATTTCTTGCCCCGTTTCCAACATTCCCTGAAATTATCATTCAACATGATGATTAGAATTTAGAATATTACACACTCTTCACAATGCTGCATTACATTCCGGAGTTTGGAACAAGTGAAGGTGGGATCATGTTCTTTTTTTTTTTTCCTTTTTCCTTATGGGTGCTTCTAAGGCCAAATATAGACATCATCCACGTTTCTTTATGAGAGGTTGTGTTAGTAATCGTGATAATTCCAGCTCCAATAGAGTATTTTTAAGTTGTGGTTAAAAAGCTTGTAGTCTGGACCTTGGGATGAGTCAGACTGGTTGGCCTTCCCGTGTGCTCCTATCGCTTCATCCCCTTTACCGGCTTTTATGGGTGATTCCTTCAATTTTGCATGTGGAGGTTCTCTTTTCAACTTTTTGTGACAGCTCTTGTAATATAATCTCTCCACTCTCTCTCTTCTTTACATCTAATGAAATGATAGATTTTCATCTCAAATATTGATATATTTCCGCTAATCTCTTCTTATAGAAGCTAGTGAAAAATTGTATTATCATTTATTTTAAAATGAAAAAAATCTTTTCTTTCGTTTTTTTTTCCTCTTTTAGAAATAATTTTTTACCATTATATCAAGTGTCACCTTTTTTTTTTCCAATAGTTTTCCCCATTATTAAATAAAGTAATTATTTTAAGATTCAAAAATATAAATTAAAAGATAAGTGTTTGTTTAGACTTTGAATATATTTTTTATTTTCTATTTTTAAAATTAGAAAAATAGTAAAAACTTCTATATCAAATATAATAACTTTTATATATATATATATAAAGATTGATGTTATATTCTTAAAAATTATGTAATTTCTTAAAATAGTTAAAAATTTTAAATAATTTTTTAAGATAAGTCTATATGAGTCACTATCATTTTTAAATTTTAAAACAAAAAATAAGAAATACACCCGAAAGACACTTAAATCTATCAAACTATAAATTATATTTATTAATTACCAGTTTAACATAAATGATAACCCATAAACTCATATTTCAATATTTTAAATTACTTTAACAATCAAACAAAAATGATAAACTCATTAATTTAAGATAATCTAAGATAACTAAAAGGGAAAATGTTAGAGTTTATTTCTTATCAGTTTTATATTTTGAATAAAATAATAGATAATATAATTAAAAATAATAAATAAATAAATAATATGCGGGTTTTGATTGCAATTGGTTGTCCAAACCTTTAACTCATTAATTTATACCACAGCTTGTTTTAATTAGACTTGCCGTAATTCTTTGTTTGCAGATTCTCCTATTACCATTATTTCTTCTCATCCACTTTTTGAAGTTTGTCAACCCGACTTTAACCCTTAAACATTGCGCACATCTAAATTTCATATTCGGCATGGATTGGATGGGTGTAACCCATAGCCCTACAAACCATGCAACAATCAATGATTTTGAATTCAAGCCATTTGATGATAAAGATAACCTACATTGCCGAGTGATTTTGAATTTGGAGATGAAGACAATAGAGAGTAGGGATGATAATAAAGAGGGTTTTTTTGGTATCTATCCTACCCCACCTCTTCCTTAATGGAAAGGATTTGGAATAAAAATAAATAGGTGCATGTGGAGCTGTTTGGAAAGTTTTTAAAAATTCAGGTTTTGGATATGGCTTTGTCCCTGCTAATAAAATATAATTTTAAATAAAAAATATTTTAATTGAATTTTTCAACTTTTTTAACACAAATAAATATTAATTTTTTATAAAAATAAATTATAAAAGGTTATAATATTTCCTTATTTATAAATCATATTTATTTTTAAAAAAAACGTTAAGACTTTAAAAATAAAAATTATTGAAAAAAATGAAAAAATGAAAAAAAAAAATGGAATTCCAATATTTATTTTTTGGGCAGAAATGGGAATAAATATGAATACACGACGCAAGGTTGGAATGAGATGACCTGTCTTGAACCGGCCTAGATGTCATCCTAAGGGTAGGAGAATATTGTTGATGATGGTGTACTTGATTTTGACATGGAAACCAACAAAACACATACCACCTCTTCTACTGAATCAGACATAGATTAAGCATAATTTCTATAATATTTTATTTTGAACGACCTCATAGCACTTCTATTCATGCAACACTCCACTTGCAAGCCAACTTATGATATTCTTGTTTGTGTTAACTTATATTAATTGTTTTATTTGCTAACACATGCATCATCTTTATTAAAAAGAGTGAAGATATTACCGAAAAAACCAGAATGCATAAAAATATTAAAAAGAAGTGTTGCAATGTCAATATAAAGGAAGAACACATCCTCACCTTGTAGACAGGTCCAAAACCACCCTCTCCAACCTTGTTCGCTATCCCAAAGTTATTGGTGGCATTTAATATGGTAGCATAGTCAAATAATGGTAACCTTAAATCCTCGTTCTGGCCTTCTAGCTGCTGAATTGTCATGTCTGAATCTTCCTGTAAAGTGGAGAATGCATGGAGTCAATATCGATTAGACCAGTGTTAATTAAAATGTTGGGTTGTAGGTAGGGATGGCCATGGATCCATTCATTTTAGAGCCAGTAAAACCAGAATCTGATCCAATGGCAGCCGAGATCATTGTTTACCTTGAAATTATACTGAGTTGTTTACCTTTCTTCTTAAGGACACACAAGGTCAGTAGAAGGCCTAGGAGAATCATTCCCATTATAACTGCCAGAGTGCCCACAATGACCCATCTTGTTTTCTTCATTTTGGAGCTGCTATGTCTCTCTGTAGAACCATCTCCACCCGAGTGGAAAGCATGGCGCAGCCAAATTAACAAGATATTAAAAATAGGAAATATACAAATACCTCCTAGGAGGGACTGTTTGTTAAAAAAGTGGTAGTCTACAACCATGAGAACTAGAGTTTTGAAATTGCAGCAGGAACAGATAAATTATCCTCACCTAGTTCTGAGGCAGCCAACGTTATGGACAACTCCTGACCATTTTCAGCCAAATCTCTGATATCAATCAAGTCACCAAACTAGAGCAGGCATCCACTTCCTCCTTCACTGATATCTAAATAAATTTGCATAAGCAGTGCAAGAGCAGTTCTTCAAGCATGCTGCTGCGCATTCCTTCAGGTCCATGCTCACATTAAACCAGGAGTTCTGTGTGTCAGGCAGTTTAATGCCTGAGTACTTCAAAAACCCATCTCCATGCTGACAATTCAATGGCGTCCTTCGAACGCATCCACTCGACCAATCTGCCATGGCCCAATCGTTTGGATATTTTGGCACAAATCCTTTCATACACTGACATTTTGGAATGTCATTTATGTCACAGGTCCCATGTACACCATACGATGCATAACTGTCACAGTCGTCCACTGGTACGGAAGAGAAAATTATCCAACCATGTGTCTGATCAATCCATGTTAAACGTTGCGCATAGCCATTTGAGTTCAACACCAACCTTGAAACAACAGAGCTGTTAATAAGCTCATAAGTATAAAAAATCTCCTTGTCGTTAAAAATAAAAGCATATTTGTAAATAGGGTTCGGCCTTAATGCAGGAAAGCCACTGAAACGTAGACCATTCCAGGATCCAGAGCGAAATGTCACAGCTGAGCCATTCCTCCGAATCAGTTGAAGAAATCCACTTGGATCAAGCTCATATGTGAAATTACCCATAGAAGGGTCATCAGTGGTCTTCCATGATGACAGGTACCGATCCAGGTCTGTTACTTTGAACCATGCTCCCTAGCTTCATGCCTGGTAGAAGAGTGTTGCCTGGATAATCAAAACTTTGCCATAGGAAGTTTTCCGGGTCACTGTCATTCCCATTTTTCATAACAAGATTTCCAGACTCCAAAAGCTGGGCAGTTGGATTCTGTGCAGATTGTGATGCAGATTGTGATGCATTAGAAGACCAGATGATGGTATTAGTAGCATTGAGAATAACCAGAGTTCCCTGGACGGTGACCTTCAAAACGCCGGATGAATCAGTGAGTGGGATGTCTCTGTTGGCAACCCACACCACAGTCCCAGTGGCCAACTTCTTGTACCATATCCCCAAGTATCGGTTTCTCGAATTCCCCAGACTGAAAAAACCCAGTTCAAAGCTCCCTCCAGCAGAAGTTATTGTGTCCCCATGACGAATAATTTGATTTGCAGTAATGGTGTCTACTGCAACGGAAATTCTTAAGATGAAGAATACAGAGGAGAAGATGATCACAAGTCTTGTAAGAGCATCCATTGATGTCCTAATGCCTCAACACATGGTTATATATTCCCTAGACTAATGATTCATTTGAGCTGATGCCTATAAAGAACACTGGAAACCTCATGTGTGCTTCTTCTCGTCTCCTTATGCTTCTTTTTCTACATTATAAGAATCAGCACAGATTTTTCTTTCTTATTTTTTTTCTTTTTCAATGAGGAAAGACAAAAGGTCACTATAGGTTCCTTCAAACATCATAAGGAAAGTAGTTTTCAGTTTTAGTTATTTATTTATTTGATTCTTGCTTTTACCAATAAGAAGAAAGAATCAGCATAGGTAGGGCTACAAACAGCAAAATGAAGGTAGTTTTCAGTTCATTTTTCCCACCAATTTAAATATATAGATGGAGTATATCTACCCTGCAGATTACCTTGGATTCAATAGCCTTTTTATTTGTACAATGTAGAGAACAACATCAACCTCCAGGCACAAAAAAAGTGACAGTATTCTTTTAATAGGCCGGCCATCCAACATTGGACTTTGGTTGTTGTCATCATCTGGTGCACTCAAATTTGATTTGCTAGGCTTCTTAAAATTGATACGTATAAAATAATCTGAAGGATGCCATGAACGGATAACCTGGTCACTGATAAATGGCTTGATTGAATTCCCTGTAGACTGGTCTTTAGACAACAAGACATCAACATGAAATGTCTTCCATGGAGTGTCTAACAGTACCTGGAAATGGCCCCAGCTTGCTTGAGGAAGAATTTGCTTCCTACTCAATGAAAAACCAGGCTCTTTAGGCAGAGACAATGCACCCTCACTACTCAACATCAGAACCACAGAAGACACGCTTGGTTGATCATCTGGACTACTCTGTATACATAATACTAATAGTCCCAGATTGATCAAGCACAACTCTTCTGACAGATTATGTATGTCCCCAATCAATGCATCAAACATTAATCAAGCAAGACCCCTGGTAGTTTTCCAATTTAGATGCTACCTTTATGACTACATCTTCCTAAACTGAAAAAAGATATAACAAAAAGGTCTGGCAAAGAAGGAACTGGTTAATATACTCTGATAGAATAAAGTATAAGAAGACGACATTGGGCATTAAACACAAAATTTTGTCCTCATTTAACAATGATTATACAGTTATAGGTCTTGAGACAAGACAAAACATCAAAATGAAAGGTTTTCTACCGACCCACTAATAGTGTTATGGCTTCAGTGCCTGAATATGATCTGCAATTCCTTGAGGAATTCCAATCACAGAAAAAACCAGGCTCTCTTGGCTGAGGCAATGCAACCTCACTGCTCAACATCAGAACCACAGAAGACATGCTTGGTCGATCATCCGCACAATGTTGTACACATAGTAGACCCACATGGATCGATCGCAACACCTCAGATGGTTGGAATGTGTCCCCCACCATTGCGTCCATCAGCTCTAAATACCTACCTTCTGTATAAAGTGTCCATGCCTGGGCAGGTCAAAACAGGATTAGCAATTTAGCATCAGTTTTACATTAGTGGGACAAAGAGATACTAATCAACACTTACATGTCCAAGAAGGTTAAGGCGGTGGTCTGGGTGAGAAAATCCTCTGTTTCTCTTCCCACTCACAATCTCTAGCACCATAACACCAAAGCTAAAAACATCAGACTTTACTGAGTACAGTCCTTCACTTGCATACTCCGGGGATATGTAACCTCTATAGGAAATCAATGAAAAATGAGATGAACTTCAAGCAATGGGGATGGAGTACTTGCAACATTACTAGATATACTTACAATGTTCCAACTACTTTAGTTGTATTTGCTTCAGTTTCATTTCCTCCAAAACTTCTTGCTATGCCAAAGTCTGAAATTTTTGGGCCCATCTCACTATCCAGCAAAATGTTGTCTGCTTTTAGATCTCTATGAATTATTCTCAGTCTGGAATCTTGATGAAGATAAAGAAGTCCTCGAGCAATCCCATTGATAATAAGAAAGCGCTTAGGCCAATCTAGTTCCTTGCTTCGCCTTTTATCTGTCCAGTTTTTCCTGGTTCAGGTTAATCCATTCTGCTAATAGGATGCTTAAATATAAATTGAAAATAATTCTAGATATCAAATCATTCATGGATTTTACTCGAAGAGAGATTCGGGAAGCAACAACATGTGTAGCAAAAACAAGAAGTGCAACATATTCCCATTTTCAATGACTAAGAAAATTTGCCAAAGGGTGAAGAATGGTTAATGGATTGTAGTAGAAGGGACCCAAACCCTTGATGGTTAAAAGGAAGAACCAAATGGATGGTGAAAAACATAAGCGAGGATTCTCTAGATACATGAGTCGCAAATTCATCATGTCCCAACAAAAGTTTTCTTAGACCACGCATAATTGAGAGAAGAAAAGAAAAATCACTATAGTTAACCAGTTCAACTGAATATATTTGAGGTTTCTTTAGAGATTCAGACCAAAAATAAAGGACTCCAAGCTTTTGTTAGACATGTATTCGTAGATCAGCATCTTTTCTTGGCCATGAATGCAACATCCAAGAAGCTTCACAAGATTTCGGTGCTGAAGATTTGCAATGTGTATTACTTCAGTTTTGAACTCAATAAGTCCTTGTCTGGAATCTTTTGACAGTCTCTTCACAGCTACTTCCTGCCCTTGTTGCAACAGACCCTGAAATTATCACTCAGTAAAATGGTAAACATATTCTATATTCTACCATTAGGAGAAGACATGTTTTTATGCTATTGTCTTTGCATTTTTTTTCTCAGCGATCTTTAAAATGCCTCAATATGCTGTGTAGTGACATGAAACATGTGAAAATCACATCATTAATCTGTATTATCATGACATATGAACAAAGGATTCATGTTTCCTAACTGGCAAATATTTTGTTTGCTGTGCTTCACAGTGATTTGGAACCTTATGTGTAAAGGGTCTTGCGCCTTTTCCAGGAGTACCATTGAACCCTTGGAGAGAGTGACTCAGAGTCCTTTTCAGAAATAGGAGTCCTATCACAAGTTATCAGAGCAAGATGACAAGGTTGGCACATATGATGGCCTTGTGTCAATGTATAAATTACTAATTTTGTTGTGGCATTGGAAATTTGTTTCCACAAACCATGCTAAATCTCACAAGAAGAAAAAACAAAATCGCATACAAGGATATTTGTGGTTGGGCTTATAGGTGATTTCCACAGATGAAGATAACGATGGATGAGGAAGTTCCAAAACTTGCAAAATCCTAGTCCCCTAAGACTGGATCTACCCTGCCTCTTTATAACTTTCTATGCAATCACAATGTTCCTCCCAATAATGAACTCTAACACCATTACATATTTGGGTTACAAGAGAAGAAGATATTATCTAAAGAGTTGTATTTCCCATTTCAGCATCCCACAATAGCTTAGGACTAATCCTATGGGTTTGAAAATTGACTGCAGGAAGTATTCTGCTAAGGACGGTACAAAACTAATTTGCCCAGATTAACCTACGATAACCAGGACAGATCTTGGGCCATTCTTCTCTTTTTTTTTATGAATCAGGTCTTTAAAGATATTCCAGGTTGAATTCAAGACACAACCCAACAAATCACCTTGGCTCATCCAAGCCTTACAAACAAGAAGGTTTTGTTTGTTTAACACTTTAATCATGGACTTGCAGAGCCATGAGATACAAGAGACTCCAATCAAGTCTAGGAAATGCTTTTTCATATCTTTTGGATTCTCTGTTGTAGGAATCTGTATTCTGTGTGATTGCATCTCTGTTCAAGTCCACAATGACATCAAAATATTTGATCATGAAATATCTGATTTTTGGTCAAATTATAGCATTCTGGCTATCACAATACACAAGTCAACTCTCCCTTTAAACCCAGATGAAAACCAACCACAAACCACAAAGTCAAACAGTTTGCTTCTGTGTATCTGACTTGTCCTTAAAGCGACTCTATACTGCAAAGTTGCTTCTCTAGTCAATAATGCTGCCAAAAAGAGGAAAGATATAACCAGTCATAGACCTCCTTCTAAGCATCTACAGGTAAAGATGGTGAGTGAAGGATTACAATCTTAGAACTCCCAGAAAAATTGTCCCAAATACACCTTGAAACCCTCTTGATTTGCCAAAATCTCAATTCCCAACATCCAACTTTCTTATATATTTGGGTTAGAAGAGAAGAAGAAATGACATAAAAAGATGGAACGGACTGATCCTGGGGGTTTCAGGATTTATCTTAAGTCTTCTTCTCCTTAGGATGGCTACCAACAAAGCTATAACCACTGTCTAGGCATATTGACTTAGCCATTCTTCTTCAACTTTAAAGAAATGATAGAATTTGAATTCAAGACAGAAGTCCGACAAACTTGTTGGCTTTCTTCACTATAAAAAAAATAAATAAAAAGAAGAAGAAAAAGGGAGAAGGGAATAGAAATGACATGTTCTAACCTTGTAAACAGGTCCAAAACCACCCTCTCCAAGCTTATTCTCAATTGAAAAGTTATTGGTGGCATTCAATATTGTAGCCAAGTCAAATAATGGTAATTCTAGATCCTTCTTCTCCTCTTCATTTGTGTTTTCTTCTGAATTGTGTACCAGTTCTCCTGCAAAGTGAACACTGGGATCAATATAAACTTAAAAAGCTAAAAATTGCCTAGCATGTTGGAATGTGAATAGAGATGATCATGGTTGAGGCTCAAACTGATTTGAAGCCATCCCTGTACAGAAAATAGTCAAATACATGAACTGGATCCATTATCAACTCCAGATCAATGTATCAGTCATACAATTGAGCTAGGTCATTCCCTTACACCCTTGTTTCAGAAAACAGAACCAGACAAAAGGTGGAATTTTCTATGCAGTGATACAAGTAACATAGATCTTTACCGTTTCGCTTTTGTTTCTTCTTCTTCAGAACATACCAGGTCAGGGATAGGCCTAGGAGAATCACTCCCATAATTGAAACAGAACAGACAATGACCCACCTTCGTTTCTTCCCCGTGGAGCTGCTATTTGTCTCTGTAGAGCCTTCACAACCCAAGAGTAAAGCATTAAGCAGTCCACCAAGGTATCAAAATAAGAAGAGTACATATTCCTACTAGCTAGTACATAAAAGGAACAGATAGATTCTTGCCTAATTCTGAGGCAGCCATCCTTACAAAGAACTCTTGTCTATAATCAGGCATATCTCTGATATCAAACAAGTCCCCAAACCAGAGCAAGCATCCCTTTCCTCCTTTGATATCTGGAGTTGCATAAGCAGTGCAGGAGCAGTTCTTCAAGCATTCCGACTTACATTTGTTAAGGTTTATGCTTCAATATACGTTGAATTCCGAGTATCTGGCAGCTTCACACCAGAGTACTTTTTAAACCATTCTCCTCTCTGACAATCCAACGGCCTACTGCGAAAACATCCATTTGACCAAACCCCCATCTCCCAGTTGTTTGGGAAATTTGGCTGAAAACCGTCCAAGCAACCACATTTTGGAACTTGGTTTATATTACAGAAGCCATGCACGCCACAGAATGCATAACCATCGCAGTCATCCATCGGCATGGTCGAGTATTCAGTCCAACCAGTAACATCTGTCCATGTGAGGCGTTGCACATCACCATTTGAATTTAGCACCAACCTTGAAACAACAGAGCTGTCAAGAAGTTCATATGTATAATACATCTCCTTTTCATTAAAAGTAAAAACATGTTTATAAATTGATTTCCCTGCTAATGCTCGAAACCCGCTAAAACGGAGACCATTCCATGGTCCAGAGCAAAACGTCAGAATCAGCCCATTCCTCTTGAGAAGTTGAGGATAGCCATGGGGATCAAGCCGATAAGTAAGATTACCCTTGGATGGATCATCGGTACTCTTACTTGATGATAGGTACCATTCCTGGCCTGTTGACTTGTTCCTTCCAAGCTTCATGTTTGGTAGAAGAGTACTGCATGGATGATCAAAGCTCTGCCATAAGAAATTTTCTGGGTCATCATCATTTCCATTTTTCAATACAAGATTTCCAGACTCCAAAAGCTGGGCAGTTGGATTCTGTGCAGATCGTGATGCATTAGAAGACCAAATGATGCTATTAGTGCCATTGAGAATAACAAGAGTTCCCTGGTCTGTGACCTTCAAAACTCCCAATGAATCAGTGAGTGGGAAGTCTCCGTTGGCAACCCATACCACTGTCCGAGGAGTCACCTTCTTGTACCATATCCCCAAGTATTGATTCTTCGAATTCTCTGGAGTATAAAAACCCAGTTCAAAGCTCCCACCAGCTGAAATTATGGTTTCACCATATCTGATGGGTTGATTTACTGTTATTGTATCTACAGCAATGGAAATTGGTACGATGAAGAGTACAGAAGAGAAGATGATCACTAGTCTTGCAAGAGCATCCATGGATGTTCTAATGTTTCAACACATGGTTACACATATCCTTGACGGATGATGCTATGGAGAGAATGCTTGAAAGCTCATGTACTTTGAAGTTCTCTCTTGTTCCATTGTAAAAAAATCAGTACAATTCCCTTCAAACATCTCAATTAACGTAGTTTCCAGGTCATTGACCACAGCTCCATAATTTTATTAATATGAGCAATCAATCATTTTCTTTCAATATATATAGTGTACATTGGGGCTCAAGTATCTTGAATTCAATAGTTTGATTTGTATAATGTACAGAACAACATCACTCTCCACGTCTACAAGAAGTGACAATATTCGTTTAATAGGCCGGCCATCAATTACAAGACACTGCCCGTCCAGTTGTCCTCGTCTGATGCACTCAAATTTGATTTTCCACGCTTCTGAAGATTGACAAGTATAAAATAATCTGAAAAATGACACCAAGAAGATAACCTCAAATCTTGTAGATGACACTACCCTTTGGGATGTTTATTATATAAAACAAGTACCTAACCTCGATACAAATTCCCAAGTCTTCAATTCTAAATCTAACGAAAATTTGAATAAGCCTATTGAATCGCCTGAAGACCGGGTCTTTAGACAATGAACATCAACATGAATGTCTTCTATCGACCATCTAACATTGTAATGGTGACCCCATTGCCTGAAAATGGCCCCTGATTGCCTGAGGAGGACTGTGCTTTCCTTCCAGTGAAAAAACCAGGCTCTTTAGGCTGAGGCAGTGAACTGTCACTACTCAACATCAGAACCACCGAAGACATGCTTGGTCTATCATCTGGACTACACTGTACGCATAAGAGTCCCACATTGATCGAACATAACACTTGTGATAGATCATGCATGTCCCCAACTGATGAATCAATCAGCTCCATAGACCTGCCTTCCATGTACAGTGTCCATGCCTAGAAAATTCAAAATTATGTCAACAGTAGATTTATCATAGTGAAATGAGGTCAATACTACTCGATACTTACATGCCCAAGAAGGTTAAGGGAGTGGTCTGGGTGAGAAAATCCTCTGTTTCTCTTCCCACTCACAATCTCTAACACCAGAACACCAAAGCTAAAAACATCTGACTTTGTTGAGTATAGTCCATCAATTGCATATTCTGGAGACATATAACCACTGTAGGGAACCATTGAACAAAAAAAAACAGGAATTTACAACCAATATAAAGAAGAATACTAAACAAAATTACTAGATATACTTACTATGTTCCAACCACTCTTTTTGTATTTGCTTCAGTTTCATTTCCTCCAAAACTTCTAGCCATACCAAAATCTGAAATTTTTGGAGCCATCTCCTCATCTAGCAAAATATTGCCTGCTTTTAGATCTCTATGGATTATCCTGAGTCTGGAATCTTGATGAAGATAAAGAAGGCCTCGAGCAATCCCATTGATAATCAAGAAGCGCTTATTCCAATCCAGTTCCATGCTTTGTGTTTTATCTGCCCAGTTTTTCCTCAGTCAAGTTAGTCCATTTTACTGATTGCACATTGAACATGAATTAAAAATAATTCCATCAACCAAACATTCATGGATTTTCCTGAGAGTGTTCAGATAGCAACAACATGTGTAACAATGGAAGAAACTGTGACTGATTCCCATTTTCAATTGATAAAAAAAGTTGAAAGGAATGCAATGGTTATCCAAACCTCTGTTAGTATAAAATAGAAGTGAGAATTTTATAGATACATGTGTTGCTTCCTGATCTTGTTTGCTAAAAGTTTTTCATAAACCATGTATATTGAAGAAAAGAAGAAAAACAATCACTCAAACAGATTAGGTTAACCTAAATCTACTGGGGTCTTAGAGAATCAAACCAAAAATGAAGGAATCCAGGCTTTTGTTAGACATGTACTCATAGATCAACATCTTTTCTTCACCATGAATGCAACATCCAAGAAGCCTCACGAGATTCCGGTGTTGAAGTTTGGCGATGTATATTACTTCATTTTTTAACTCATCAAGTCCTTGACCAGAATCTTTTGACAGTCTCTTCACAGCTATTTCTTGTCCCTCTTGCAAGATACCCTGAAATTGAAACTCAATATAAAGGTTAGAATATTCTACCATTAGGAGAAGGTTGTGTTTGTATGCTTTGTTCTTTACACTCCCTTTTCTTCCCCCCTACATTAGCTAGCAGCAGGTCTAGGCATACTAGCTCGGGATCAATCTGACCCCAGGAAGAAACCCGGGCCATTCTTCACCAATTTTAACCAATTTTGAACATGTCTAAAAGATGATCATAGTTGAATTTAAGAAAGAGCAACAAAACTGGTCATCTTCAGCCCAGCAAAAAGCACATACTCTTACCTTGTATACAAGTCCAAAACCACCCTCTCCAAGCTTATTATCAAATGAAAAGTGATTGGTGGCTTTTGATACTGTAGCAAAGTCAAATAATTGTAACTTTGAATCCTCCTTGTGTCCAACCTCTAAATTGTATCCCATTGTCCCTGCCAAGCAAAGAATCAAATGGATATAAATTTTGTCAGAATGTTGGGATGTAATTAGGATGCATGACCATGGGTGAAGCGCAATCCACCTTGGGGCCAGTTCAGTACACTGAAAACCTGAACTTGATTCATTACCAGCCTTAGATTAATGGATCAATCATGCAATAGAACCAGATTGTTCCCTGCTTCATTTTCTCAGAAAACAGAAACACACAAGTTCATATTTTTACTACTGTACATAGTGATGCATGTAATATGGGTTGTTACCTTTTTTCCTTTGCCTTTTCGTCTTCAGAAGATACAAGGTCAGGAATAGGCTTACGAGAATAATTACCACACTTGACACAGAGCCAACAATGATCCACTTTCGTTTCTTCCCTTTGAGGTTGCTACCACTCTCTTTAGAACCACCTGCACCCAAGTGGAAAGCATTAGACAGATAAACAAGGTATTGAAATAGAAAAAAATGCAAATTTCTGCTAGGTGGGACTATTGATCCTAAGAAAATTTGAAGTTCACAACCATGAAATTAGGAGTTTAAATAACTGCAGTTGCAGCAGGAATAAAGGACATGATTCAGTTGGCATGTGTGCATTGTCAAGTATTTCCCCCTTGAAATTTTGCCCAAAAACATGTTTTTCAGGTAAGGAAAAGAGCGATGCATACCTAATTCTGAGGCAGCCATCCTTACATAAATCTCCTGTCCATTTTCATTGAACTCTCTGATATCAATCAAGTCACCAAACCAGAGTAAGCATCCACTTCCTCCATCTCTTATATCCAAATTTGTATAAGCAGTGCAAGAGCAGTTACTCAAGCACACCGCGGCACATTCCATAAGGCCCATGCTTCTATTAAACCAGGAGTTCCGTGTGTCTGGCAGTTTCACACCAGAGAACTTTACAAAACCTTCACCATTCTGACAATCCAGGGGAGTACTCCGAACACATCCATTAGACCAATCTGCCATGTCCCAATCGTTTTGGAATTTTGGCACAAAACCTTCCATACACTCACATTTGGGAGAACGGTTAATGTTGCAGATGCCATACACACCACATAATGCATAACTGTCACAGTCATCCTTTGGGGCGGATGAGTACAGGATCCAACCATTGGTTCGATCGATCCAATTGACACGCTGCTTGGAGCCATCAGGATTCAACACCAACCTTGAAACAACTGAACTGTTAACAAGCTCATAACGAAAATACATCTCCTTTTCATTAAAAACAAACTCATACGTATAAATAGAGTTCGGCCCCAACTCAGGAAAGCCGCTAAACCGAACACCATTCCATGGTCCCGATCGAAATGTCACAGCTGACCCTTTCCTCAGAATTAGCTGAGGATACCCTCTAGGATCAAGCCGATATGTAAAATCACCTTTAGAAGGGTCATCAGCGCTCTTCCATGCTGACAGGTACCGGTCCAGGCCAGTGACTGTGTTCCTTCCAAGCTTCATCCCTGGGAGAAGAGTATTGCATGGATAATCGAAGCTCTGCCATAAGAAATTTTCTGGGTTGTCGTCATTTCCATCTTTCATGACAAGATTTCCAGACTCCAAAATCTGGGCAGTTGGATTTCGTGCAGATCGTGAAGAATTAGAAGACCAAAGAATGGTATTAGTACCATTGAGAACGGCAAGAGTTCCCTGATCAGTAACCTTCAGAACCCCTGATGAATCAGCGAGAGGAGTTTCCCTGTTGGCAACCCACACAACAGTCCTAATAGAAACTTTCTTGTACCACATCCCCAAATACCGTCTGCTTGAATTATCCGGTCTGAAGAAGCCCAGTTCAAAGCTCCCACCAGCTGAAGTGAGGATCTCGCCATCTCTAAGAAGTTGATTCAAAGCTATCGTGTCCACTGTAAAAGAGATTCTAAAGATGGAGAAAACAATAACAAGGGTTAATGTAAGGGCACCCATGATGATCTCTCAGCGTGGAAGAATAGTTTTATTTACGAGAAGAGATGCCCAGATGAAGAATGCCTGAGACCTTAGCAAGAATGGAGATAGTTTTTCTCCCAAGCCATGGTCGCTGATTTCTACGACCATGATCAATAAATCATTTTCTTTCACTCTTCCTGTTGGTAGCGTAGCCCTTGAATTCAATATCGACTCCGACATGTATTATAGATTAGAGGGCATCCTTATACATATTTGACTACAATGGTCCGGTGGTCGTAGGCTCATGCATTCATTCAGATTCTAATCATATCGTGTTTTTTTGAGAGAGAAAAAAAATTGAATCCAAAGATTCCGAATTTTACGGCGAAGAATGCCTGGTCACATGTACTCTAGATATTGTTGGATTATAAGGTCAAAGTTAGTTTTGTTATACTTATCTTCATATGTATGGGGTTAAATTGTTCACTCAACTCACAAGTTCGAGCTTCACAATCATAACTTTTTTTATTCATTTTGATTAATGAATTATTGAATATTGATACACCCGTAAACGTAAGAATTACATTGATCATTAAATCATATTAAAAAAAATTTCTCTTTTTTTATATATATTATGTGTGCCCGTGATTTGGTTAACAACCATAATCTTAAAACAAAACAATCCATTTCGTAGGCATCCATTTTTTTTTTCTAAGCGTTTTCCCACTCAAACAACCATATTAGGCACCATTCGGATTAAATATTTATAAAATTATTTAATTATTTAATACTATAATTATAATAATACTAGAAGTGTTTCTAGGTTATGAAATTCAATTTCATGATTTTAATATAAATCAAAGACTTTTTCTTTCCATTTCTTTTAAATTATAATTGTCATTTTCACTTTTTTTTTCTTTTAATTATGAATTAGTATGATGAGAAAATAATAAAAATTTGATGAAAATTAAATTTTATCCTTTCTTATAACTAAAATTCATTTCTAAATATTTAATAAAATTATAAACATTCTAAAATTATTTATATTTTTCATAAACATAAAAAAAATATAAATAATTATTCAAGTAAATTAAAAAGAGATTTTAATTTATTTATTAGGAGGAATTATACAAATATATATAAAAAAAATGAAATTTTCAACAAAACCCAAGCTGCTTTTCAAAGCAAGTAAGGTTAAGTTTTTTAATTTTTTATATTTTATTTTCAATCCCATGTGAATGTGCATGTAGAGTGCTGAGATGACATTTTTCTCATTAGCCATGAAATTAATGGGAATGGGAACAAAAGAAGGCTGCTAAAAAAGGTCACGTAAGATCATGTGATTAGACCTATTTTTGGTCCAAGTGGCCCGCATGTTATCACCATGATTTTAAAAATCGGACTAGACCGGTCGAACCGTCGACCGATCAACCCTCCCACCCCCACCCCTCGCCATGCGCCCCCAAGCCTGGTTGGAAAATTCCCTCATCCCCCCTCATTTCCTCTCTCAAAATCCCCTTGTGCCTTGCCTTCCTAGTTCCTATCGCCTTCCATTTTTATTTTTTATATTTAATTTCTTAATTTTTTGTTGATTATAATTGTAATGATATGTTTAACATTTAAAATTTTTATTGTTATTTTATTTATTACACATTAAAATTTTAATTTATTGAAATTATTGCGTTAATTGACATCTATAGGTAAAAAAGCTTTGTGAAAAAACTCAACAAATAAAGTAGATATTATCAAAATTTAGATAAAATTTATTTTTTTTATTTTAATAATATATAAAAATATATATTTATGATGTCATCGATTCGATCACGGTTCGACCGTCAATCCGACCAGTGAACCATGAATCGATAACTTTTTCGGTTTAATGACCAATTTAGTTCTAAAAACATTGGATATCACCATATATGCTATTTCAAATTCACTTGACCTTCGATAACTCGATTAATGCATCATTTGACCTTTTGATTGTTTTTTTTCAATCATATCCAAAAGTTAGTTTCATGGGTAACACACAAAAATGCTAGTATGCGTTGCTGAAGCGGGCCGTCCCTCGACTCCAGGACCTCCCTCAGCTCCAGGACCATGCAAAGGTGCGAGTGCCTAAGCCCCAGCCTTTTGATGGTGTATGGAACATCAAGGATTTGGAAAACTTTCTATGAGGCATAGGGCAGTTTTTCAGTGCTGCTCATATCCATGTGAATGAACAAGTAACAATTATTTTCATGTATCTCTCGGGATATATATAAAGCTTTGGTGGCATACAAAAACAAGTGATGATGTTGCGACTGGAATACGAAGGACCAACACTTGGGAGATATTAAAAAAGGAACCGAAGGATCAATTCCTTCCCATAAACACAACGTGGATGGCTCGAGAGTCCTTGAAAAAGTTAAAGAAAACCAACTCTATCAAAAACTATGTCAAGGAGTTATGTCACAATTTTTATTTTTTTATTTTTTGCAGTTTGGCTTAATAAGATCGGTTTCCTAATGTGAATAAAGAACTCAAATATTTTCTACCATTTATTTGTTAAATTAAGAATTATTTTCAACTATTTTATTTAAATCCAAAAGAATTAACTTTTATATAAATCTCAAATGTGAGCGGTGCTTTTGTATAAATTTCTATACACATTGTATGAAATTAACTAAGGTATTATTTGGAATATTTTTTTTGCTTTTTGTGATAAGAAATTGAAACCGAATTACAATTCTTCTTCTTCAAAAAAAAAAAAAAAAACCGATATTATAAAAAAATTATCAAACATGAAAAAACTTCTTTCATAAACCAAAATAAAATTTCTATAAAAAGTAATTCTATAAGATTGTCATTTTAGGCAAAGGAGGAGGATCCAAAATTAAAAAAAGTGGAGATCAACAAGCAATGCTTCCAATGGACAATCTACACGTAATCTCTACGGCCATTTCTGTAATAGGAGAAAATTCGATACAGTGCTCTCTGATAGGAGTCAATTGAGCTTCTACCAAAAAATTTATATTTTCTTCAACTTTCATATTAAGTACTTTTTCAAATCATAAGTTTTTCCAATAAAATTAACTAAATAGACATAGAAGCAACGCTTTTGGCCTTTAGAGAATTCGACCTGGAACGGGGTCTAACTCACATTCAGCCTTGAGATAAAGACAACAAATTCCATCCAAGTCAATGTGAATTTGCAGCTTTGAGTCCCATATGTGTTAAATAAACAGGCGCCCTTGTTAGAATTTTGTTGTTCCTCTGTAGTTTGGTCAATTGTGAAATATCACATGGTCTACCTAGTTGGTCTCATTCCCACATGCAACCCATAAGATGCATGAGATGTACATTCCTTCCTGTCTGTTCCTGGAGCTAACATGTGAGGGTTTGGTTTAATGTTACGGTGTCTACTGCAATGGAAATTCTTAAGAAGAAGTGAACAGAGAAGATGATCACAAGTCTTGTCACAGCATCCATGGATGTTCTAATGTTTCCACACATGGTTACACATCTCCTTGATGGTTGATGCCATGAAGAGAATGCTTAAAAGCTCATGTGCTTCCAAGTCTGCTATTTTTCCATTGTAAAAATCTGCACAAGTCCCGTCAAACTTCTGAATTAACGTAGCTTTCAGACCATTGACCACAGCTCCATAATTTTATTAATATAAACAATCAATCCTTTTCTTTCAACATTTGTAGTGTACATTGAGGCTTGAGTATCTTGACTTCAATAGTTTTATTTGTATAATGTACAGGACATAATCAATCCCCCAGTTGTCCTCAGAGAAGACGGCCTCAAATCTTGTAGATGAGACTACCCTCTGGGATACATATATATAAAACAAGTACCTAGCCTCTATACAGATTCCCAAGTCTTCAATTCTAAATCTAACGAAAATTTGGATAAACCTATTGAATCGCCTGAAGACCAGGTCTTTAGACAATGAACATCAACATGAATGTCTTTATCGACCATCGAACATTGTAATGGTGATCCCATTGCCTGAAAATGGCCCCTGATTGCCTGAGGAGGAAGTTGATCCCCTTCCAGTGAAAAAGCCAGGCTCTTTAGGCTGAGGCAGTGTACTGTCACTACTCAGCATCAGAACCACCGAAGACATGCTTGGCCGCTCATCTGGACCACACTGTACACATAATAGTCCCACATTGATCAAACGTAACACTTGTGACAGATTATGTATGTCCCCAACAGATGAATCAATCAGCTCCATTGACCTGCCTTCCATGTACAGTGTCCAGGCCTAGAGAATTCAAAATCATGTCAGCAGTAGATTTTTCATGGTGAAACGAGGTTGATATTACTCTGATACTTACATGCCCAAGAAGGTTAAGGGAGTGGTCTGGGTGAGAAAATCCTCTGTTTCTCTTCCCACTCACAATCTCTAGCACCAGCACACCAAAGCTAAAAACATCCGACTTTGTTGAGTATAGTCCATCAATTGCATATTCTGGGGACATGTAACCACTGTAGGAAACCATTGAACATAAAAACATGAATTTACAAGCAATATAAATAAGAATGCTTAACAAAATTACTAGATATACTTACTATGTTCCAACCACTCTTTTTGTATTTGCTTCAGTTTCGTTTCCTCCAAAACTTCTAGCTATGCCAAAATCTGAAATTTTTGGGGTCATCTCTTCATCTAGCAGAACATTGTCTGCTTTTAGATCTCTATGGATGATCCTGAGTCTGGAATCTTGATGAAGATAAAGAAGGCCTCGAGCAATCCCATTGATAATCAAGAAGCGCTTATTCCAATCCAGTTCCATGCTTCGTGTTTTATCTGCCCAGTTTTTCCTCGGTCATTTACTAATAACATATTGAACGTGCATTAAAAATAATTCCATCAACCAAACAATCATGGATTTTCCTGAGAGTGGTTCAGATAGCGACAACACGTGTAACACTGAAAGAAACTGTGACTGATCCCCATTTTCAACTAATAAAAATGTTCAAAGGGATGAAATGGTTATCCAAATCTCTGTTATTATAAAGAAGACCCAAATGGGCAAGGGAAAATAGAAGTGAGAATTCTATAGATCCATGTGTTGCAGTGTTGCAACCTGACCATGTTTGTAAAAAATTTCCCATAAACCATGCATAATGGAGAAAAAAAGAACAATCACTCAAGTAGATTAGCTAAACTAAATCTACTGGGTTTTAGAGAGTCAAACCAAAAATGAAGGAATCCAAGCTTTTGTTAGGCATGTACTCATAGATCAACATCTTTTCTTCATCATGAATGCAACCTCCAAGAAGCCTCACAAGATTTCGGTGTTGAAGTTTGGAGATGTATATAACTTCATTTTTGAACTCATTAAGTCCTTGACCAGAATTTTTTGACAGCCTTTTCACAGCTATTTCTTGTTCCTCTTGCAACGTACCCTGGAATTAAAACTCAATATCATGGTTAGAGTATTATACCATTAGGAGAATGTTGTGTTTGTATGCATTGTTCTTTACACTTCCCTTTTTTTTACCCTACTTTCTTCATAATGCTGCAATATCTATGTCATGATTTATGAGAAAGAAATGCACTCTTCAAATGAACACATTCTTCATGTTTCCTTTGCAAAACCTTTATTTCAATTTGGTAAGAATATCTTTAAGAGTTCATAAACCTTTTACAAGGGTTATCATTGGATCTTTGCAGGATGGATCCCCACATAGCGCATCAACCCTAGGCATGCTAACTGGAGATCAATCTGACCACAGGATGGAACCTGAGCTATTCTTCACCAATCTTAATCAATTCCCACCATGTCTATAAGATGATCATAGTTGAATCTAAGACGAGAGCAACAAAATTGGCTGTCTTTAGCCCAGAAAAATGCACATATTCTTACCTTGTATACAAGTCCAAAACCACCCTCTCCGAGCTTATTATGAATTGAAAAGTGATTGGTAGCTTTTGATACTGTAGCAAAGTCAAATAATGGTAACTCTACATCCTCCTTCTGTCCTCCCTCTAAATTGTATCCCATTGTCCCTGCAAAGTGAAGCAAATGAAAACAAATTACATATTGTATAAATTGTGTCAGAATGTTGGGATGTAATTTGGATGACCATGGGTGAGGCTCAATCCACCTTGGGGCCAGTTCAGTACACTGCAAACCTGAACTTGATTCATTACCAGCCTTAGATTAATGGACCAATCATGCAATTGAACCAGATTGTTCCCTTGCTTCATTTGTCCAGAATAAAGAACCACACAAGTTGATATTTTTACTACTGTATATAGTGATACAAGTCATATGGGCTGTTACCTTTTTTCCTTAGCTTTTTCTTCTTCAGAAGATACAAGGTCAAGAGGAGACAAAGGAGTATTATTCCCAAACTTGACACCGAGCCAACAATGACCCACTCTCGTTTCTTCCCTTTGAAGTTGCCACTCCTCCCTGTAGAACCATCTCAACCCAAGTGGAAAGCATTAGACAGGTAAACAAGGTCGTAAGATACAAAAATGCGAATTCTACTAGGAGGGACTATTGATCCTGAGAAAATTTGAAGTTCACAACCATGAAATTAGTACTTTACAGAGCCGCAGTTGCTGCAGGAATACAAAGAATGGTTCAGTTGAACAATTGATCAAACAACAAAAATGCAGTGTTTCCCCCTTCAAATTTTGCACCAAAAACATGTTTTTCAGGTAAGGAAAAGATCGATGCGATGCATACCTAATTCTGAGGCAGCCATCCTTACATAAAGCTCCTGTCCATTTTCATTGAACTCTCTGATATCAATCAAGTCACCAAACCAGAGTAAGCATCCACTTCCTCCATCTCTTATATCCAAATTTGTATAAGCGGTGCAAGAGCAGTTACTCAAGCACACTGCCGCACATTCCTTAAGGTCCATGCTTCTATTAAACCAGGAGTTCCGTGTGTCTGGCAGTTTCACACCAGAGAACTTCACAAAACCTTCACCATTCTGACAACCCAGTGGAGTACTCCGAACACATCCATTAGACCAATCTGCCATGTCCCAATCATTTGGGAATTTTGGCACAAACCCTTCCATACACTCACATTTTGGAGATCGGTTAATGTTGCAGCTTCCATACACACCACATAACGCATAACTGTCACAGCTATCCATTGGGGCGGATGAGTATAGGATCCAACCATGGGTTCGATCAATCCAATTGACACGCTGCTTGGAGCCATCAGGATTCAGCACCAACCTTGAAACAACTGAGCTGTTAACAAGTTCATAACGAAAATACATCTCCTTTTCATTAAAAACAAACTCGTAGGTATAAACAGGGTTGCTCCCTAATTCGGGAAAGCCGCTAAACCGGAGACCATTCCACGGCCCAGATCGAAATGTCACAGCTGATCCTTTCCTCAGAATTAGCTGGGGATACCCACTAGGATCAAGCCGGTATGTGAAATTACCTTTAGAAGGGTCATCGACGCTCTTCCATGCTGACAGGTACCGGTCCAGGCCAGTGACTGTGTTCCTTCCAAGCTTCATCCCTGGGAGAAGAGTATTGCATGGATAATCGAAGCTCTGCCATAAGAAATTTTCTGGGTTGTCGTCATTTCCATCTTTCATAACAAGATTTCCAGAATCCAAAAGCTGGGCAGTCGGATTTCGTGCAGATCGTGATGAATTAGAAGACCAAAGAATATTAGTATTGGAACCATTGAGAATGGCAAGAGTACCCTGATCAGTAACCTTCAAAACTCCTGATGAATCATTGAGTGGAATTTCCCTGTTGGCAACCCAGACCACAGTCATGGTAGACACTTTCTTGTACCATATCCCCAAGTACCGTCTGTTTGAATCATCCGGGCTGAAGAATCCCAGTTCAAAGCTCCCACCAGCGGAAGTGAGGATCTCACCATCTCTAACGACTTGATTCAAAGCTATGGTGTCCACTGCAATGGAGATTCTAAAGATGGAGAAAACAAGCAAAAGAGTTGGAAGGGCACCCATTATGATCTACCAACATGGAAGCATAGTTTTATACACCTTTCTTTCAACTGTGACTCACTTGAAGAGATGCCTAGAAAAAGAATGCCTGGGTGGGAGCTCAGTCAGAATGCGGATGGTTTCTCCCAATCCACTGTTGCAGATTTCAATGACTATGATTAAGAAATCACTTTCTTTGACTATTCTTGTTAGGTGGCGTTGTCCTTGGGTTCAATGACACTGACATGTATGATGCGGTGGCATCGATCAGATGCAATCCATACCACATGCGTTCAGATTTTCCTTTCTATGCTTCTTTTAAAATTGGTAATATAAAAATCAAGAAAAGAATCAGAGAAAGGCTGCTAAAAAAGATGACCTCAGATGACGTGATGAGACCTATTTTTCGTCCAAGTGGACCAACTGCCATCACCATGTGCCATATTCCAAATTCACTTTACCTTCAATTAATGCATCATTTGACCTTTTGATCCAATTGTCGCAATTCACAAAAGGTTGTGTTTTTCAACTGTATCCAAAAGTTAGTTTTCTTGGTACCAGACAGAAAATGTTGAATTTTGGAGTTTAAGACCAAAATAATATATTTGTAAAAAAAAATGATAAGAATAGTATCCATTTGAAAATATTTGTCAAAGTAATCTTTTTTATCCACGTAAGCATCCACATGGATTTTTAGTGTAAAGAACCACCGTTGGTGACTGTGGTTTTAGTACTTACAAAAATTTCCTTAAAACCACAGTTACAAACTGTGGTTTTACAATTTCTCTTAGAACCACGGTTACTAACTGCGGTTTTAAAAGAAGTTTCCTTAAAACCACAGTTACAAACTGTGGTTTTACAATTTCCCTTAAAACCACAGTTAGTAACTGTGGTTTTACTAATGGTGTTGTAATTTTAATATTATTTTTAAAATAATTTTTATCAAAATAACTATAAAACCACAGTTAGTAACTGTGGTTTTACAATTATTTTTAATTCACATCTATTTTAATGGTGTTGTAATTTTAATATTATTTTTAAAATATTTTTTTATCAAAATTACAATTATGTTGTAATTTTCACAAATATTTTTAAGGGGACTCATGTATAAAAAAGTATGGGATTTTAGAACTTTGCTTTTCACAAATTTTTTTGTTGACTATTTAAATATATATATATATATATATATATATATATATATATATATATATATATATATATATATATATATATATTTTATCTTTATTTTTTCATATTTTCCTTGAAAATTTGAGAAAATAATTTGGTCTACATGCATTCCCATAAAAATTTATATATTTATAGTAAATAAAATATTTATTTGTTTTACAAATATTTTCACATATGAACTAAAGAAAATTATTTATTCATATTATTTTTAAATTTTAAAATAACTAAAGAAATTGTTTATATTATTTTAAAATTTTATCTTTTCATATGAAAATTAATGTCAGTGATTATGATTTTAGGTTATTTATTATTAAGTATGATTTGAACTTATGTCTTGGTTAAAATGTATAATTTTTTAATTATATGAAAGAAAAATAGGTAATGGTTGTAATAATTTATTTAGTTATAATTTCTTTCATTTAGACTTTAGGATGCATTTGAGTTTTATTTGTTTAAATTATCAAGGAAACATGTGAATAACATAACATCACTAATTTGAATTACAACACCATTAGTAAAACCACAGTTACTAACTGTGGTTTTATGGTTGTTTTAATAAAAAAAATATTTTAAAAATAATTGTAAAGTTAGGAAATTGTAAAACCACAGTTTGTAACTGTGGTTTTAAGGAAACTTCTTTTAAAACCGCAGTTAGTAACTGTGGTTCTAAGAGAAATTGTAAAACCACAGTTTATAACTGTGGTTTTAAGAAAATTTTTGTAAGTTCTAAAACCACAGTCACCAACGGTGGTTCTTTACACTTAAAATCCATGTGGATGCTTACGTGGATAAAGAAGACTACTTTGGCAAATATTTTCAAATGGATACTATTCTTATCATTTTTTTTTACAAATATATTATTTTGGTCTTAAACTCTGAATTTTGGGTCAAACCCACCTCCCGTCCATACATAGTAATATCGACAATGGATTGCTTTTAAAACTTATACGGCAGACTAACCTTTTGGATGCGTATCACCTAAATTTTTATTTTTATTTTTATTTACTTTATATTTTTATTTTTATTTTTATTTACTTTATCTTCCCCCACCTCTCCATCCCGTCCTCACTCTTTATAAAAAATGAAGCCTCGATAAACCTTAATTACTAATTATAACATCAATTAAAAAGAGGTGGAGGTCAACAAGCAACTTTTCCAATAGCCGATCCATGCCTAATCTTGAACTGCAATCCATGTGACACTCTGGAGTATCATCCAACTCAGCGTCATTAGGGGTAGTCAAAGCTTCCATAAAAAATAGCATTTTCTTAAATTTTATATTAAATTCATTTTAAAATCATAAATTAATCATACAAACATAAAAGATGTTATCAAATCCTTATTTACCTTCTAGAGAATTTGATACAAATCAGGGTGTAAGTCACATTCAAACTTGAGATGAGACAACTAGCTACATTAAAGTCAATGTGAATTAGCCGCTTAAGTTCCACATGTCTTAAATAAATAGGCACCCTCGTCGGCATTTCCGTGTTCCTCTCTAGTTGTTGTCAATTGTGAAATACATAAAAGAAGTCATCATCACATAGTCTAACGAATTGGGCTCTTATTCAGACATGCAACCCATAAGATGCATGAGACGTAGATCCCTTCCTGTCTGTTCTTGGTGCCATCATGTTAAAATTTTACAATATTATTCTCATTTAAAGAATGCCAGAGAGAGGCCAAACCACCCTTTGAAATAATTGAAAGATGAGAGAAAGACCAAACCTACAGATGGCTGGTATATTTTTAAGAAAATATCCATTTTCCCACCTATGTCAGGATAATTCATATTGTCAAGCTTGCATCTTAGGTTACACTCAGAATTGGAATATAATCCGAGCATGAGAGAAGAAAATGAGCTGCATCCTTGAGACCAAAGAGAACATAAAGATGAAAGGTTTTCTATCGAGCCTCCAATAGTGTGATGGAGGTTTCATTTCCTGAAAATAGCATGTGCTCGCCTGGGACAGGGTTTGCTTCCACTACATTCCTTTCTGTGAAAAAACAAGGCTCTCTAGGCCGAGGCAGTGCACACTCACTCGCCAACATTAGAACCACAGAATGCATGCTTGGTCGATCATTGGGGAAACGTTGTACACACAATAGGCCCATGTTGATTGTGCGAAGCACTTCAGATAGATTGCTGGTATCCCCCATCGATGGATCGATAAGTTCTAAAGACCTACCTTCCATATAGAGTGTCCATGCCTAGACAATGCAACAAAGGATCAGAAGTATTATCATTTATCATTCTGAAATAAGGAAATATCATTTGATTCTTACATGTCCAAGAAGGTTATATCCGTGGTCTGGATGAAAAAATCCTCTGTTCCTCTTCCCAGTTACAATCTCTAGCACCAAAACACCAAAGCTAAAAACATCCGATTTTGTCGAGTACAATCCTTCAGTTGCATATTCTGGGGACATGTAACCTCTATAGGAAATCAATGAAAAAGGGAGGTGATTTTATAGACCATAGAAGTAGATCATATGCAACATTACTGGATATACTTACAATGTTCCCGCCACTCTCGTTGTATTTGCTTCAGTTTCATTTCCCCCAAAACTTCTTGCTAAGCCAAAGTCTGAAATTTTTGGACTCATCTCATTATCTAGTAAAACATTTTCGGCTTTGAGATCTCTATGGATGACTCTTAGTCTGGAGTCTTGATGAAGATAAAGAAGCCCCCGAGCAACCCCATTGATAATGACAAAGCGCTTAGGCCAATCTAGTACTACACTTCGCATTTGATCTGTCCATTTTTTTTTCATCCACATTAGCCCATTCTTCTAATTGGATTCTTGAATATAAATTGAAAATAACTCAACAAACAAATGGATTTAAAAAAATTCATGGTTCAGGTAGCAATGACGTGTAAAAATGAAATAAATATGATCAATGCCTATTTTCAGTGACTAAGAGAAATTGTTGAGGACTAAATAGATAATGGATCTTAGTCTAGGGGTCCAAAACCCAAATATTTTAGAGAAGACCTGAAAAGTTTGGAGAAATGGAAGAGAAATTTTTCTAGATACCAGGAGTCCTTACTTGGTCTTGTTCCCAGTTATTAGTCCTCAGCATTTGGTAAAAACAATGTGGAGAAAGAGTTTGTCTAGCATGCATAGGAGAAAAGAAAAACAAAATAAAAATCATTGGGATTTAAGAGAGCCAAACCAAAAATGAAGAAATCCAAGCTTTTGTTGGGCATGAATTCATAGATCAACATCTTTTCATTGTCATGAATGCAGCATCCAAGAAGCTTCACAAGATTTCGATGCTGAAGTTTTGCAATGGATTCAACTTCATTTTTGAATTCATTTAGTCCTTGTCTAGAATTTTTCGACAGTCTCTTTATAGCAATTTCTTGTCCCTCTTGCAGTATTCCCTGAAAATAGAACTCAATATGATACACCAATAACCAAACTCACAGAGTTTTAAAACGTACAACTTTTTGTTATCAGAAACAAAACATTCACTCCATGAATGAAAAAGATGTACACTAGAGAAGAGTTATCTTCTAGAAATATACTAGACTCAAAATGCTCTCACTTTACTTTGTAGTACTCTAGTTAGTTTACAAATTTATTTTATGTCCTTGTTCACCATCCCAAGATTAGTAAAGTTGAGATTAGAGAAGATTCTAAGGGATTTTTTGTGGGGAGGAGGGCCTTAGAGAAGAAAGTACATTTAGTCAAGTGGTCAATCGTTTATAAAGCAAAGTCCAAAGGAGGGCTAGGTGGTCGTTCTCTTTCATTGTTTAACGAGACTTTTCTTTATAAGTGGTGTTGGAATTTTGCTAGTGAAAGAGATTCGTTGTGGAAGAAAATCATAAGGGGAAAGTTTGGGGAGGAGGAAGGGGGGGTAGAGGTAGGAGTGGTGAGAGATTCCTAAGGAGTTGGGGAATAGAAAGAGATTGGGAAGCAATGAGAGCTCTTTAATTCAATGATTTCCTTTACGATGGGTAATGGGAAGAGGGTAAAGTTTTGGAATGATAGGTGGTGTAGCAAGGAGCCATTATGTGAGACTCACCCGTCCTTGTTTGCCTTATCTGATTCTAAAAAGGCGTGGGTAGCTAATCTGTGGGAGCATTGAGAAGGAGGAAATTGGAACTTCCATTTTGTTACAAACCTAAATGATTAGGAGTTGGGTGTCATAGAGCGTTTTCTTTCTAAACTCCAAGGGCATTCATTTAAGGGGGAACAAGAGGATAGAGTTGTTTGGAAGGGCAAGAACAAAAGCGTTTTCTCTGTAAGGGGGCTTTATTCTTTGTTCGAGATTGATGGTACTATCCATTTCCCTTTGAAGATAGCTTGGAACACTTGGATTCCTTCGAAGGTGAGTTTCTTCACTTGGAAGGCTTATTGGGGAAAGGTTTTGACTTGGTTCAGCTTAAAAAAAGAGGGTGGATTTTGGCCAATAGATGTGCTTTGTGCAAAGAGAAGTCAGAGTCCATTGATCATAACCTTCTTCATTGTGACAAGGCAAGATTATTATAGCAGTTGGTGTTCTCCACTTTTGGTGTTCAGTGGGCTATTTCTGAGTCAATTAGGGAAACACTCCTAGGGTGGCATGGATCTTTTATAGAGAACAAATGTATTAAGGCTTGGAGAGTTGCTCCTTGCATTTTTCAAACAATTTGGAAGGAAAGAAATAGCAGATACTTTGATAGCAAGGAATTGTCTGGCAAACGCTAAAAAATTTATTCCTAAACAATTTCCCTATATGGGTCAGGGTGTCTATAGGTGGTGGCTACACACATATAATTGATTTCATAGATTGGTTGGGTATTGGTTGAGGGAGGAAGTATTTTTTGTACCCTTTTTTCTGTTTTTTGCTTGGTACTCTTTGTATACAACTTGTATACTCTTGCATGCTTTTTGCATTTTTATTAATACAATCTCTTACTTATCAAAAAAAAAAAAATCAAATCGACCTTCGGAGTGTTTTTTTTTTTTTTTAGTTCTTTTTTCATAATTTTTTAATGGAGACTTAACATTCTATGTTTCTTCTCAAAGTTTTGCAAATTAAAAGGAGCCACCAAACATTTTAGAACGAGAAAGCCCAGTACAGGTTAATAGAACAAACTAGTGACACATGTTGCCACATATGTTAGCATCAAAATGACATGGGCATGTATAGGCCTTGATGTCTATTGCCTACATTAAGATACTATGAAGATTGGGGCAAAGACTATTTCTCAAGTTGCATAGTGTATATCTATCATGTGGAGGTGGTCGAGCTTTGGTGTAGAAACCGCATCTTGTTAGGTGGAACATGGTTTGCTTGGAGAAAAGGAAAGGTGGTTTAGGTGTGAGAAATCTAGCTCTGATGAATACAACTCTCTTAAGTAAGTGGAATTGACAGTTGGCAAATGAAAGAGAGGTCTTTTGGAAGCAAGTCATCAGTCACAAGTATGGTGAAGAGGATGGGGGGTGGCGCTCCCGTGCAGTGAGTGAGAGGTATGGTGTGGGTTTGTGGAAAGCAATTAGGAAGGAGCGGATTTATTTGAGTGGTAGGTTGGCCTACCAAGTGGGTAATGGGCAGAGAATGAGCTTCTGGATGGACAAGTGGTGTGGCGATAAGCCACTTTGTGAGTCCTTCCCTTATTTTCCATTTCTTCATCTAAAGAAGCCTAGGTGTCGAATGTTTGGAACCCTAATGGTGATGGGGGTGGTTGGACCCCTCTTTTCTCAAGGGTGTTTAATGATTGGGAGGTAGAGTTAGTGGAGCGTTTTTTGCAAAAGATCCAAGCTTTTAGGGTGCACAGGGAAGTGGAAGATAGAGTGATTTGAACAGTTTCAAGGTATGACACCTTTTCGGTCAAGTCTCTTTATTCTATCTTAGAGATCGGAGATTCTCCTTTGTTCCCTAGTAGTAGTATTTGGAGGGTAGTGTGCCTACTAAGGTGGCTTTCTTTGCTTGGGAGGCTTTTTTTTTTTTTTTTGATAGGTAAAATATTTTATTAAAAGCCAAAAGGCTAAAGAAAGAGTATACACTGAGTATACCAAGATACAAAGGAGCAAAAAACCAAGGGGCAAACAAGCCTGACCCTTACTTGGTGGCTAGCCAATCTACAAAATCTATCAAAGAGCAAATGTGTTCCTCTATATACACCCTAGCCCAATTCACAAAAGTATACAAAAAAAATGGATTTAACATCTTGGTTGTTCCTCTCAACATCATCGAAGGCCTTCCTATTCCTTTCTTTCCAAATGGTCCACATCAAGCAAAGGGGGACAACTCTCCAAGCTTTCTCCCTTTTCTTGCCCACAAAAGAACCATGCCATCCCAAGAGGTTCCTTTTCACAAAGGAGTGCATCACCTAAGGGAAAAGATCAGAAGCCATAACATTCGGGCCTTCTCACAAAACAAAAGAAGATGATCTCTGGTTTCTTCCTCGTTTTTACTCAAAAAGCACCTGTTGGGGATGCTCCAACCAAATCTCTTCAAGCGGTAAATGGTGAGCAGTCTACTCCAAGGTGCCTCCCAACCAAAGAAGCTAGCCCTAATTGGAACCCAAGGTGTCCAAATAGTTTTAGCCGGGAAGGGGGGTTTGATGCCCCTTGAGAGTGAGCTATAAGAAGACTTGACTGAAAAGGTCCCATTCTTGTTCTCTTTCCACCGGAGCAAGTCATCCACACCTTTTCTAATGGACAAAGGATGGAGCTTGCCTAACAAGCTTTCAACTTCTCCCACCTCCCAATCATTAAGGTGTCTATTAAAACGAAGCCCCCAGCTACCCCCAACTCCATCTTCCTGCCAAGCCTCAGCAATCCAGCCTTCTTTGTTGACGGAGAGATTAAACAAGGTGGGAAAAGCTTCTTCCAGAGATTGATTTTCACACCATATGTCCTTCCAAAACTTCACTCTAGTGTCATCCCCTACGATGAAGCAGGAGTGAGATTGAAAGTTCTCCCAACCATTTCTGATGGTCTTCCAAACCCCCACCCCATAACGGTCTCTTACACCTTTGGAGCACCATCCCCCCTCTTGAAGGTCGTACTTACTAGAGAAAATTTGCTTCCATAGGAACTCATTCTCATTAGCAAATCTCCACAACCACTTTCCAAGAAGGGCCTTGTTAAAAATAGCTAGATTGCGAATGCCCCAGCCTCCATCCTTTTTAGCAGCACAAATAACCTTCCAACTCACCAAGTGAGGTTTATTGTCTAAGGCGCCACCGCCCCATAAGAAATCTCTTTGGATCTTTTCAAGTTTTGCACACACCCTCTTAGGGATCACAAAGAGAGAAAGAAAGTACGTTGGGAGGCTAGAGAGGGTGCTTTTTAACAAGGTAAGATGACCACCTTTGGAGAGGTATTGCCTTTTCCAAAGAGACAACCTTTTCCTGAATCTTTCTTCCACTGCATCCCACACCCTAGTGGATTTGTAGGGGGCTCCAAGGGGGAGACCCAAGTAGGAGGTAGGTAAACTCCCTATCTTACATCCCAAGACCAAGGCGAGGGTCTCCATAGGAATGCCTTCCCCCACTGGGATGGCCTCAGTTTTACTTGGATTAACTTTTAATCCTGAAATCGCCTCAAACCACATGAAGGTCCAGCTAAGATATTACAACTGATTTGCATCGGGTCACAGAAGATCAAGGTGTCATCAGCAAACAAGAGATGTGACACGATCAACCCCTCTACCTCTTCCTCCCACTCTGAAAACAGAAATAAAGCCCTCATTTCTTGCACAAGACAACAGTTGGCTAAGAGCTTCCATGGCAAAAAGGAAAAGATAAGGGGAAAGAGGATCGCCCTGTCTCAATCCCCTAGAGCTACGAAAGAAGCCTGAGGGGCTCCCATTGATGAGGATGGAGAAGGTAGCCGTAGAGTAGCACCATTTCATCCAATTAATCCATCTATGCCCAAATCCCATCTTAGACATCACATCCATGAGAAAGTCCCAATTGACATGGTCAAAGGCTTTCTCAATGTCTATCTTAAGAAGGAGGCCCGACGTGTTTTCTTTCAATCTAGAATCAAGGGCCACGTTAGCAATAAGAACAGCATCCAAAATCTGTCTCCCTTGGACGAAAGCTTGTTGAGAATCAAAAATCACCTCCCCCATCACTAATTTCTGCTTATTGGCAAGGACTTTAGCAAGCAATTTGTACACACTCCCTACCAAGCTAATTGGTCTAAAATCTTTTAGGTCTTCGATCCCCTCCTTCTTAGGAATGAGCAAGAGGAACGTGGAGTTTAAGCTTCTCTGGAATGTCCCATGGAAGTAAAGCTCCCTGAAGAGACCCAAAATCTTTGGTTTAACAACGTCCCAACAAAACAACCAGAAGGCCATTGTGAAGTCGTCCAGGCCTGGGGCCTTGTCACAACAGCAACTGCTTACGACTACAAATATTTCTTCCTCTGAAAACATCACTTCTAAGCTGCTGGCCAATCCTTCTCCTAGCTCCTTGAAATTAAGGCCATTGGTACTAGGCCTCCAATCCCCAAAAACTGAGATGAGGGACCAATAGGCTCTACAAACACCTTCTTTTATATCTTCAATGGAAGAGAGAGTCGCCCCATTCACTCTAATTTTGGACAAGAAGTTCCTCCTTGCCCTAGCATTGGCCATTTTGTGGAAATATTTAGTATTTTTGTCACCTTCTCTTAACCAGATTTCTTTTGACTTCTGTCTCCGAGAAGTTTCTTCCAGAAGAGCCCATTTCTTATAGTCCTCAAGAGCCATATTTTTTTTTTTTGATACGTAAATCGAAATATATTAAGCAAAAAAGGCCAATAGCCACACAGTATACAGGAGATATACAAGGCGACTATAACCACACAACAAAAAAACAAAAGAGACCAAGAAGACCTCACCCCCCCTAGGTGGATGCTAGCCACTCTAAAAAACCTAGAAGGGATAGAGAATCCTCTCCAATATCCAATCTAGACCAACCCCACAAGTTACAAACAAAAAAATTCTTTAACTTCTGAATATGTAGCTCACCCCCCTTAAAGGCTAATCTATTCCTTTCTTTCCAAACCGTCCAAAATATACATAACGGGATGGATTTCCAAATTTTTTTCCTTTTTTTCCCCACAAAAGAACCTCTCCAGCTCAATAGGACCTCCTTTACAGTTTCTGGAAAGACCCACTTTACACCTACAAGCCCAAGGACTAATTCCCAAAGGGCTCTAACCACTGTACAGTGAATAAGGATATGATTTACAGATTCTTCTGCACAACCACACAAAAAACAGCAATTCGGGAGATGTCATCCTCTTCTTTGGAGTCTATCAAGCGTTAACACCTTCTCCCACGATGCCTCCCACGCAAAGAAAGCGACTTTGGTAGGAACACTATTCACCCAAATGTTTTTTTCCGGGAAAACAATGTCACTGGGATTGACTAAACCACTGTACGCCATCTTGACTTTATATCTACCGCTTTTTCCTCCCTTCCAAGAGATTGAATCTTCCTCCAAAGCCGGCCTAAGCCCTCTCAACTTAAGAAGCAGATCTCCTACCATGCCCACCTCCCAGTCATTAAAATTCCTCAAGAATCTTAGATTCCAACCTCCTTGATCAGAATTCTGGTCCCACATCTCCTCCACCGTAGCATTCCTGTCAACAGCCAAGGCAAAGAGGTGCGGAAAAGATTGAGACAACGCTGTACCCGCACACCACACATCAGTCCAGAATCTGATCTTATTGCCCTTCCCCACCCTAAACTCTAGGCTGTCCCAGCACCATTCATTTTCCTTCATAATCTCCTTCCACACCCCTACTCCAAACGCCTCAAGAGCCATATTTTTAGCCTCCACATCTCCAAGAGTAAGAGAGTTCTCATTCTCCTTGGCCTCCCAACGCTGCAGGCGGAAGAAGGCCTTTGCTTTATTGAATGAAACATTGCCTACCACCTCCTTGTTCCAAATCTTCAAGTCCTTCTTAAGCGCTTTGAGTTTCTCAGCAATGCAGTGGCTACTATAGCCTTCGATAGAATAACCATTCCACCAATTTCTTACAAGGTCTTTGAAACCATCTATTTTCAGCCACATATTTTCAAAGCAAAAGGGGCTTTTGCCTGAGGAGGGGGGCTGTGATCAGAGACCAAACGAGGAAGAGCAGATTGTGTGATGGCAGAAAAGTGGTCCTCTCATTGGTCCGAAATCAAGAAACGGTCCAATCTAGAGGCAGCTTGAGAGTTCAAACCCCCTATCCAAGTGAAAGGACCTCTAGCCAGTGGAAAATCCCTCAGCCCCAGCTCCCCTATCACCTCTGAAAATCTCCTCATTTCAGCTGTGAGTCTAAGGGCATTCCTTCTTTCCTCTAGGAATCTTATAGCATTAAAGTTCCCTCTTATGCACCAAGGGTCCTCCCAGAGGCCACGGATGGCTCCTAGCTCCTCCCAAAAAGCTTCATTTTCGCTGCCAATCACTGGCCCGTACACTCCAGAGAAAATCCAAGAGAAGCCATCAGGGCAGTTTCTAAAACGAACTGAGATGGAGTACCCTCCACTTTCTACCTCCAAATTCTCCAAGACTCTGTTATCACAAAAGAGAATGAGGCCTCCTGCCGCGCCCCTAGCGTCCACTGAAGCCCAATTAAGAAATCTTCCTACTCCCACGCTTTTTACCATTTGTAGAGACATTTCTTTCATCTTCGTCTCCAAAAGGCAAACCAAATCTGGTTTTTGATTCATCACCACTCCTTTGATCAGCTTTCTTTTCTCAAAATCATTAAGCCCTCGGACATTCCAACAGAGAATTTTAATTCTCATTAATCAACTGGAATCAAATCTCAGGAGCTCTGGTCGGATTTTTTAGTTATCCCTGATGTCCCCCCATAACTAACAGAGCATTCCAATTTTTTTAACTCTCTTTCGAAGCGGGTGGTGCAAGATTTTTTCTTTTTCCTTCTCTTACAAAGGGTGTTACTTCCCATCCTTAGCTTCAATTTCTTAAGCAAGGCCAAAATTTCGACTTCATGCCCTTCGACAGGCATTCCTAAGACTTTACTGAAGTGAAATAGTTTGGAAAGCTCCTTTTCTGACCATCCTTCTTCGCACGGGGGGACAGCCGACAGGTCTGTCTACTTCGCCACGTCTTTTTCCAGATCAGGACTCGGGGCTTCAATCAGAACCACTATCGACCCATCTCTGAGCATCATGGACAGGGGGTTCAACGTCACTTCCGCCTCCCTTGGTCCAATAGATCAAAGCAAGATTCTCTTTCCCTCTCAAACCCCGTATCCCAGAATGGAGTAGAAGAAGAGGATTACTCCCCTCTCGAGGAGATCGGGGGTAGAGAGAGCATACCTTGAGGATTGCGAGCTTCGACGGGGAAGGGAGGGAAGCTCATTTGCAGGCGGCGACACTTCCATTTGGGGCGACGCTTCCATCTAGGGGGTCCTACCTTGAGGATTGCAAGCTTCGGCGAGGGGAGAAGGTTCAAATACAGGCGGCGACGCTTCCAATTGGGGGGTCCCAGCGGTGGCAGGAGACAGAGCGGGGGTTCCTCTCCTCCGGCACGGCGAGCACCTAGGGTTTTCTTGCCCTAAGTTATTAGGAGGGGTTGGGTCGAAGGGTTTAAATGGAACTCCCAGTGTGGCTAAGACTTGGGCCTTCCCTAGCCCAGACCCAAAAGAGTAAACACAGGCCAAGCCCGAATGAGCCATGGCATCCAGATGCAGGCCCGTCTCCACTTCGCAGGCATGGGAAAGGGGAGCAATTGCACCAGTCTTGTCCGAGGCAGGGGCACCACTTCCCAAGATCGGCGATGGCGGCTTTTTAGGTTGCAAAGAGACTGAGGAAGAGGGTTGGGAGCCCACGCTCCCAATGGCGCGTGAAGGGGCCACCTCGTCTTCCCCAAGCTTCTAGGCACCCGAGCCCGTGGGAAGGGAGCATAGTGGAGATGCAGGGCTCATCTTCCCACCAAAGTTGTAAACCGAAACAAGAGGGACCAGCAACCACCTGCAACGAACTTGGGTGCGCCAACCTGGTTTCGACGAGGACTCTGGCCCACTTGAGGTTCCGACGTTCGGCTGTGTTTTCATCCACAGTCACGAACCTCCCACAAGAGTCTCCAAACTTCTTGAAGAGACTTATTCGCCAAAGATGCAGAGGGAGACCTAAAATTCTAACCCACACAAGGCGCGCACCCCCTCTGTCTCCCTCAAGGCATCCCACAAATGGCTTCCATTTTTCTAGGCAAAAGTTTCTTCCTCTGAAGCGTCTCGTCCCTGAATTATGCACCCTCTCCGTTTCGTCTGCAAATTCGAACTCCATAAGCAAAATATTTTCTCTCACGTTTGACAGCCAGAGGTTCCCTTCCAAGAACCAGGAGTTTTTCGCCCACGACCCGAAGGAAACAAGGTCAAGGAGGCGATCAAAGTCTCCCTCCCAAAAGCCCACAAGACACCTACCCAACAGCTCCTCATTTCTGTCGAGTGTTTCTTTCTCAATTTCTAGCTAGACGGCATCACGAGGCGCGAGGCAATCCTAAAGAGAGGATGTGTCTTCGTCTACACTACTGCTAGGCTAAGCTTGAGAAGGTATGTGGTTTTCCAACAGAGCTCCTTTCCACTGAAGAGGAGAGACTCCCAAACTTCTCAGTTTACTAGCGAGAGTTTCCTAGCCTCCAACAAGCCCTTTTCCTTCAGGAAAAGCCAAGGAGAATCTTTTGTTCTCCGCATCTCTTACAACACAAAACAAGAATCGTCCTGCTTTATTACTACGGAGTTCCAGACTGTAGTCTCTATCTACTTCCGACCAAAACTTTCTGAAAGGAGTTCTTTCCTTTAGCCCACAACATGACTCAACCCCCTCTAGCAGCAAGGACAAACCTTTCCCTCCAAATCTGATCCATGAAGAAAACTTAGGGCCTCTTTCACAGATCTTTCCACGCACTTTTCCTTTGAGCTCTTCTATGCTAATCTCAAACGTCTTCAACTCAACACCAAACCAGCATCTACCTCTAGGGGAAGTTACCGGCATTGTCTTCCTCAACGACAACTTATGACATACTGACTGCTCTTTGCTAAAATGATATAGAAATGGCGTTTGTATAGCCTAATTGTTCTATCAGAGTTGTAACCATTTGAACCTCACAAGGCTGACTTCTCTACAAAATGCCTTTGCTTGGGAGGCTTCTTGGGGGAAAGTCTTAACTTTGAACCAACTTCAAAGGAGAGAGCACTTTTTGGCTAATAGGTGTTTTTTATGCCTCTCTAAAGAAGAGGCGGTGGATCACCTTCTTCTTCATTGTGCAAAGACTCAAGTTCTTTGAAATCTTCTCTTCTCCCTCTTTGGTGTGGCTTGGATTCTTTCTTGTTCAATGAAGGAAACTCTTCTTGGGTAGCATGGGGCTTTTGTGGGTAAAACTCATAAAAAGGCTTGGCAAATGGCCCCCTAATGTTTATTTTGGACAATATGGAATGAAAAGAATATGTTAGCGTTTGGTAATGAGGAGCTTTCGCTCCAAAAATTGAAAAATTCTTTTGTATGTAACCTTTGGTCTTGGGTTAGGGTGTCTATAGATTTGAACCCTTATTCGCTTGTAAGCTTCATTGATTGGTTAGGCTCTAAGTAAGGGCAAGTGATGTTTTTGGTTCTTTCCCTCCCCTTATGATTTGAGCCTTTTGGCTTCTTTTGTATACTCCCTGTATACTCTGAGGGCACTGTGTTTGGTGTCTCCTCTTTTCTTTATATACATCTTTTTTTATCTATAAAAAAAAAATAGTGTATCTATCATGTGTTATTAACTTGAAGATTAAACTCAGCCCAGAAAAAAGAGGATAGTCTTACCTTGTAGACAGGTCCAAAACCACCCTCTCCAAGCTTATTGTCACTTGAAAAGTTATTTGTAGCACTCAACAATGCAGCCAAGTCAAATAGTGGTAATTCAAGATGCTCATGTCTTTCATTGGCTTCACCTCCTTCCAAATAGTGTTTAATTTTTCCTGCATTAAGATACAAATAATTGACTCAGAATGTTGGATTTTAAGTAGGAATTGCTCATGGGTTAGGCTGGGGCCATTCTGGGGCTATTCAGGTACACAAAAATTCTTAAATTAATCCATTACCAGGCCTAGATCAATTCACTAATCATACAATCAAACAACGCCATTCCCCTTCTCCCTCATTTGAAGAATGCATGACCAGACAACATGAAGAACATTTTACTACTACATATGATAATACAAATCCTATGAGTACTTACCGTTTCTCTTTAGCTTCTTCTTCTTCTTCACAACATACAAGGTCAGGATTACAACTAGGAAAAGCACTCCCAAAATTGATACAGAGCTGATGATGACCTGCTTTCGTCTCTTCTCAGAGCTGCTATTTGAGCTAGAAAAGGCATCTTGACCCAAGTAGAAAGCAGTTAAGGAGGGGAACCAGGTATTAAAATATGAAGACTATAAATTTCTGACAAGGAGGAATTGTTGATCTGAAACACATTAGTAGTTCAGAACCATGAAAGCAGGAGTTCAAAGAACTGAAGTTGCAGCGAGATTAGAAGGCACAATTCAGGTGTTGTATTTATGTGTTATACCAATTATATCACAGCAATTGGAATCTAAAAGAACAAAATATGGAAGGCACAGTTCAGGCAGTGTATACCTTCCATTTAACCGCAATTGCAAGCTAAAGAAACAAGTTTAAGCATTGTGAGGAGCAGTTGTTTAGACCCTAGACTTCAGAAAATAAGTACTCCACTTCAAGAAAGGATGTGCCTTGGTAGTTGGTTCACAAATTTTTCATATTGGTTTTATTTCAGAAAGAGGTGAAGTTTTAAGTTACAACAGTAAAGGATAAGAAGGAGAGGCACTAATGCACAGTGAACATTGATGAAAACCTTGTCATAAAGAAAAGTAGAAGTTTTCCTTAAAATGTTATACCAATTTATGTTTCTGAGGTAAGGAACAGGTGCATTCATACCTAATTCTGATGCAGCCATCCTCACATACAACTCTTGTCCATTTTCAGCAAATTCTCTGATATCAATCAAATCACCAAACCAGAGCAAGCATCCACTTCCTCCGTTCCTGATATCTGAATTTGCATAGGCAGTGCAAGAGCAGTTCCCCAAGCATATAGAGGCACACTCCTTGAGACTCATGTTTTCATTAAACCAGGAGTATTGCGTGTCTGGCAGTTTCACACCAGAGTACTTTACAAACCCCTCACCCTTGTGACAATCCAGTGGAGTGCTCCGAACACATCCATTTGACCAATCCACCATGTTCCATTCATTTGGGAACTTTGGAACAAATCCTTTCATACATGTACATTTTGGAGAATGGTTAATGTTGCAGCTGCCATATGCACCACACAATGCATAACTGTCACAGTCATCCTTATGTGCAGACGAGTAAAGGATCCACCCACGTGTTCGATCAATCCATGTGAAACGCTGAACGTATCCATTTGGACTTAACACCAGCCTCGTAATAACAGAGTTGTTAAGAAGATCATAAGTATAATAAATCTCCTTTTCATTTAAAACAAAGGAATATTTATAAACTGGATTTGACCTTATTTCAGGACACCCACTAAATCGAAGGCCATTCCATGGACCAGAGCAAAAAGTCACAGCTGAGCCACTCCTCAGAATCAGTTGTGGAAATCCACTAGGATCAAGCCGGTATGTAAAATTACCTTTAGAAGGGTCATCAGTGCTCTTCCATGAAGATAAGTACCGATCTAAGCCTGTCACAGTGTTCCTTCCAAACTTCATGCCTGGTAGAACAGTATCACAAGGATAATCAAAACTCTGCCATAGAAACTTTTCCGGGTCACTATCATTACCATTCTTCACAACAAGATTTCCAGACTCCAAAAGCTGCACATTTGGATTTATTGCAGGTTGCGATGAATTAGAAGACCAAATGATGCCATTAGTACCATTGAGAACGACAAGAGTTCCCTGGTCCGTGACCTTCAGGACTCCTGATGAGTCAGTGAGAGGAAATTCTCTGTTGGCAACCCATACCACAGTTCTAGTAGACACCTTCTTGTACCATATCCCCACATATCGATTATTGGAATCAACTGGGCTGAAAAAACCCAGTTCGAAGCTCCCACCAACAGAAGTAATGGTCTCCCCATCTCTAATTACTAGATCAACAGTTATGGTGTCTCCTGCATTGGAGACCCTTAAGATGAAGATCGCATAGAAGAAAACTACAAGTGTTGTAAAGGTAGCCATAGATGTCCCAGAAAGAGAATGTCTCAAACCTTATGTCCTTCCCAAGTCAATTTTTAATTCTCTTCTCCCCCCCTCCCTCCCCCAAAAAGATTTGGTCTAGTTTCCATTAAACTCCACAGTTGATGCTGTTTTTAGTTGATTGGTCAAAAATCAAGAAGTCCACAAATAGGAAAATATGCCTCCATCTTATGTGCTTCCCAAGTAATCTTATACTTCTCTTTTCCCACCCTAAGAATTGGCATAGTCTCCTTCAAACTGCAAAATGAATATAGTCTTCAGTTCATAGGCCATAGTTCAAAAGTCTATGGATACAATCAATTATTCGTTTTTTGTTGACACATGATCCTTAGTTGGAATAGTCCCTTGAATCGAATAATGGTTTGATAGGATGATGTAGAGATTAGCATCCACCACCAAATATAAAATTAATAACTTTCAATATGTCATGCATCCATCATTAGGATATAATGATCCAGTATTCATAACCTTGTGCATCTGATTTTCTTTCCTTTTTCAAAATTGTCAATCATATAAAACAATCACACAGAGGCTAGAAAAAGGGTCACTTCAAATGATAAAAATAGCACAGATGTTAGCCCCATCAGTGTGATCTTTAAACCAAATTCCCGGTAATTTTAATTCACCAAATGACATTTTGCTCTCTATAGCAGAGGTAACAATGTCAATCCTGACTTCCAGAAAAAATCTCATGCTTAAATCCCTTGTGTGAGCATTACTAAATAATTAAGCATTAAATTCCGACATGTGGAGGCATTAAGCTCATTAAAATATGCTAGAGTGAAGACAAACCCCTATTCAAAAGAATTGGAAGGAGGAAAAACCAAAAACAGAGTCAAGGTTCTCCACGATATTCCAATTTACAAATGAGAGGTACATTTGAGAAAAAAAAGAGAAGCAAAACTTGTAGAGGGGAAATTTCAAACACCGACCAGAGTCCATAACATAAATGACAAGCCACCAACGATGACCATTAATTGGATGCCTTTATGTTTGACCAAGTCCAAGTCTACCATCATCCAATCAATTAATTCTTAATTATATATGTGTATGAACAGTTTATTTCTTACACTAGTCTTTGATTGGAATCTAATCTTAACAATTTAGAGGGTTGAAACCCCAACAGTAATTATATACTCACAAGTCCAGAGACAAAACAAAATATGGACATGAAATTTCTTCTATTCAGCGTCCAATAGTGTGAAAATGGCGCTTTCCTGAGGAATAATTCGCATTGAGCGTATGCCTTCGATTGAGGCAATGCACCGTCACTCCCTAACATAAGAACCACGGAAGACAAGCTTGGTCAATGCATGAAGAGACGATGCACAAGAAATGAAAATAAAATCTTGAACAACGTTTCTTAATGTACTCACGTTCCAACCAAACTTTCTCCTCCGTATCTAAATCTGCAAAAGCAGGGCAAGAGCATTTCCTCAAGCAATCTGGGGAAAGCAACACTGACCTGCTGATCGCTCCACCGCCGCCCATGGTTGCCACTTCTCCACCACATTGTGTCCGGATCCTCGAAGAGGGATCCCGCTCTCCGATCAGAAGCTGCAATGGAAATTGCGGTATAAAGGGAGCCATGGCCTCGTTCATTGGGACTGAGAAAAAGAGAAATAGATTTATGAGCAAGTGGAAGAAAGGAGATTAGGGCTTGTCTAGGATCAGTGTGGCAGTGAAGAAGAAAATGAAGAATGCGGCGGACTGTTTGGATGGATGCCTTAGTTTTCCTGTTACAGCGTTTTAAGCTGCGGGTAATTTGCACAATTTTTCACAAAGAATTCAATTAAGGCAGCATTTATATATATATATTAAATATTACAATTTAAAAAATATTTTTAAATGTCCCACATTTTGAAGGTGTCTGATTGGAAGTGCCTCAGACACAAAACTGAACAATATTGTTGATTTAAAAATAACTTTAAAATTGTCATATTTTAATAAATATTTTAAAAAAAATTCTCAAAATGGTAGGTGAATAGGAACAGAACAAGGATTACCATACTACAAAGGTCAAGAATCAAAATCCTTTAGTTAGGGTTTGGTGGACCATGTTCATATCATGTCAAAGCTTAGGTATTCCTATTACATAACTCAATTCAAACCCTAGGAATAATAATCGTGTCAAAAATCATATCGAGTTAAGTCTTATTACTACTCAATTAACCTATTTATTTAAAAACAAATTTAAAATGTGTGTGATTGTTATTCTCTATTGTCTAAAATACTAAGTCTTGTACATAATGAATTTGGCCAATAAAAATTAGAAAAAAAAAATAACTATGGCTTTTGTGGTACTCTTGGTATCGTCTTTGAAGACTGATCTATGGAATTTATCAAATTAGGTTTAAAAGATTACTTTAATAAAATTCTTTAAATTGAAAATATTTGAAAATCTATTTGAATAAAAATGAGTTTGCTAAATAAATCTAAATTAAAAAAAATGCAAGATTATACTAACTTTAATTCAAATGTTCAAAAATGAGGTCTCAACAATCCAACTTTAAGTTAAACCTTTTGGCGAAACAAGAGTATATAATTTAATAGTCTTATGGTAATCTCAATACATAGTCTAACGAGATCAACCTGATTTTCACACCTCAGAGTTGATTCATATCCTAACTTTTAATATTTTATTTCATTAAATTACCTAATATATGAATGAATATGAAATTGAAGTTTAGGTCTAAGGTTTTTAGGCTTTTACCACTTTGTGTAGATTTGTCTTAGGGTAAATAACAATCACGAAACCTCTTATAACTAGGGATCAAGAATGACAAAGAATCCTTAATATCAAGGAATATGCAATTGTACCATCTCCGAAGTTAAATTAACTTTAGAGGGTATTTTGATATTAATACTAGTATCCTAACATTTCATATATTTTATTATTAATTTGATTTCACCCATTATTTCCTTTTGAATCTAATCCTAGGTTTTCATGTTTCACCCCCAAGATGGATTTTTAGCCTCTTATGAGCATGTCCTCACATACATAGGCCATAAAAGAATAAAAAAGATTCATTATTGATTATATATATATTAATTAATAAAAATGGAAAAAAGAACAAACCAATATCTTGATTTCGTCTCTTGTTTTTTCTCCAATCTAAAAAATTCCAAAACTCCTAGAAAATCTAAAAAATTGAATTTTTATAGTTTCCACAGCATGTTCACCACTTATTTTTCAAATGATTACCTAAAAATGATTAAAAAAAATTATAAAATCATGATTTCTAGTCGGGTAAGGCTCACTTAGGGCAAATGGGGTGCTCGAGATGCAATTCTCGAAGTAGAGGAGGCGAAACATTAATGTAGTAGTGTGCAATTTCGAAATTTGGGTCATTTAGAAATGGATTTCAAATTCATTAGTTGGATTTCGAAATCATTTCAAAATGGTTCTTCAACTCTATGTAGTTATCTTCAAATGACCATAACTTCTTCATTTTAACTCCGATTTGCACACCTTTTGAAGTGTTGGACTTCTAACTTCCCAAGCTTTGAAAGGCATATAACATGCAAAAAAATGATATGGGGAAGTGTTCCAAACTCCACCTCAAATTCAGAGTACATATTGTAGCCAGATTTTAAGTTCTAAATTTTCATATCAACTTGATTGCATTTGCTTCAAACCTCTTTCATTATGGTTTCATGCCCTCTATCTCATTTCATAACATCTGTTGCTAGTATTTCATGCCCATGACTCACTTATTTCAACCTTTCTTGGACTTTTCATGGTTCACAAGTTCTAAGTCTCTCACTTATGTATGTTTCTTCCTTGGTTGATAATGACTTTTGCCTTTTTTTTTTATCCCTTAAACCTAGAATTAGACTCAAAATAAAAGTTAGATTCATAACTAAGGTTTTAACATCAATTTGAGTTAAGTTAAATGATTTGAGATTTTTATATTGCATAAATCGTATCATATATGTGCTATTAGAGCCCATATTTTAGCTTCAATCAATAACATGTTGTTTTGGATTTCCCTTTCCGTCAAATGATTGAAAATTTGGAGATGATAACCCATGATATACATAGGTTATTAATTCTTTTAATGTAAGGTTTAGAGCACATGAGTGGACTTTGTGAGGGTCTATCATGCTGCATTATGTTAGTTATCATGTCTTGAAGTTGTTAGATAAATAATGACGCCACCAAGGTAAATTTCATAGTTTGTCCCTTAACTTGCACCATCTTAGATGCATGTGGTGTATTACCAGGAAAAGGTGCAACATTCGAAAGGTGATTTAGTCCTTGACTTGACTGATCCATATTTTGTGCTTGTGCCTTAACCTTGTTCATGAGGGAGGCTATCTGTAAATCTTTCCTATCAATTGTCTTGGTGAGTTTGGCAATGGTATGAGTCATCTCAACTAATTGTTCCTCCATGGATTTGGCACTCGTTTTCATCACTAACATAGTCATTGATAAGGAAGAAGTAAATGAGTCAAAACAATTGGAATCATTCTCCTTTGACACCTTGGTTGGTGACCCAAAATGTGAGTCGGTGTTGGAGTTGGCATTAGTAACAAAGTAGGAAGACTTATCCCTAGAGTCCTTTAAAGCTGAAGAGGGTTTTTCCCTATTATGAGGACTATAAACCTTGACCCCTAAGGAGGCTTAGGTGATAAATGGTTGGTGCTTGTCGCAGGTCCTTACTGGTTTTAGCAAACAAGTAGGCTTGCTTGCTTGTTTTGTTGAAAAATGTAGTAGTTGATTTTGCTTTACTACAAGTTATAGGGTTGGTAATGGTGTTATGTGTCGATTAAGTAATGACTATCTTGTCATTGCCCTTGTTGACATGTGCAACTTGATTCATTTTGGATGCTATTGACGTAGTACTAATAAATTGTTTTAACAAAAGAGGTCAAAGGCAAATATGTCCCATCGGGTGTGCTAGAAATTTCTAACAATAGAACAAATAATGTAAAAAGAAAAATTATATTAAAATTCATTAATGTGGGTTACAAACTCAAATATAATATTCTTCATAAAAACATATTTTCCATTTGATTTTTTTTATTTTGATCACAATTCGAAGAACAATGACAAAAGTGTTTTCATAAATTTGAAGGTCAATCGAAGGCCTAGAGCGACTTTTTTTTTTTGAATAAACAGAGAATAACACGTGTGTAACACTAATGTTATTTATTAGACTATCAAGAAGATTTCATAAAGCTTTTCTTTCTATGTGTAGCTTCTTTTCCCATGTGAAGTTGTTTTTCTAATCTTATTATTATTTTTTTTTTAAAGGAAGACATTTTTATTTATAGGTGAAGATAGGGAATTGAATTTTGAATTTATGATATTTAGTTGCTTAATTTAAGGAATTTGGTTCCTTAAATTTAACAACTTCTTTATGGCAAAGTTTTTTTTTTTTTTTTTTTTTGCCAAAAAGATAATGTATATATATATATATAATATTTAGTTGGAGAATTGTTTACTTTTTGGGTTTATTACACTTTACCCCTTAACCTATATCGTGTTTTTCACATTGCCCCCGTATATTTAAAATCGAGCAATGTACATTTGTTGTATGACAGTGTTAGCTATAATGAACGAAAGACACATGTGCTGAACACATAACGTGTTTATGGGAGGGCAAAATCATCATTTCATTTAAAAAAAACCCCCAAAACCCCAACCCAACCCCTTTTCTTCGATCATTAATTGGAATTTTCCTAAATCCCCAAATTGCAACCAAACCCTAGAATTCCAAGCAAGCTAATGCAAGCATTGAAGGGTTGACATAGAATACATGGAGTTCAACAATATGTTTTTTGTTTTGCAATGTTAAACTTGAGTTTTTCTTTAATGACTATAAAAATCTTGGCAAAGAGGGTTATGGTTAGGATTTCATTTTGATGTTTCAAAAAATTTGGGGAAAATAAAACTCAACGAAGTAGATGAAAGTTATTCTCTCTGAGAAAATCGACTTCTTTTGACCTAGCTATTTAGATTTCCAATCTCTTCCAGAAAGCCAAACCTTTTGTACCCTTATATATATATATATGTGTGTGTGTGTGTGTCTTTGTTTGTTTGTGTTGTATACATGTATTGTGTAATCTAAATGTTGTGTTAGGTTTGTTTGATTGTTGTTGTTTTTGTAGGTTTTTACACTTTGTTTGGTTAGCGAGAAAATCAATCAAATTTTGTTTTTTCCTTTATACATTTTGAATATGAGACTTTTTGAATTAGCTGAAGTGATTTTTTTAATTAATATTGTTATTTTTTGTAAAAATTTGCTTCCAATTACTATAAAATTCATAATCCTGTTTGCCAAAATTCTAAGTTTTCAAATCAGAATTCTATGAAAATTTCAACTAACAATCGAAGGAAGAGGACTAGGTTAGGGTTTTGGAGGTTTTTTAAAAAGGAAATGACGATTTTGCTCTTACTAAAACACATCACATGTAGTTTCTGTTTATTACAGCTAGCACCGTCACACAACAAATGCACATTGCATGTATTTATAAAGTATGAAGTATTGTTCGATTTAAAATGTGATGGGACAATGTGAAAAATACAGTATAGGTTGATGAGAAAGTATAATAAACCCTTCATTTAATTTTTTTTAGGAAACTTATCAATGAGAGAATATCTATTTTTTTTTCTTTTGATTTAAAGACCTAATTTCATAGTCTTCCAAAATTATGCCATGTGTTATCTTTTGAGTTGCATGCCACATGTCGAGTCCCAAATTTTCTTGAGTTATGAAATCACAATTTTGGAGACTAACTTAGTGGTAATTTAATCCTCTAAAATTTTTGACGTTTACAACAACATTCAAGAAGCTTCACCAGATTCCGATGTTGAAGTTTTGAAATGTATATATACAACTTCATCTATACAAAGTTTCTATAAAAAAATAAATAAACATTTTCTTAATTTTTATATTAAACTCTTTTTAAAATCTTAAGTTCATTCTATAAAATTAACCAAAAAGAGTCTAAGGTGGTGTTTGTTTTTTTGGCTTTTTGCTGAAAGTAATTTAGTTTTAGAATTTAGGTTGTTTGTTTTTCTACTTTTTCATGACTTATTATAAACTTTTTATTAAATAGAAAAAGCCAAAATATGTAGCTTTTTCTAAATAGAAAAAATAACATATTGGTTTTTTTTTTACTTTTTAATACTTAATAGAAATAAAATACTACAAAAACAAACAACCTAATATTTAATACTATTAAGCATTAAGGTTCTATTTAGAATTAAGTAAAAAAACAAACACCACCTAAGTCACATTCAACTTGAGAATAAGACGACAAACTACACTAAAGTCAATGTGAATTAGCAGCTTAAGTCTCACTGTGTTAAATAAATGAGACAATTGTGTTTTGGACCTAATTGGGTCCAAAAATTAAGTTTTGGTTTATATAAGTTCACTATTTAAGCCCAAGACTTAGAGGAGGTGTGAAAATTAAGAAGAAGGATATAAAGTTTTTATTTTCCAAAAAATGACCTTTATTAATTATTAAAAAAAGAGAGTAGAAAAACATTAATTTAAATTTTATTCATTTTGCAAACCTCAATAAAATTTAATATAATTTAGTGATTTGGAAAAAAATACACCATTTTTCAGAAAAATAAAAATAAATTATTATTATTTAAAAATCAAACATTTTGAAAAATATATATTTTTAAAATTGTGTATATAAAAAATAACTAAAAACATGTCAAATTTATTTTTTAAAAATGATATATTTTTATAATATATTTTTTAAAAAATAGTTTTCTAAAAATAATAAATTTTCAGAATAATTATTAAAAAAAATATAAAATAAAAAAGCTTCTCAAATATTACGATAGAAAATAGTTTTGAATGGTATATTAGTCTCTTCATATTTTATATCATCCTCATCAATAATGCAACATTTATAAGCCAAATCTTAATTTTTGGGCCTAATCGGGTCTAAAAGACAATTATACCTAAATAAATAGGCACCCTTGTTAGCAATGCCGTGTTCCTATCTAGTTTTTGTCAATTGTGAGATACATAAAAGTAGACATCACAGTCTAACGAATTGGTTTCTTATTCACACATGCAACCCATAAGATGCATGAGATGCGGATTCCTTCCTGTCTATTCTTGGTGCCATCATGTTAAAATTTTACAATATTACTCTCATTTAAAGAATGCCAGAGAGAGGCCAAACCGCCCTTTGAAATAATTGAAAGCTGAGAGAAAGACCAAACCTACCGATGGCTGGTACATTTTTTAAGAAAATACCCATTTTCCCACCTATGTCGGGATAATTCGTATTGTCAAGCTTGCATCTTAGATTAAACTCGAATTGGAACATAAATCTGCTCATAAGAGAAGAAATTGAGCTGCAACCTTGAGACCAAAGAGAATATAAAGATGAAAGGTTTTCTATCGAGCCTCCAATAGTGTAATGGAGGTTTCACTTCCTGAATATAGCATGTGCTCGCCTGGGAAAGGGTTTGCTTCCACTACATTCTTTTCTGTGAAAAAACAAGGCTCTTTAGGCTGAGGCAGTGCACCCTCACTCCCCAACATCAGAACCACAGAATGCATGCTTGGTCGATCATTGGGGAAACGTTGTACACACAGTAGGCCCACATTGATTGCGCGGAGCACTTCAGATAGATTGCAGGTATCCCCCATCGATGGATTGATAAGTTCTAAAGACCTACCTTTCATATAGAGTGTCCACGCCTAGACAATGCAACAAAGGATCAGGAGTATTATCATTTATCATTGTGAAATAAGGAAATATCACCCAATTCTTACATGTCCAAGAAGGTTATATCTGTGGTCTAGATGAAAAAATCCCCTGTTCCTCTTCCCAGTCACAATCTCTAGCATCAAAACACCAAAGCTATAAACATCTGATTTTGTCGAATACAATCCTTCAGTTGCATACTCTGGGGACATGTAACCTCTACAGGAAATCAATGAAAAAGGGAGGTGATTTTATGTACCATAAGAATAGATTATATGCAACATTACTGGATATACTTACAATGTTCCAGCCACTCTTGTTGTATTTGCTTCAGTTTCATTTCCCCCAAAACTTCTTGCTATGCCAAAGTCTGAAATTTTTGGGCTCATCTCATTATCTAGTAAAACATTTTCGGCTTTGAGATCTCTATGGATGACTCTTAGTCTGGAGTCTTGATGAAGATAAAGAAGCCCCCGAGCAACCCCATTGATAATGACAAAGCGCTTAGGCCAATCCAGTACCACACCTCGCATTGGATCTGTCCATTTTTTTCATCCACATTAGCCCATTCTTCTAATTAGATTATTGAATATAAATAGAAATGAACTCAAGAAACAAATGGATTTCAAAATTTTTCATGGTTCAGGTAGCAATGTGAGTGGAAATGAAATAAATATGATCAATGCCTATTGTCAGTGACTAGGAGAAATTGTTGAGGACTAAATAGGTAATGGATCTTAATCTAGGGGTCCAAAACCTGAATATTTTAGATAAGACCCAAAAGGTTTGGAGAAATGAAAGAGAATTTCTAAATACCATGTGCCATTACTTCATCTTCTTCCCAGATATTTGTCCTCGACATTTGGTAAAAACAATGTGGAGAAAGAATTTGTCTAGCATGCATAGGAGAAAAGAAAAACAAAATAAAAATCATTGGGATTTAAGAGAACCAAACCAAAAATGAAGAAATCCAAGCTTTTGTTGGGCATGTATTCATAGATCAACATTCTTTCACTGCCATGAATGCAACATCCAAGAAGCTTCACAAGATTTCGATGCTGAAGTTTCGCAATGGATTCAACTTCATTTTTGAATTCATTTAGTCCTTGTCTAGAATGTTTTGACAGTCTCTTTACAGCTATTTCTTGTCCTTCTTGCAATATTCCCTGAAAATAGAACTCAGTATAATATGCTAATAACCAAACTCACAGTTTTAAAATGGACAATTTTCTTTGATCAGAAGCAAAACACTTCCACACGATGAATGAAAAATATGTATACCAGAGAAGTTATCATCCAGAAATATACTAGATTCAAATGGACCTTTAGAGCATTTTTTTTTTTTAAATTCTTTTTTCATAATTTTTTATGGGAGACTTACATTGTTTCTTTTTTTGATAGGTAAGATCAAAAAGTGTATATATAAAGGAGAGACATCAAAACAACACCCCCAAGTATACAGCAGAAGCCTAAAGGCTCACCCAAGAGGGAAAGGGGAAGAAACAAAAAACATCACCTGCCCTTACCTAAAAGGGGAGACTTAACATTCTTTGTTTCCTCTCAAAGTTTTGCAGATTAAAAGGAGGTACTAAATACTTTCAAATGAGAAATCCTAGCACAAGTTAATAGAACAAACTAGTGACACATGTTGCCACATATGTTAGCATCAAAATGACAGGGGTGTATACTGGCCTTGATGTCCATTGCCTACATTTAGGTACCATGAAGATTGGGGCAACGACTACTTCTCAAGTTGCACAGTGTACCTGTCATGTGTTATTAACTTGTAGATTGTCCTCAACCTAGAGAAAAGAGGATAGCCTTACCTTGTAGACAGGTCCAAAACCACCCTCTCCAAGCTTATTGTCACTTGAAAAGTTATTAGTAGCACTCAGTAATGCAGCCAAGTTAAATAGTGGTAATTCTAGATGCTCTTGGCTTTCATTCGCTTCATCTCCTTTCAAATGGTGTTTAATTTTTCCTGCATTAAGATACAAATAATTGTCTCAGAATGTTGGATTCTAAGTAGGAATTGCTCATAGGTTAGGCCATTTTGGGGCTATTCGGGTATACGGAAATTCTTAAATTAATCCGTTACCAGGTCTAGATCAATTCACTAATTATGCAATAAAACCAGGGCATTCCCCTCCTCCCTCAGTTGAAGAATGCATGACAAGACAACATGAGGAATATTTTACTACTATACATGATAAAAGTACTATGAGTACTCACTGTTTCTCTTTAGCTTCTTCTTCTTCACAATGTACAAAGTCAAGACTACGATTAGGAGAAGCACCCCCAAAATTGATACAGAGATGATAATGATCTGCTTTCGTCTCTTCTTGGAGCTGCTATTTGAGCTAGAAAAGGCATCTTGACCCAGGGAGAAAGCAATTAAGCAGGGGAACCAGGTATTAAAATATGAAGACTATAAATTTCTGACAAGGAGGAATTTTTTATCTGAAATACATTAGTTGTTAAGAACCATGAAAGCAGGAGTTCAAAGAACTGAAGTTGCAGCAGGATTAGAGGACACAATTCAGGTGTTGTATACTTGTATTCATGTGTTATACCTTGTATGTCACTGCAATTGAAATCTAAAACAACAAAATATGGAAGACACAGTTCAGGTGGTGCATACCTTTTATTTAACTGCAACTGGAAACTAAAAAAACAAGTTTAAGCATTGTGAGGAGCATTTGTTTAGACTCTAGACTTCAGAAAACAAGTAATCCATTTCAAGAAAAGATGTTGTGCCTTTGGTAGTTGGTTCACAAATTTTTCATATTGGTTTTATTTCAGAAAGTGGTGAAGTTTTAAGTTACAACAGTAAAGGATAAAAAGGAGAGAGGCATATGCACAGTGAACACTGATTAAAAACTTGATATAAAGAAAAGTAGAAGTTTTCCTTAAAATTTTATACCAAATTTATGTTTCTGAGGTAAGGAACAGGTACATTCATACCTAATTCTGATGCAGCCATCCTTACATACAACTCTTGTCCATTTTCAGCAAACTCTCTGATATCAATCAAATCACCAAACCAGAGCAAGCATCCACTTCCTCCATTCCTGATATCTGAGTTTGCATAAGCAGTGCAAGAGCAGTTCCTTAAGCACATAGAGGCACACTCCTTGAGACTCATGTTTTCATTAAACCAGGAGTTTCGTGTGTCAGGCAGTTTCACACCAGAGTACTTTACAAACCCCTCATCCTTGTGACAATCCAGTGGAGTGCTCTGAACACATCCATTTGACCAATCCACCATGTTCCATTCATTGGGGAACTTTGGCACAAATCCTTTCATACATGTACATTTTGGAGAATGGTTAATGTTGCAGCTGCCATATGCACCACACAATGCATAACTGTCACAGTCGTCCTTCTGTGCAGATGAGTAAAGGATCCACCCACGTGTTCGATCAATCCATGTGAAACGCTGCACGTATCCGTTTGGATTTAACACCAGCCTCGAAATAACAGAGCTGTTAACAAGCTCATAAGTATAATACATCTCCTCTTCATTCACAACAAAAGCATATTTATAAACTGGATTTGACCTTATTTCAGGAAACCCACTAAATCGAAGGCCATTCCATGGGCCAGAGCGAAAAGTCACAGCTAAGCCACTCCTCAGAATCAGTTGTGGAAATCCACTAGGCTCAACCCGGTATGTAAAATTACCTTTAGAAGGATCATCAGTGCTCTTCCATGAAGATAAGTACCGATCTAAGCCTGTCACAGTGTTCCTTCCAAACTTCATGCCTGGTAGAACAGTATCACAAGGATAATCAAAACTCTGCCATAGAAACTTTTCCGGGTCACTATCATTACCATTCTTCACAACAAGATTTCCAGACTCCAAAAGCTGCGCATTTGGATTTATTGCAGGTTGCGATGAATTAGAAGACCAAATGATGCCATTAGTACCATTGAGAACGACAAGAGTTCCCTGGTCCGTGACCTTCAGGACTCCTGATGAGCCACTGAGAGGAAATTCTCTGTTGGCAACCCATACCACAGTTCTAGTAGAAACCTTCTTGTACCATATCCCCACATATCGATTATTGGAATCAACTGGGCTGAAAAAACCCAGTTCGAAGCTCCCACCAACAGAAGTTATGGTCTCCCCATCTCTAATTACTAGATCAACAGTTATGGTGTCTCCTGCATTGGAGACTCTTAAGATGAAGATCGCATAGAAGAAAACTACAAGTGTTGTAAAGGTATCCATAGATGTCCCAGAAAGAGAGTGTCTCAAACCTTATGTCCTTCCCAAGTCAATTTTTAATTCTCTTCGCCCCCCTCCCTAAAAAGGTTTGGTCTAGCTTCCTTCAAACTGCACAATCAATGAAATTTTTAGTTGATTGGTCAGATCTAAAAATGTCAACAGATAGTATACTATACCTCCATCTTATGTGCTTCCCAAGCCATCTTCTACTTCTCTTTTCCCACCCTAAGAATTAGCATAGTTTCCTTCAAACTGCAAAATGAATACAGTATTCAGTTGACAGGCCACAGTTCAAAAGTCTATGGATACAATCAATTATTCATTTTTTTAACACATGATCTGCATTGGGTGGAATAGTCCCTTGATTTGAATAACAGTTTGAAAGGATGATGTAGAGATTAGCATCCACCACCAAATATAAAATTAATAACTTACAACATGTCATGCATCCATCATTAGGATGTAATGATCCAGTATTCATAACCTTGTGCATCTGATTTTCTTTCCTTTTTCAAAATTGTCAATCATATAAAACAATCACACAGAGGCTAGAAAAAGGGTCACTTCAAACGATAAAAATAGCACAGATGTTAGTCCCATCAGCGTGATCTTTAAACCAAATTCCCAGTAATTTTAATTCACCAAATGACATTTTGCTCTCTACGAAGCAGAGGTAACAATGTCAATCCCGACTTCCAGAAAAAATCTCATGCTTAAATCCCTCATGTGAGCACTACTAAATAATTAAGCATTAAATGGCCACATGTTAAGGAATTAATCTCATTAAATATGCTAGAGTGAAGACAAACCCCTATTCAAAAGAATTGAAAGAAGGCAAAACCAAAACCAGAGTCAAGGTTCCCCACCATATTAAAATTTACAAATGAAAGGTACAATTGAGAAAAAAGAGGTCCAAAATGCGCAAAGGGAAAATTTCAAACACCGATCAGACTGCATAGCATGAATTAGAAGCCACCAAAGATGACCATTATTTGGACCCCTTTTGACCAAGTCCAAGTCTATCATCATCCAACCAATTAATTCTTAATTATATAAGTGTATGGACAATTTACATCTTAGACTAGTCTTTGATTGGAATCGAATCTTAACAATTTGGAGGGTTGAAACCTCAACAGTAATTATATACTCAAAAGTCTCGAGACAACAAAATATTGACATGAAATTTCTTCTATTCAGCCTGCAATAGCGTGAAAATGGCGCTTGCCTGAGGAATAATTCGCATTGAGCGTATGCTTTCGATTGAGGCAATGCACCGTCACTCCCTAACATAAGAACCACGGAAGACAAGCTTGGTCAATGCATGAAGAGATAATTCACAAGAAATGAAAATAAAATCTTGTACAATGTTTCTTAATGTACTCACGTTCCAATCAAACTTTCTCCTCCGTATCTAACTCTGCAAAAGCAGGGCAAGAGCATTTCCTCAAGCAATCTGGGGAAAGCAACACTGACCTGCTGATCGTTCCACCGCCGCCCATGGTTGCCACTTCTCCACCACATTGTGTCCAGGGATCCCGCTCTCCGATCAGAAGCTGCAATGGAAATTGTGGTATAAAGGGAGCCATGGCCTTGTTCATTGGGACTGAGAAAAAGAGAGATAGATTTGTGAGCGAGTTGAAGAAAGGGGATTGGGGCTTGTCTAGGATCAGTGTGGCTGTGATGAAGAAAATGAAGAAGGCGGAGGACCGTTTGGATGAATGTCTTCGTTTTCGTTTTAAGCTGCGGGTAATTTGCACGGTTTTTCACAAAGAATTCAATTAAGGCAGCAAATTTATTTTATTTTATTTTAAATATTACAATTCAAAAAGTATTTTTAAATGTCCCACATTTTAAAGGAGTCTAATTGGAAGTGCCTCAGGCCCTAACCTGAAATGGTTTCTTTTAACAAGTTTGTATTGTAGATTTAAAAATAATTTTAAAATTGTTATATTTTAATAAATATTATAAAATGGTTTTTTTTTTTCTCAAAATCCTAAGGAAGCACAAGGAAAATTTTTATTTCATATTTAAACTTTATTTTATTTAAAAATATGTATGTTATTGCATATAATATAATTGATTTAATGAAACATACAAATCATTGGAGTTCGGGGTATCTAATCGGTACCAATTGAAAAGTGCAACTAGTTAGGGCAATTCATATTATCGTGTGCTTGTAGTTTTGTACTTTAATCTCATTTTTTTATATCTAATATTATTTTTTATACTTTTATGTTGTTATACCTTCACAAATGATTTAGGTTTTTTTTTGTATAATTTTAATGGTAGAAATAGAGAGTCCGATTAATACTAAATTGGTATCTTAGTTTTTTTTTTTTTTTTTCAAGTAATTGATTTTCCATGATTAGAGACAAACATTTTAGGTTTTTTTTTTTTTTTTTTTGTATAATTTTAATGGTAGAAATAGAGAGTCTGATTAATACTAAATTGGTACCTTGGCTTTTTTTTTCAAGTAATTGATTTTCCATGATTAGAGACATTATCCAAGATCTATAAAATATTTATATGACTTTGTATCTTAATCTTATTATTTTGTATTGTAGTTTTATTTTTTGTATCTAACATTATTATTATTATTATTATTATTATTATTACTTTGCATTCCATTGTACCATCATCAAATGATTGAGGTTTCTTTGTGTAGTTTCAATGATGAAAATTGAGAGTTCGATAAACTCAACTCTAAGGTGGTGTTTGTTTTTTTCGCTTTTTGCTAAAAACAATTTGTTTTCAGAATTTAAGTTGTTAATTTTTCTATTTTTTTATAACTCATTATAAACTTTTTACTAAATAGAAAAAATCAAAATATATAATTTTTTCTAAATAGAAAAAAATAACGTATTGATTTTTCTTTACTTTTTAATACTTAATAAAAATAAAATATTACAAAAACAAATAACCTAATATTTAACATTATTAAGCATTGAAGTTCTATTTAGAATTAAGTAAAAAAACAAACACTACCTAAATTGATACCTTTTTTTTTGGACTCTCCATTTGGTAAAGTTGAGTCATCTGAAACTTCAATGATAGTTTGGGGTTGGGTGGCAACTTCAATGGCAATGTGACCCATGGTTCAAAGTATCGATGGATACTGATATGTATGGATTGAGTCTTATCCGTCTTGATCATGGCCGAGATGAGTTCAATGCTCAAGTTGGTATCATTTTATTCATCAATAACTCAATTTCAATTCAAATATATATCACTTGATGAACTCATGATATAATTCAAAATTACAATGTGGAAATTTTAAACTAATTCATTTTTAAAATAATTATTTTTACCTTCGATAGCGACTTTGAACCATGGCATAGCCATGTGGTTTGCAGGTAAAATGTAACTTACTGCTTTATCAACAATTATAAGTTACAGACCGTGAGACAAAATAGGACATAAAAAATGTAGTCCCTTCTATCTAGCCTCTAAAAAGGAAATGGAACTTTCATATCCTGAAAATGTTGCATGTTTGCTTGGCAAAGGATTTGATTCCTGAATATTAGTCTCACTGAAAAAACCAGGCTGTTTTGGTTGAGGCAATGCACCCTCACTACCCAACATCTGAACCACAGCAGACATGCTCGGGCGATCATCTGGAGAACGTTGCACACATAATATTTCCACATTAATTGACCTTAGCACTTTAGGTAGATTTCAGGTGACCCGTATAGATGCATCAACCGGCTCCAAACACTGATCTTCCATAGAGTGTCCATGCCTACACCATTCAAAGCAAGATGACTAGCAGTTTTATCGCAGCGAAAGAACGATACTTAAGTGCCCAAGAAGGTTAAGGTCGTGGTCAGGGTGATGAAATCCTCTGTTTCTCTTTTCACTCACAATCTCAAGCACCAAAACACCAAAGCTAAAAACATCTGGTTTTACTGAGAAAACTCCATGAATCGTGCACCCTGGAGACATGTAACCGCTGTGGAACACGATTAAAGGAAGAGATTAAATTAAAATAATGAAAATAAATTAACTACTGAAGGCATTTCTACGTGTACTTACTATGTTCCAGGCCACTTTTTTTGTACATGCTTCAGTTTCATCTCCAGAGCTTTTAGCCATGCCAAATTCTAAAATTTTCGGGTTCATCTCACTATCTAGTAAGATATTGTCTACTTTAAGGTCTCTATGGATTATTCTTAATCTCGAATCTAGATGAAGACAAAGAAGTCCTCGAGCAATACCATTGAGAAGGACAAGCCTTCCCCGGTCGGTGACCTTCAAAACTCCGGATGAATCAGTGAGTGGGAGTTCTCTGTTGGCAACCCATCCACAGTCCCAGTGGCCACTTTATTGTAACATATCCCCAAGTACCGTTTGTTTGAATTAGGCGGCCGCCTGAAGAAACCCAAGCTATGCCAGCTTGAATTATTGGCCCCATTGAAATTTAAGCTCTCCACTTGAGAGAAGCCAGCAGCAGCTAGCCGGTGATCATGCATTGTGGAGTCTAGTGCTCCAAATTCAACTAGCCAGCTTTCACAGGCAGTCAAAAGCGTCCATTGGTGTCAAATCAAAGCTTAATCTTTTGGAACAAATAGTTATGTTAATGGAAAGGAAATAATTGAGTTAGTGGAAAAGGATCTCACTATTTACTTGATCTAAAAGACCAAAAAAAAAAAAAAAAAAAAGGAAAAAAAATCAACCACAGGCATGTGCATGTATATATAAAATTTTAGACCTATTTATATATACTTTGACTCTACTGCATATGTTTGTAAAACCAAAATTGTCATGACGGTTGAAAGCAATTTTGAAATTGATTGAAAATCACTCATATCAATGTTGGTTCTATGGCACTTCAAGTAAAATCAAAGTTGTCTACGTTAGTTTTAGGGTAAAATTAAAATTAGCTTAAAGCCATTGTAGTTGACGGTAATTTTAAGTCAATTTCAAAATTACTTTAAAACCAACATTAACAACTACAAATTAACTTAGTTAATATATTAGAGCCAAGAATGATAATTATGACAAAAAAAATAAAAAATCTATAAACATGGCTAAGAGGCATTAGTTTGACGAATTATTTTGTACACGATCTATTTCCATTATCATTTTAGAAGTAAAAGTGTTATTTGTTTTTCTTTCCAATTTTTTTTTTTTTTTGGCCTTTTATAAATGTGCTACTTTTTTTTCCTTGAAGTACAAATAATTTACAAATAGAAGAAATGGAAAGGAAAGTTGGTGATGGGCAGCTTTTATATGCCTGCTTGAATTGTAAGAAAGCCCCGCAAACAAACTGAATGGGGGGCACCACTACTTGATTAGTTTTAGAAAACTGAATTATTTGTGTAGGGACCCCTCCCTCTGAGAACACGTGGCACGCATCTTACAGTGACACGTGGCACGCATTGTCATCCGAGTCACCCTCATCCGGATCTTCCTATAAAGCACACATGACATGCTTTTCCGGACTACCTCAAGGAAGATCAAGCGACACTTATAAATATATCATTCGGACGGCTCACACAGTACATCCGGATGATCAACATATACCATCCGAATAAAGTGGTTCGGATCATTGACTGAAGTAAGCAAGTCTCACACGTTACCACAACAGCCTGTCATGGCCCACGTTCCGCCGCCTGTAGGGTGAGAGGACAAGATGAAGTGACAACAAGTCACTTCCTATGATCACTCCGCATGGTCACTTCCCACGATCTCTGACAGTCGCATCACCTGCCACGATCCCTGTCAGCCGCTTGTAGGGTGGTGATGGCCATGCTGCCACCTAATATCATCATGACAACATAAAATATCTCCCCACCATTAATGAGAGGAACAGTACTCCTGACACTATATATATACCTTCACACGAAGAGGAAGGTAATCTCCCAAGAGCTAGCAAAAAGGCCAACTGATTTATATCTCCCTCTCTAACCGTGGCTAACAAAACCATCAGAGGGCGCGTCCGGACACCTTGTCCGGATGCCTTTTGTAGGTATAACGACTGAATCAAGAACCTTTGTGTGTTGATATCGTGTGTCCATCCATTTGGCAACTACGTGGAACACCAGGAGCGCGAGGAAGCAACAATTTGGATTAATTAAAAAGCTTTCAAAGGTAAAGGTACGAAAAAAAAAGAAGACCAGATCTCCTCAAAGTCAAGCAGCTTTTCTTGAAGTTAATTAGTGCCTTACACGTGAAATTAACCTAATTTTTAAGAATTCGAATGAAATGCTTGATGTAATTGGTCTGCATATCTAATACTTTTATCAATGATTATAAGTTACCATTCATAAGATAAAACAAGACATAAAAAATGAAATCCTTTCTATCGAGCCTCAAAAAATGTAATGGAACTTTCATTTCCTGAAAGTGCTGCATGTTTGCTTGAAGAAGAATTTGCTTCATGAACATTCATCTTAGTGAAAAAACCAGGCTCTTTTGGCTAAGGCCCCCTCACTACCCAACATCTGAATCACAAGAGACATGCTTGGGCAGTTATTTGGAGAACATTGTACACATAATAGCCCCACATTAATTGACCTTAGCACTTCAAGTAGATTGCAGGTGACCCCTATGGATTTATCAATCAACTCTAAATACCTATAATCCATATAGAGTGTCCATGCTTATAACATTCAAAGAAAGATGATCGACTTCATTACTCAACTTCATTTTAATTGTTTGTGTTTCTCTATCAACTTCATTACTCAAACAAATTAGTAACAATGCTTCCACATAGCCAAAACTTTTATCAATGATTATAAGCTAGAGATCTTGAGATAAAACAAGACATAAAAAATGAAATCCCTTCTATCGAGCCTCCAAAAATGTAAGGGAACTTTTGTTTCCTGAAAATGGTGCATGTTTGCTTGAAGAAGAATTTGCTTCATGAATATTTGTCTCAGTGAAAAAACCAGGCTCTTTTGGTTGAGGCAATGCACCCTCACTACCTAACATTTGAACCATAGAAGACATGCTTGGGCGATCATCTAGAGAACGTTGTACACATAATAGCCCCACATTAATTGACCTTAGCACTTCAGGTAGATTGCAGGTGACCCCTATGGATTTATCAATCAACTCTAAATACCTATCTTCCATATAGAGTGTCCATGCCTATAACATTCAAAGAAAGATGATCAATAGTTCTATTATAGTGAAATAATTAATGAGATATTACTTGATACTTACGTGCCCAAGAAGGTTAAGGTAGTGGTCCGGGTGACGAAATCCTCTATTCCTCTTCCCGCTCACAATCTCTAACACTAAAACACTGAAGTTAAAAACATCTGATTTTATTGAGTAAACTCCATGAATTGCATACTCTGGAGACATGTAACCACTGTGAAAGACGATTAAAGGAAGAGATTCAATTAAATCAATGAAACTAAATTAATCATTAAAGACATTTCTACATATACTTACTATGTTCCAACCACTCTATTTGTACTTGCTTTGGTTTCATCGCTTCCAAAACTTCTAGCTATGCCAAAGTCTGAAATTTTCGGGTTCATCACACTATCTAGTAAGATATTGTTTGCTTTAAGGTCTCTATGGATTATTCTTAATCTCGAATCTTGATGAAGATAAAGAAGCCCTCGAGCAATACCATTGATAATGACAAAACGCTTAGGCCAATCTAGTGTCATGCTTCTCATTTGATCTGTACATTGATTTTTCCATTGAGGTTAATCTATTATACCTCTCTGATTCTTGAACATAAAATGAAAATAATTATAGCATAAATGAATACCAAATTTTCTATGTGAGTGGTTAAGGTTGCTAATACATACATTGGGTAATGGCTTTTTGGAATAACAGTTCAAACTCCCAATTGTTTTGAGAAGACCCAAATGGATTTGGAAAAATAACAAAGAATTTTTTCAGGCATACACAAAAGTCATAGAAAACAAGAGATAAATTGCTCAAGTAGACTAGTGAAACTAGGTAAATTGGGGTTTTCAAGTGTCAAACCAAAAATAAAGAAGTCCAAGCTTTTGTTGAACATGTATTCATAGGCCAACATCTTTTCTTCCCCATGTATATAGCATCCAAGTAGCTTCACCAGATTTCGATGTTGAAGTCTTGAAATATATACAACTTCATTTTTAAACTCATGAAGTCCTTGTCTAGAATTTTTTGACAGTCTCTTTACAGCTATTTCTTTCCCATCTTGCAACGTACCCTGAAATTTTATAAACCAAATTGATGGTTAGAATATTCTACCATCAGGAGAAAGTAAGTTTACATGATTATTTTTTTATTGTCTTCATAATGCTTCACCGTGTGAGACTTGTTTGGAGCATGTACAACTCAGAACATCTGTTTGTATTCAATTATCAGTTTCCTGACCTATGAACAAAGAAGTAAACTATTCAAATGAACACATTACTAATTTTTCTTTCTGAGAAGGGAAGTATTTTGCTTAATGCTTCAGATCACTCTAGTAAGCCTATCTGTAGAAAAACTTGTAGGTGTTCCTCTGCCAAAGAGAAGGCTAAGTGCTTACCTTGTAAACAGATCCAAAACCTTCCTGTCCAAGCTTATTGTCAATAGAAAAGTTATTGGTGGCATTACATATTGTAGTCAAGTCAAATAATGGCAAGTCTAGATCCTCCTGTCTCTCATTGGTTTGACTTCCTTCCAAATTGTATAACATTGTCCCTGCAATTGGAGAATGCAACAAATACAAATTAAACAAGATATAAAATGTTTCAGAATTTTGGATCCTAAGGTAATCTTATATGGCCAGGCAGATGCATAGAAAAACTTCACTCAACCCATAGCCGGGCATAGATATCAATCATCAATAAGCCATGTGGACTTGTTAGTTGTTACTACTACATTACCTTTCCTCTTTAGCTTCTTCTTCTTCTTCTTCTTCTTCTTCAGAATGTACAAGCCTAGGAGCAGGCTTAGGAGAATCAGTGCCACAATTGATGCAGAGATCGAAATGACCCACCTTTGTTTCTTCCTTTTGGAGCTGCTAGCAAAAGCATCTTGACATGCAGAAAATTAACTATAAGCATGAAGACCATTTTTAAAAATAGGAAAACTATAAATTTTACACAGAGGACAGCTGATCTGAAATATATTTGTTGTTTACAATCATGAAAGCAGGGACTGCAATTTCAGAAGGATTAGAAGGCAGCATTCAGTTAGTGTGTCCATCCTTATACCATCGTTTTAAGTGCAATTAGAAGCTAGAAAATCAGAATTTGAAACTTTTTTTTTTCCTGTAGAACAGTGGGCAGATTAAATAAAGCAGATTTTGAAAGAAACAGATAAATTTCATACCTACTTCTGATGCAGCCATTCTTACATAGAACTCTTGTCCATCTTCAGTAAAATCTCTGATATCGGTCAAGTTATCAAACCAAAGCAAGCATCCGCTTCCTCCCCGGCTGATATCCAAATTTGAATAAGCAGTGCAAGAACATGTCCTCAAGCACAAGGACTCACATTCCTTAAGATTCATGCTTCTATTAAACTCGGAATTTCGCGTGTCCGGCAGCTTGATGCCCGAATACTTAAGAAACCCATCACCATTCTGACAATTCAGTGCAATATTCCGGTCACATCCACCTGACCAGTCCATCCTGTTCCATTCATCTGGAAATTTGGGCACAAATCCTTTCATACAGTCACATCTTGGAGAATCGTTAATGTTGCAGGTGGCATACCCTCCACATAATGCATAAATGTCGCAATCATCCTTCTGGGCGGTTGCATAAACTGTCCAACCTTGTGTTCGATCAATCCATACCAGACGCTGCAGGTCACCATTAGGATTTAACTCAAGCCTTGTGATAACAGAGCTGTTAACAAGGTCAAAAGTAAAATACATCTCCTTCTCATTAAACACAAAGTCATATTTAAAAACTGGGTTTGGCCTCATTTCAGGAAACCCACTGAACCGAAGACCATTCCATGGTCCAGACCGAAATGTCACATCTGACCCTTGCATCACAATTAGCTGTGGAAACCCATTTGGATCAAGACGGTATGTAAAATTACCTCTAGAAGGGTCATCAGTGCTTTTCCACGATGATAGACGCCGATCCAGGCCTGTTATTATGTTCCTTCCTAGCTTCATACCTGGTAGAAGAGTACTGCTTGGATGATCAAAGCTTTGCCAGAGAAAGTTTTCCGGGTCACTGTCATTTCCATTTTTCATAACTAGATTTCCAGACTCCAAGAGTTGAGCATTTGGATTCTGAGCAGATCGTGATGAATTAGAAGACCAAATGATGGTATTGGCACCATTGAGAAGGACAAGCTTTCCCTGATCGGTGACCTTCAAAACTCCGGATGTATCATTGAGTGGGAGTTCTCTGTTGGCAACCCATGCCACAGTCCCAGTAGCCACCTTCTTGTACCATATCCCCAAGTACCGTTTGTTCGAATTAGCCGGCCTGCTGAAGAAGCCCAGTTCAAAGCTCCCACCAGCTGAAGTTATGGTCTCTCCATCTTGAATCATTTGATTTACAGTTATGGAGTCAACTGCACTGCAGATTCTTAAGATGGAGACCACATAGGACAAGAGAATCACAAGTGTTGTAAGGGCATCCATTGACGTCCTTCCCCACCAGCTTCTCGACTTTCTTTATACCCTTTTCCCCTGTAGATTCCGCATAGTTTCCTTCAGATTGCATCATCAGTGATGATTTCGCTTGGTAGGCCATAGTTCCAGAATTCTTTAAAGATATATTCGGTCAACTGACCTGCATTGTGGATGCAGTGCTCCAAATTCAACTAACCTGCTTTCACCGGCCATCGAAGAGTCCACTGGTGTCAAATCAAAGCTTAATCTTTTGGAACTAATAATTGAGATGATGAACAGGAAAATATTGAGCTAATGGAAAGGATCTCACTATTTACTCATTGAAAAAATAGGATCAATCACAAATTCATCTCATTACTTTGTATCATTATCTTGTTGTATATCTTTAATAGTTGATATTATAAGGTTTGGTAGGTATTGAATTAATAGCTTAGAGTTTTCCTAATGAAAAAGGTAACATTTTATTAATAAAAACAACGGGATTAAATATAAAATTATTTTTCAAAATAATGTTTTTGGATCATGTGGAAAGCCACGTGAACATGACTTTTTCTTTCTTTTTTGTCATAAAATCATAGTTACCATTGTTGATTTTAGTATAAAGTTTGATAAAACTTAAAATCGGCATTGACAATATTGGTTTTAGTATATTTATTAAAACCACAATTCTAATGTCTTTTCTTAATAAAATTTAAAATTACTATTGATTATATTGGTTTTAGCTTATCATATAAGAAAGTGGTTTAAAACCATCCTTGAAAGTGTTGGTTCTAGTACATAGATAATACAACCACAATTGTCACTGTTGAGAGCAATTTTGAAATTGGTTTAAAATCACCTGTATCAATGTTGGTTCTATCACACATCAAGCAAAATCGCACTTGTCTATGCTAGTTTTTAAGTAATATTAAAAATTTAATTAGCTTAAAATCACTGTTGCCAACGGTAAATTTAAGTCAATTTCAAAATTACTTTAAAACTAACATGAACAACTATGATCTTAGTTAATATATTAGAACCAATACTGATAATTGCAGTATTATGACAATTTTTATTTTTTAAAACATAGTTTACATAAATATGGCTTAGAAGTATTAATTTGATGAATAGTTTCAGACATGATTTTATATGCCTTAAATTGTAAGAAAGCCCCGCAAACAAACTGAATGGGGCACCACTACTTGATTAATATTAGAAAACTGAATTATTTGAATTAATTAAAAGGCTTTCAAAGGCAAAGGTATTGAAAAAAATGACCAGAACTCCTCAAAGTCAAGCAGCTTTTCTTGAAGTTAATTAGCATCTTAAATACGAAATTAACTTAATTTTTAAGAATTCAAATGAAATGTTGAATATCAGCCTGTCCAAAGTAGCTGATTAAGCTTAAACAATGCCACTTGTCTATTTCAAAGACTGGCCATTTAGATAACGAACCAATCAATTCAAAAGTGAGCCATTATTAAAACAAAGACAAGGAACAAAGTGTTTGATCATTAATATGAAGCTTTGACTCTCATTGAAATATTTTAGGGTCATAGTCAAATTTGGGAGTGTTGGAAGCAGCCCAAGCAGCCTTAAAAGTCAGTGTTCCAAGCAACTATTATTTATTATTGGTAGTGGTAAGTAAGATGATTGTGTTCTTGTTGCTCATGGAGCTTTTCAATAGTTTGAACAACTCCATTCTTTTTGTTAGGAATGTTTAAGTTTTTAATTTGTTTTTCTTTTCTTTCTTTGTTTTAAGAATAAGTGTGAGTCCATCCTTTATTTTCCTCAGAAATTATAATATTTCAGATACTATAAATGTCATACTTAAAGACTTTCATTAAAGTTAATTTATTATGCTCATATGATCCTTGAAAATAAATTGAAAATAGTTCAGAAACTAAACGAATTTCAAATTTTTCATGATAGTAGCATTACGTTTAACGACAAAAGAGGTAGGATTCATGCACACTTTCACTAAGAATGAAAAAATTTTCAAGGACGACAAAATGGGTAATAGAATTTTGTCCCCAATAATTTTTCCTTGGATATTTGGTTATAGATCATAATCTTCTGGATAAAGGAGGGATTCTTCTAGCATGCATAGAGCATAGGAAAACCAAAATAGAAGTCGCTCAAGTAAAATACTGAAACTCAACGTATTGGGTTTTTGATAATTATCAGGCCAAAAATGATGTAGTTCAAACTTTTGTTGGCATGTATTCATAGATTAACAACTTTTCTTCTCCATGAATACAACATCCAAAAAGCTTCACAAGATTTTGGTGTTGAAGATTGGACATGTATGTAACTTCAGTTTTAAACTCATTATGTCATTGACTACAATGTTTGACGGTCTCTTCGCATCCATTTTCTATCAATTTTCATAATGCTGTGCCATGGTGGAGTATATATTTATTTCATGATCTATCAACAGAGAAGTATACTTTTCAAATCAACACACCATTCCTTCTGAAAAGGCAAATATTTTGTTCAATGCATGCTCCACATTGCTTTGGCAAGCATATCCCGTAAAGACTGCCCCTTTTGTAAAAGTTCATTGTTATGCATATTTGCCTCTGAAGACATTTAAATCAAGAAAAAAGAGTGCTATTAATTAAAGGATGACAAACCAGAGACCTATGATGTTGAGGCATGAAATACCGTGGTGCACATAGGCCTTAATGCCTAGGATTCGGTAGAATAATGGATACCATGTAGGTTAGAGGGACGTGGATTGTCGTCCAAGTTGCATGCATGTAGTGTGCGCATCTGAAAGGGGCATATTCTTACCTTGTAGACAGGTCCAAAACCTTCATCTCAGAGCTTATTATCAGTCGAAAAGTTATTAATGACATCAAATATTGTGGCCGCAACTAATAGTAGCTCTAAATCCTCCTGTCTCACATTGGTTTTACCTCCTTCCAAATTGTGTGACATTTCCCCTGAAGAAGTGGATATTCCATGTATTTAAATAATGTTGGCCATGGTTGACACTGAGGTGGTTTAGGGCCAGTCAGGTGTTGAAACTTTGAACTTGACCCATTAGGCCTAGATCAACTTATCAATTGTGCAATAGAGCCTGGCCATCCCCTTACTCCCTTAGTTGAAGAATTCATAACCATACAGACATCTGGAACTTTTTGTACTGCTTATATGGTGATACAAGATGAGTTGTTACCTTTTCTCTTTAGCTTCTTCCTCGTCAGAACATACAGAGTCAGGTATAGGTATAGTTGACACAGCTGACAATCACCCACAGTTATTTCTTCCCTTTGATCCTGCTACTTGTCCTTGCAAAAGCATCTTGATCCAGATTGAAAGCAACAGAGAAAGTTAGAAAATGGCAGTCATCCTTGAAATCACTGTTTTCCTCAAAATTTTGTGTAAAATTTATCTTTCTCAGGTAAGGAAAGTTTATAACCTAATTCTGATGCAGCCATCCTTACATAAAGCTCTTATCCATTTTAGGTGAACTCTCCAATATCAATCAAATCACCAAACCAGACTAGGCATCCACTTACTCCTTCTCTGATATCTGAATTTGCATAAGGAGTGAAAGAGCAGTTCCTCACGCACACTGCATTTCTTGAGGTTCGTACTGTCATCACACCAGGAACCCATCATTACGAACACAGCCATTTGACCAATCCACCATGTCCCAAGTGCTTTAGAACTTATGGCACAAATCTGTTTATACACTCACATTTTAAAGAGTGGGTAGTCTTATGGCTGCCATACACCACTTAATACACAACTGTCAAGAGTCATCTGTCTGCGCAGATGAGTAGCCGGTACTGTCACCTATTTGATCAATCCATGTCAAACGCTGCAGGATGCCATTAGGAGGTAACACCACCTCGTTATAACAGAGCTGTTAAATAGCTCTTATGTTGAATACGTCTGCTCATTGAAAACAACAACTGAGTTGGGTCTTAATCGAGGAAACCCGCCAAATCAAAGACTATTCCATGGCCCAAAGTGAAATGTCACAGCTGAGCCATTCCTCACAAGGGGTTATGGAGATCCACAAAGATCAAGCCCAGAAATCACCTTTAGAAGGATCATCAGTGCTCTTCCATGATAATAAGTACCAATCCAGTCCTGTTACTGTGTTCCTTCCAAATTTCATGCCTGGTAAAAGAGTATGGCATGGATAATCAAAACTCTGCCATAGGAATTCCCTGGATCACTATGATCAACTTCTATTATATTCAATACTCTGCATAAAACCAGTGCCACAAGGGATTGACTAGATTAAACAACATGAATGATTACTGTAATCTGTTTTTTTCCTGTACAAACAAGTTCTTAACCTTGAATATGATCTAAATGTTTTCAATTGTATGGTTGTTCCGGATTTAACATGTCACTGCGATTTCTTTTTAATAATATTTCATGTAATTATATAGATGATTACATTTTATTTACTTATTTGATTATGCTGATATTGTCTGCTTCCTAATTGATTGCCAGAGCAAGTAACCAAACAATGCAGTCTAAAACCGGCTTTGCTGCAGCTCAAAGACATTCATCATGTCTTTGTTACAGTAGTGTGCTACAATTTAATTTATAATAGCAAATCTACAGGGTCATCAGACTTTGCCTTGTGCTTCAAGCCTCTAATATTGTACTGATGTCTTCATTGCCTGAAAACGATGTGGCCTTTGGATTGGAATTTGCTTCTAGCACATGTCTTTCACTGAAAAAACCAGGCTCCCTAGGCTGAGGTAATACACCCTCACTATCCAGCATAAGAATCACAGAAGACATGCTTGGCCGATCATCTGGACAATGTTGCACACACAACAGACCGACATGGATTGAACGTAGCACTGCAGATAGATTGTAGTTATCTCCCATTGACGCATCAATAATTTCGAAAGATCTACCTTCCATATAGAGGGTCCATGCCTAGACAATTCATAGCCACATCAGCTGTGGTTTTTGGTTATTTTTATGACAAAGAAAGGAGGAGATATTACTTGATACTTACGTGTCCAAGAAGGTTGATGCAGAGGTTTGGGTGATAGAACCCTCTGTTTCTCTTCCCACTCACAATCTCTAGAACTGAAAACACCAAAGCTATAAACATCTGATTTTGTAGAGTACAATCCAGCAATGGCATATTCTGGAGACATGTAACCACTGTAGGGGACCATTGAAGAAAGAAATGAAAGTTACACACACCCAATATAGGAGATTATTGAAGAGAGAGATGCAGTTACAAGCAATGAAAATAAAACTATTCACAATGGTTCCAAATGTACTTACTATGTTCCAACTACCGTGTTCGTATTTGCTTCAATTTCATTTCCTCCAAAACTTCTGGCCATGCCAAAATCTGAAATTTTTGTTTCATCTCACTATCTAGTAAACTGTTGTCGGCTTTAAGATCCCTATGGATTATTCTCAATCTAGAATCCTGGTGAAGATAAAGAAGTCCTTGAGCAATACCATTGATAATGAGAAAGCACTTGGGCCAATCTAGAACCACATTTTGCTCTTGATCTATCCCTTTTTATTATGTAAAGTTAATCTATTTTGCTTATTTGATTCTTGAAAATAAATTGAAATTTTTTCCTCAAATAAAATGAATTTCAAAATTTCCATGAAAGTGATTCAAATTGAAGCTACATGTGTAACAACAAAAGAAGAATGACCTATGCCCATTAAGTAATAATAGAAAATTGTCAAGGACAAAATAAGTAATGAGCTTTAATAGTAGGGGTCCAAACTTTGAGTATCTTTGGACACAAATGGATTTGAAAAGAATAATTGTTGAGTGCCTTACCTTGGTGCCCACCTTGAGTCATCTACCCTCCCATTCCCCTTCCCCCCTCTCTTGAAGAGCAATTTAATTCATTTTGGAAATTTCTAAAAGAAACATTTTATGGATTTATTTATTAAATAAATAAATAAATTCCCAAAAGCCTCACATTGGGTCTGACCTGTTGTTGTGTGGGTGACTAGGCGGACATCTTGGTGTTGTGTGTGCATAGGTTGGGTGTGCACGAGTGAGTGCATAGGGGCATGGGAGTGTGCGTGCATGAATATGTGGGGCATTGAGCATGTCGCCTAGTACAGGCAAGTGCATGGGCATGGGCGCAGGCAAGTGCACAGGTAAGCGTGTGGGTGTGCACGTTGTTGCTACTAGCCTAAGTATTGCCCCAACACTTTGCCTTCTAAGTGATGCCCACCAAATCTCCATGTCCTCCTTGCTTTTGTCCTAAGGTCTTCATGGATGCAAGGCCTACCCATGAAGCCCTTAATGCCACCATCTAAGTCGAAGGCTAAGGGGCTAACAATTAATTAGTATGGCTTATCCCTCTTCTTGAGAATATATATAAGAAATAGTTGGCATGACCTTAAATGTCCATTACTAATGATCATGCCAGAACAACGCAAGGAAAAAAAAAAGGCAAGTAGTAGGTAATATCAATTTTTTCCAACATGGAAAATAACCAAGTTGTAGGTAATTAAAATTTTTCCAATTGTGATTGTATTTGAACAATATGAGAAAAATGGGCACTAGAAGGAGCTTTGAGGATGAGCCCTAAAATATCTAATAACACATCCAACTTGGACAATGCCCTAAGGATAAGGGCCGTTTTGAAAACAGGATGAAGTGAAAAAGCTGAACACGAGTGAGATTCCCAAGTAGGTAAGTACACAAATAGGTAACAATATCACAGTCTCACATAAAATGTGAGACAAGATAGTTCTACTCGTACTTTTTCTCTCTCTTTTTTTCTCTCTATCCCCCCTCTCTCTCTTTCTCTCTCTCTATATATATATATGTGTGTGTATGTATATATATAATTTAAAAAAACATTATTAAAATACAATGGTTTACAAATTATTGAAAATTTTATAGTAAACATTGTTATGTGGAATTCGTATTTTGAAAAGACAAATTCAATAAATAAAATAGTTATTATGTCATTGCCAAACTTATGATCTTTTGGAAAAACAAGTTTTATTCAAAAAAAAAAAAAAATTATATTGAACTCATCTTGTAAAATAGAAGAACAGAAAGATAAGGGAAAGACTGGTATATTAAGAAAAATAATAGATTATTGAGGAAATTTATATGGTTAACTTATATCATTATTCAATACTTTGCATAAAACAAGTGCCGCAAGGATTGACTAGATTAAACAACATAAATGATGAGCAAAGGTGGCTAAATATAATATGGTGCTTATTGGGATTTTCTTTCTGTTTTTTTTTTTCAGATTTATTATATTAATATGAAGTAGACAATTTTTCTTTATTTATATAATAAAAGATAATATATAAATTACAGTGAGAAGCAAGGCTCTTTAGGCTGAGGTTGCTTTCAAATTAATGGTGGGATATGTTTCTTGGCCCTGAAAAAAGTTTTTAGTGTTGAATATGATCTGAATGTCTTCCATTTTGTGGCTATGCCAGATTTAACATGTCACTGCAATCTCTGTTGAATAATTGTTCATGTATATGATTATATGGGTGATTCCATCATACTGATATTGTTTCTTTCATAATTGATCACCAGAGCAAGTAACCAAAAAATGATGTCTAAAATTGGCTTTGCTGCAGTTCAAAAACACTCATTGAACCAAAGTATCTATTGCAGTCATCAGAATTTGCATGTCTTGTGTTTCAAACCTCTAATATGGCATCGTGGCCTTCATTGCCTGAAAATGATGAGGCATCTGGGTTAGAATTTGCTTCCGGCATAGGCGTCTCACAGAAAAAACCAGGCTTTTTGGGCTGAGGTAATGCACCCTCACTACCCAGCATAAGAATCACAGAAGACATGCTCGGCCTATCATCTGGAGAACGTTGAACACATAACAGACCAACATGGATAGAACGTAGCACTTCAGATAGATTGCAGGTATCTCCCATTGATGCATCAATAAGTTCCAAAGATCTACCTTCCATATAGAGGGTCCATGCCTAGACAATTCAAAGCAACATCAGCACTAGTTTTTATTTTTGATTTTGATTTTTATACATAATGGTGAAAGGAGTAGATATTATTTACTTGATACTCACATATCCAAGAAGGTTAATGTAGTAGTTTGGGTTGTAGAATCCTCTGTTTCTCTTTCCACTCATCTCTAGAACCGAAACACCAAAGCTAAAAACATCGGATTTTGTCGAGTACAATCCAGCAATTGCATATTCTGGAGACATGTAACCACTGCAGGGGACCATAGGAAGAAGAAATGAAACTTTCAAAACACCTAATGTAGAAGGAAGAGATGCAGTTACAAGCAACAAAAGTAAAACTATTTACAACAATTCCAAATGTACTCACTATGTTCCAACCACTGTGTTTGTATTTGCTTCAATTTCATTTCCACCAAAACTTCTGGCAATGCCAAAATCTGAAATTTTTAGGTTCATCTCACTATCTAGTAAAATATTGTTTGTTTTAATGTCCCTATGAATTATTCTCAATTTGGAATCTTGATGAAGATAAAGAAGCCCTCGAGCGATACCATTGATAATGAGAAAGCGTTTAGGCCAATCTAGTACGATACTCTACTCTTGATCTGCCAATTTTTTTTATTCCATTTAGGTTAATCCATCTTTATTATTTGATTCTTAAAAATAAATTGAAAATTTTCCTAAAATAAAATGAATTTAAAATTTTCCATGAGAGTGATTCAAACTGCAACATGTGTAACAACCAAAGAATAACAATTTATGCCCATGAAGTAATAAAAATACATTGTCAAGGGCAAAATAAATAATGGGTATTAGTAGTAGGAGTACAAGCTTTGAATAGCTTAGGCACAAATGGATTAGAAAAGGATAAATGTGGAGCTACTTTCATCTTGTGCCCAAGAAACTTTCTCTAGGCATTTGGTTAAGAATCATACTTTCCAATATAAAGAAGGAATACTTCTCTAGCCTTGACAAAGGAGTGTTGATGGCTCAAATTCTAGAAAAAGAGGGACTTCGGTTTTTTTAAGTTATTTTCATTAGAGCCAAGAAAGAGTAGAATCATATTCAGAGGTATATTTGAGAAAAAATATCTTATATTAATCTTACTAGAGTTATTATATTAGGTTTTAGAGAGTCAAACAAAAAATGAAGCGGTTCAAGCTTTTGTTGGGCATGTATTCATAGATCAACATCTTTTCTTCCCCATGAATGTAATATCCAAGAAGCTTTACAAGATTTCGATGTTGAAGCTTAGACATGTAGATAACTTCATTTTTAAATTCATCGGATCCTTGAATAGAAAATTTTGGCCTCTTCAGAACTATTTCCTTTCCATTTTGTAGTGTACCTTGAAATTATCCTTAATATGACTATTAGAATTTCAACTATTTGGAAAGAATAATGTTAGGTTTTTTTTTCCCAATTGTCTTTGCAATATGCTAATCAACTTGAGTTCTTTTAGAATATGTTGAGAGTCCATTTTGCAATGATTTTGAGAGAGTTAAAAAGTGTTTCTTAATTCTTGAGATTATCTTCTTGCATAATTATAGGTTTATTTTTTTAAAAAAAATTGAAGAATTATTTTAAGTGATTCCTAGAGAATTACTTGGCAAGTGATTCTTTCAAAAATCACTTTCATTTAAAAATTCTTCAAATAAAAGTACTTTAATCAAAATCACTCCCTAACAAACTCTATGTGTACTTTACAAATAAAAACAAATATAAGAGAATTATATAAACAATAATAAAATAAAAAGCAATTAACAAAGGAAACCCTCAAACATATTACATAAATCTCATTAAAAATAGAAAGAATTAACAAATAAAACCTGCTTTTTACCTTTAAACACATATCACACTTTGTTTTTTAAAAGAGTTAACATTAGTTTATCTTTCTAAGCCCCTTTCTTTTTTTCTTTATGACATGTTTATTTTTTTTAACTAGTAACATATGTTACTTATACATAATTTGTCAATAGACATTCGAACATAGCATTAAAAGTGGTTAGTGATAGAAAGGTTATTCATTTAAAAAAAATAAAAATTATGAGTGATGCAAACATATGCCATGTTGTCATTCTCAAAGGTCTTAAAATTTGGCGCCTTTTTTCTTATAAGCAAATTAAATATATATATATATATATATATATATATATATATATATATATATATATATATATATATATATATATATATATATATATATATATATATATATATATATTAAAAAAAGAGGGTATTTTGAAATATATATGTGTACTATTAAAGTATTTTAATGGGGATTATGTAGTAAAAAAAGCTGATGTCTATGAAGATGAAAAGTGGTTATCCTTTTTTCTTTTTGAACTTTTTTTTTTAAAGTGCATGAAAACATCATTTTTCTATAAACATTGAAAGAAAAATATTTTATTAAATGCTTCTCATCACTTAAAAAATTGTTTGAAAGGGCATAATATTACCTTGTAAACAGGTCCAAAACCACCTTGTCCAAGCTTATTACAATTCGAAAAGTTGTTAGTGGCACTAGATATTGTAGCCAATTTGAATAATGGTAACTCTAGATCTTCCTCACTTGCGCTTCCTTCCAAATTATATATAAATTTTTTTCCTGCAAAGTGGAGAATGGATGATATAAAAATCGAACAAGATATAAATTTCCTAACAGCTTTTCACTACTATATAGAATGATATAAGTAATATGAGTTGTTACCTTTTCTCTTTAGCTGCTTCTTCTTCTTCAAAATGCACGTCAGAACTATGCTTAGGAGAATGATTCCTATAGTTGACACAGAGCTGATAATCGCCAACCTTCTTTTGCTGCTGTTTATCCTTGCAAAAGCATCTTCACCCAGAAGGAAAATCATGTATGAAAGAGGAAAAATATAAATTCCCAGTAGGAGGAACTTTTGATCCCAAATATATAATATTGCAGCATGATTGGTGGGCACCACTCAGATGCCACCCATTTAAAGGTAGTTCAAAGCTAATACACAAAATGTCGAAATTATGGACCAGTGCATAACACCAGTACTGTAGAATTTAGAAAATATTTCATAGATTTTTCACATTGGAAAATGTTTCAGAAAATTTTGTATCAGCAGGTAAGGAACAGATGAGTTCATACCTAATTCTGATGCAGCCATCCTTACATAGAGCACTTGTCCAGTTTCATGGAACTCTCTGATATCAATCAAATCACCAAACCAGAGCAAGCATCCACTTCCTCCTCCTCTGATATCTGAGTTTGCATAAGCAGTGCAAGAGCAGTTCCTCAAGCACATCGATGAGCATTCCTTGAGATTCATGCTTTCATTAGACCACGATTTCTTTGTGTCTGGCAGTTTTAGACCAGTGTGCTTTACAAACCCGTCACCATTGTGACAACCCAGTGAAGCATTCCGAACACATCCGCTTGACCAATCCCCTTGTCCCAATAGCTTTGGAACTTTGGGAAAAATCCTTTCATACACTCACATTTTGGAGAGAGATTAATCTTACAAATACCATACACACCACACGTTGCATAATTGTCGCAGTCATCCGTCTGTTTGTTTAAGGGTTCCAATAATGATCAATCCACGTGAAACACTGTGTGTAGCCATTAGGACTTAACACTAGCCTTATGATAATTTTGCTGTTAACAAGCTCATAAATACCATACGTCTCATTTTCATTAAAAACAAAAGTACGTGTATAAACCGGGTTGGGTTTTAATAGAGGAATCCCACTAAATTGAATACCATTCCATGGTCCGGAGCTAAACTTCACAGCTAAACCATTCGTCACAAATAGTTGTGGATGTCCACCAGGATCCAGCTTATATGTAAAATTACCTTTAGAAGGGTCATCAGAGCTCTTCCATGATGACAGGTACCGATCTAGGCCTGTTACTTTGTCTCTTCCTAGCTTCATGCCTCGTAGAAGAGTGTTGCCTGGATAATCAAAACTTTGCCACAGGAAGTTTTCCGGGTCACTGTCATTCCCATTTTTCATAACAAGATTTCCAGACCCCAATAGCTGAACGTTTGGATTCTGAGCTGATCGTGATGGATTTGAAGACCAAATAATGCTATTAGTACGATTGAGAATGGCAAGAGTTCCCTGGTCAGTCACCGTCAAAACTCCTGATGAATCAGTGAGTGGGATTTCTCTGTTGGCAACCCATACCACTGTCCCAGTTGCCACTTTCTTGTACCATATCCCCAAGTATCGATTCTTGGAACTTCCCGGATTGAAAAAACCCAGTTCAAAGCTCCCACCAGCTGAAGTGATGGTCTGACCATCTCTAATGAGTTGATTGACCGTTATGGTGTCTACTGCACTGCAGATCCTTAAGATGGAGATTAAATAGAACAAGAAAATTACAAGTGTTGTAAGGGCATCCATCCATGTCCCAGAAAGTGAGAATTCTCGGGCACCTTATATTTTTGCCCAGTCTTCTTGTTCTTTTTTTGCTTCGCCTGTAAGAATGAACATATTCCCTCAAACTGCAAATTCAATGTAGTCTGACATTAGGTGGCAAATAATCCCTTGAATTAAACAACAAAGTCAATCCAGATTTGCAGATAAAATATTGTTGCAGTCCCTTTTTTTACTAGATGCAGACGTGTAGAATAAAATTAAATTCTTCAATTATTCTAGAAAGAAGCCAAAGCCCTCGTTAGCAGAATTGAAAGATGTGGGGAAGGCCAAAAACCGAGTCAAGCTTTCCAGGATATTACAACTTGCAAATATCTATTATATTAAGAATACATAAAAAATATACGTTAACTCAGATTTATATGGACAGCTTGAATACTGACAAATAAATTTAGTCATAAAAAAGGGTGAGAAAATTTGACCAGGCTGCACAACATGAATAATTAGTCTTTGTTTGAATGGTTCCTAACACTTGATGGACTACTTACATCTCAGATTAGTCTTTCATTGGATGTAGGCTGTGTGGTTGAGAGAAGCCTCCAAACTGAGATGAAACGTTAAGGATGTAAACAGTGATTACTAGACATATTTACAATGTTCCTGTCACTCTTGCTGTTCCAAAGTCTGAATTTTTGGGCTCAATGCATCATCTAAATATTTTCTTCTTTCAAAGCTCTATGGATTTGGAGTCTGGAATCTTGGAATCTTCCAGTCAGGGTACGTTGTGTCATATACTTTGTGTAAACCAGGTTGTGCTTTATCAATGGACGAAACCGCTAAATCATTTGAATTCAATGTAAACTACATAAAAAAACTGAACTCATCTTTTTAAAATGCAAATTTAGTATAAAATTAAATTTTTTATATAGATATTGCATTCTCAAAAGAAGAGAATTACTTTTATTTTGAATTCATCTTTTCAAGGGATGAGTTTCATATGACAATTTTTGTTGTAAAATTTTCAATATTTTGCAAATTGTCATATTTAATAATTTTTTAAAAGAAAATTCTCTTTCCTTCCCACTCTTTAGTAATAAAAAAATAAAACATTTTTGACACTTATTCTAGCAATAACTAGAATATCAATAAATGAATACAAAATGAAACAAAACTACCTACTTGGGGGTATTCCTACTATCTCAAGAACTTTTGCTGTCAATGCCTCTGTAGACCCTCAATTTTGTCCCTTTAGCACATGACTTTAAGTTCGTTTTCAATGCTTCAAAATAGTTCCTTGGTGGCCCATGGCTACTCATACCACTTACCTTTTTCTGAGTCACCTCGGAGACTTTGGTTGAGGGATTATTTGATCCCTTATTGTGACCCTTGGCAGCCCTAACTTAGACTTAGGCTTTTCTTGTTTTTTTTTTTAGGATAGCTTTTAGATACACTTGGCCCATTAGGCACACTTAGGCCCACTTAGGTCACCTTTTAAGTATTTTTTTTGGCATGTTTGCATGATTGCATTTTTTTTTTGTATGACTTGCGTGTTTGCATGGCTCATAGGGCCCATTTTTTGTTAATTTGTTAATTTTTATTTTATTTTATTTTATTTTCCTCTTTATATTATTTTCCTTGACTTATTTATTTATTTATTATTTTTTACCATTTTCTAATTTATTTACTTATTTATCTATTCATGCAATTATTTGACTTCTAAAATTTCATGTTTTTGCAAGTAAACTTACCATTGGAGTTTAAGGAAAGTGGGACTCTCCTTGGAAGGTTTTGGAGGAGAATTTGAAGTTGGGAAGATTGCTTTGCAATTGGAAGATTTAAAAAAAAAGGATAAGAAGAAAAGAAGAGGGTTAGAGATTTTTTGGATTTTTCAGGGGGATGGAGAGAACAATAGGAATTTTTTTTTTGAGAAGGGGTTTTTTTTTGAGAAATTGAAGCATAAAGCAGATTTTTTTTTAAAAGAGAGCACACGGAATTTTGGAAAAAAGCAAGGGACTTCGGACGGAGATCGGGCTGTCATTTAATCATCAAGAGAGGATTTTCTCTTTCACTTCAAAGGTTAGTTTTCTATATAGTACTTTTATTTAGCCTAGATTTTTTTTTGGAAATTTTAGTTTTTGATTAATTCTTTGTGTTAAAGTTTATATTATTTTCTTTTTAAATCCCCAATTAGTTTAATTCCAATCTATCTTTTAGTTTAAGTTTGTTAATGATTTTAATTCTTAAGTTTAAATAATCATATCGAATAAATTTTGTATTTTTAATCCCAATTAATTTGATTTTAATTTGTTTTTAGTTTAAATGTATTTTGTTGATTTTAATTCTTTACTTTAAATAATCACGTTAAATAAAGTTTGTGTTTTTAATCTCAATTAGTTTGATTTCAATTCGTTTTTAGTTTAAATGCATTAGTTGATCTTAATTCTTAAGTTTAAATAATCACGTTAATAAAGTTTGTGTTTTTAATCCCAATTAGTTTGATTTTAATTTGTTTTTAGTTTAAATGCATTTTGTTGATCTTAATTCTTTAGTTTAAATAATCATATTGAATAAAGTTTGTGTTTTTAATTCCAATTAGTTTGATATTAATTTGTTTTTAGCCTGAATACATCATTGAATAAAGTTTGCGTTTTTAATTCCAATAATCTTATTAAATCCCTGTTATTATCTTTATATGCTAAGTTTGTTGACTTTTAATCTTTGGTTGGTTATTTTTATTTTAATTCATGTGTTTCTTGAAATCTAGATGTTAGTCTTGGATAATATTTGTGTTAGTTAGTTTGACTAGGAAACCATTAGTTTGTTGCTTTAGTAATTGTTGGTAAAATATATATATATATATATATATTTTGAAGGCCATTGGAAAATCATGAAGATTGACCTCTACCATCACCTTTATCATTTTTGTTAATTACCAAAAAATTTTTACTTTAAGGTTTCATTTTTTTTTTTTGTTTTGTTTGGTATTTTATTTCTTATATTTTATTTTTTCCCGAATTAATTCCTTTTATTTTAAAATAAAATACTTTTCTCAAAAAATCATTTTAAAAATCTATTTCAAAAACTCATTAGAGTCCTCAGGATCAAAATTTTCTTTTTTTTATTATTTAAAAATAATATGCAACCATATCTTGTTTGGTTTGGCAACCTTCTCGGTTTTCAACAAAAATTTTGGTTTTGAACAAAGGCACGAATCAAAGCTTGTGGTCCCAAATAAATGGGATAATTCTGAGCTAAATTCGTGTATATCAATTGGGGAATTGGTGAAACCCCTACATAAGAAAATCTTTTCAAAAATTATTTTTGTTGCCACTTTTGTCACTTGTTGAAATTATGTCTATCTTTTTTTAGAAATTGTATACAAGATGAGTGTGATAATTAGTGTTTTCATATACTTTGATAATTTCTGCTATGCTAATTAAATAACGAACATGCTAGGATTTCTATATTTTATTATTTATTATCTAACCCCTCATGTCTTATGGAAGCGTATTGTAAGTTATCTATGTTATCCAGGTACGTCCCCTATCACCTACTTTCTAAATTTTGTAAACAATCATGTCACTGTGAAATATGCATATGTTTGATAATCCTTAGGTGTTTAGATGTATGCTTGATTCGCTATGATTAAATACATGTTGTGTGTTATACTTCTATACTAACTCTGATGTTTTATGATAGCGCTTGAGAAGCGGTCCGGGTACGCATCCTATCCTTCCTTTATTGTGATTTGATATTGTTTGGCATGCTATTTTCTGGAACCACCTAGCCTACTTAGGTATCCATAATTAAACCGATTAATTGCCACATTCCCCTTAACTTAGTTAGTAGAGACCTTTAGAGGGCTTAGAGGGGTGCTACCTTTTAAAAGGTACCTTCCCAATAGGTAACCTGATTCCCGGACTTAGACTCGGGTTTTTCAAAGACATGCTTTTTCCAAAAATTATGGAGTCACATTTTAGGGTTTTTCTTTCTTGTTTTATTTTCCCTTTAAAATAAAAATAAAATAAGTGGCGACTCCAACTTTTTTTAAAATTAATTTTTCACAAATAAAAAGCGAGTCTCGCCGATCGAGTGGGAGCGCACGTGAAAAATGCGGGTCCACAGCCTCTTAAATGTCTTGTACACTTGGATTCTTAGGTTTCAATGGACCTTTACATCAATCAAAGAGTATTCCTCAACTTCTTACATGCTACTTAAGTACAAAAAGAAAATAAATGAAGAGAACTATCTCAAAGATTAGATATACAAAGATGAAGAACTTCTAGTGTAAGTGCTCTTTAATGAGGATGAGCAAGTTTGGATGCAAAGCACTTGTTTGAATTTAAGAAGATTGAATAAGCAATAAATGTGATTTTTGGATTCTTGTTCCACTTTAAAGGCATCAAAGGTGGGGTTTAAATAGGTTTTGGAGTCAAACTAACATATTCAAAACTTGACTAATACTTTGGAAATATTTTCAAAGTTGAGAGCACCTTGGTTAAGTTGAGAATTTTAATGATGAACTTGAGGTTTCTCCTATGCTAACTAGGTACCTTAAATCATCCTCATGTACAACTCAAATACTTGAAATACAAGCAAGAAAAATCAAATAAACTCTCTACTAAGATCTTTGTAAAAAGTTACAAAATCCTCTTGCACCTTCTTAAATCTTGCATTTTACTTCTTAAATCAGACTAATGGTATATAAAATGATAAAGCTCTTTCCAACCAATGCACTTGAACAAATAAATATATTAGTATCCTTTAACTTTAATTTTATTATCATCAAAATTAGGATTACCTAACCCTTAGGTGAACAATGTCCTTTTCTTTTTTATAGAAATAAAATTAAAGTTGTCAATAAACTCCCCCTAATATTTCCTCTGAAATAAAATTAAGTAGAATACATTTTAAGTAATAGGATAATATTGAGGTTGGATGTCTCCTATGATATGGAATAAATTTAAAGTGCTAGGCAAGATGATAAAACTTCATCCATACATATCAATACAAATATGGTTTGAGCATAGCTTGCATATTGGCCATCTGTGAGTCACTTCACGCCTCCATAGCAACATGTGCATCAACAATCATGCCCAATACAATCTCTTGGCGATCAACAAAATAGATGCGCAAGTCATCCATGGTTGTGCTGAAAGAGTCAACGCGAGTGGAGATCTTGATGAAGTGCTTATCATAACTCATTTTGGAGGGCTCAAACTATGGTTGAGACCCTTACTTAGGCCCATCGGCACAACATTGGTCAGGTCTATAGGTTCATCATGCTTTAGAATTTTTATTTATTTATTTATTTATTTTTGATTGCCTTGAATGATCACTTGATTGTTTGCTCACTTCAGCATGATTCACTCTCACGTATGCTAGATAAGACTTTGATTGTATGACACTTATTTGCTTGGTATGACTCTTATTGCATGACAACCCTTTCTCTTGCATGTTCGTATGATTGCTTGTCTTCGTTCACTATCTCACTTTAGATCTTAGGTTTTTCGGATGCACCCACATCCTTCATTATGCACTTTAGATTATTCCTGAGTGCTGAGAGATGGGAGAGCCTTTACCATTAAGAAACCCCCTAGGAACGCGAGAAAGTGCATGTGTGGAGGTGATGACCACCTTGCATGGAAGCACCCCGTCTCCTTGGAGGCGTGCAGAGGGTTGCGTACCGCTGGAGGGTACGATCGCTTCTGCTAGGGATCCTTTGACCCACCCATTTTATCCTATAGAGCCACCTCAACCTTGTAGGCTAGCCTAGATCCAATTAAGATTTCATTCCTACACGTGGGTGCATCTGTGGACCTTCAGAGCTGCCTTGGTCATGATTGGATTTGGTTATCCCTTCCTTAGTCTCATTTTGGTGTAATCAGAGGAGGGTATCAGATTGAGTATATTTAGGCTTTGCTTCTACGCACCTGATTCCTACAGAGTCGCTTTTGTACCGCACCTTATCCAGTATTTCCATATTTGTAGGAGAGTTTATCGTGACCAGTCTGGATTCGCCTTCGTGGATTAGAGTTGGAGGCAGATTGACCAGAGCATCAGACCAGTCAGACCAGAGATCAGATCAGGGGGATATGGATTCTCAGATAGTTACCGTTGACCAGTTTGCTGCGGCTATGGCTTCGATCTAGGAGGCTATAGCTAGCCTTGGCCAGAGGATAGATGGGCAACAGGCCCAACAGGTCCCAGTTCAGGAGGATACCCAGTTTGATACCACAGTACCACCACCACCTCCGCATAGTCAGCCAACATCACAGACTATACCTTTTACTCTGCATAGTCAAACTGAGGTTGCACCACCTCCTGCCATAGTGCCTACTCCGATTTCAGAGGACCCACATGCTCGTATGGATAAACTTGAGCAGAAGTTGAGACAGATGAGGACTTCAGAGGGAGCTATTACTTGAGAGGATTTTGATGGAGCACCAGTGGCCAGTCTACTGGCCAAATTCAGGATGCCTGAGATTGAGAGATACACAGGCATAGGATGCCCTCGCATCCATTTGAGACTCTATAGTACTGTTATGAGGGCCCATGGACTGGATGATGCCCAGATGGTTATGCTCTTCCCTATGTCATTGAGTGGAGCTGCACAGCGTTGGTTCGCTTCATTGGAGGTATCACGCCGTAGGACTTGGGATGACTTAGCCCAGGAGTTTTTGAGATAGTTTGCATTCAACACTGTCATTGATGTTTCGAGGAGAGAGTTGGAGGCTTTGAGACATAGGCCGGAGGAGTCAGTCACTTCATTTATCTCCCGTTGGAGGGAAAAGATTTCACAGATTATAGACCGTTCTTCAGAGAGAGATCAGATTAGCATGATCATGAGGAGCTTGCAGCCTAGATTTGCTAGACACTTGATGGGATTTCCCCATACGGATTTTGGATCTTTGGTACAGGCTTTGTATGGTATAGAGGAGGGCATTGCTAGAGGATTATGGTCTGAGTCTTCCCCTACTGATTCTAAGGGGAAGAGGCCTTTAGGAGGACAGAGATCAGGAGATGTTGTGCTATTAGTTCAGTAGGGATGAGACCTTCTAGACGCTATCAGACAGTTGGGCAAACTCCTAGGTACTACTATCCACCTTCACCTCATGCGCATTACAGACCACCTACTCCTTCCAGACCTATGATTCCTACCTATCTACATCCAGTCTCACAACCTGTTTTTGCTGCACACGTCGCAGAGAGGCCTCTTGCCCCATATACTCGACCCCGAGCTCCACAGACCACTACTTATGTGCAGAGGCCACCACGTCAGTTTGCTCAGTTGGGTATGCCTTTGAGTCGAGCTTTTCAGAAGCTCGCAGAGGGTGGATTATTGACTCCATTAGCATCCATGCCTTTACCCCAGCCCATACCACCTCGCTTTAGGATGGACTTACATTGTTCCTACCATCAGGGACCAGGGCATGACACGGACCATTGCACTGCTTTGAGACATGCTATTCAGGACTTGATAGACCAGGGTTTGGTCACCTTGGGGCAGCCAAGTGTGACCACTAACCCTCTTCCTGCTCATTCTACACACGCAGTGCATCCATCTTCAGGAGATATTCATCACATGGACCTTATAGAGGATGACATTATACATATGTTGAGTTGGGATGATGGATTACCCGAGCCGATTGTTTTGCATGACAGTTATGAGGTTGATGGGCTTTCAGTGGTCTCTCAGACCCCTACACCATTTAGTTTGATCCCGGACGAGACACCATTCCAGTTGACCCATCCTACACCCTTAGTTATCGGATGTTAGGATGCTTTTGTCCCATTCACTTTATGGCCAAAGGATGATGATTCAGTAGGGAGAGAGATACAGATTGTGACTCGTAGTGGGAGGATAGCTCAGCCACCACCACCAGCAGTCAGACCATTTGAGGGTACAGCCTCTCATAAGGAGGTTAGGAGAGAGGATGATGAGGTTTTGAGACAGCTACAGAGCACTCAGGCTCGCATTTCCATCTGGAGTTTATTAGCATCATCCAGTACTCATAGAGATGCTTTGATTCGAGCCTTGAGTCAGATCAGAGTAGAGACTACCACAACTCCAGAGGGATTGATTCATATGATGACGGCTGGCAGAGCCACTTGCATTGTATTTTCAGATGATGACTTGCCACCTGATGGTTTAGACCACGTGCGCCCTCTATACATCACAGTGGGATGTTCAGGCCGTAGAGTCCCGTCTGTCCTACTGGACAACGGCTCAGCCCTGAATGTTTGCCCTTTAGCCACTGCTATAGCCCTTGGTTTCGTGCCTTCAGATTTTAGTCCTTCTACACAGACAGTCAGGGCGTATGATAGCACCAAGAGGGAGGTTATGGGTACCTTGGTGATTGATTTGCAAATTGGTCCAGCCACATTTTCCACTTTATTTCAGGTTTTGAGGATTCCTACATCCTTTAACCTGCTACTGGGCCGACCATGGATTCATGTAGCTGGAGCTATTCCTTCTTCCCTTCATTAGAAGGTGAAGTTCATTCATGATGGGCAGGTTATCACAGTATAGTCTACTAGGGATATGTTAGCCTCTTCTGAGCCAGTACTTCAGATCAGTCACAGTGAGGACGACCTACTTCTGACTGGGTTTACTTTTGATGAGATACAGACTCTCGAGATTGAGGATTTTTGTAGCGACTTTGTGGCTATGTCGTTTGATCAGCACAGTAGCACAGTGGTCCTTGATATGATGAGGGGTATGACCTTTCTACCTGGCATGGGGTTAGAATGACGTCAGTAGGGACCGAGCGAGTTCATAGCTACCATTGACCATGATACGACATTTGGACTTGGATTCATCCCTACTGAGGTCAATTACCGTCACATGGCGCAGTTGCGCAAGGAGAGGGTGAGAGCCCGTTTATCCCACACACCATTTGATTATCCTATTCGACCCTATAGGATGAGTTTGGCTGACTACTTTGTCAGAGGATCAGAGACTCGACCTCGTCTAGAGGAAATTGATAGTGTGGTTCATATAGATAGAGAAACCGAGCTTCAGCATCTATTTCACCAGCTACAGTTGAGTGATGGGGCTCCTGACATTTCTTTCCCTGTGGCGATTACTCCCACGTCTCCAGATCGAGCTAGCATGTTGTCTCTATGCTTTCTAGATGAGATCATGAGTGATGGGGTGATTGTTGATCCTACTGAGGTGATTGATGGAGTTGTTCCCCATGATGAGTACCGTGATGAGATGGACATGATGACCGTGAGCCAGATTGCCGACATTGTTCAACTTCAGCCTGTTTCAGCATTTGATATGTTTGGGGTATCTACCATTGAGGTTTTTGAGGGGACTCAGACTCTTCCTGTTCCAGAGCTTCCAAAGGATGATAGTAGTTTGTTTGAGGGCATTGTTAGCCCAGTTGAGGGAGCGTCCGACCTTGTGGACCCACCTCTTTCTTGTGATGTTTTATCGGGATTTGTCTCCCGCTCTGACGATGTTTCTGTTGCTTCATCTATGGATTTGAGTATTTTTGAGTATTCGTCTGTCTCTTGTGATAGTATCTCTACATCTGCACCCCACTCACCCATTACACAGATATTTGATATAGATGATGAGATTGCACAGCCCAGTTCGGATAGAGACTCTTTTGATCATGGCTCTGGTCCTATAGATGAGAGAGTTTCACCTGCTGCAGGAGATGTTGAGACTGTTGATTTTGGCACAGAGGATCAGTCTAGAGAGCTGAAGATTGGTTCACCCCTATCTACAGATGAGAGAGATAGACTCATCCATTTACTCAGGTCATACTTGGATGTCTTTGCATGGTCTTATGAGGACATGCCAGGTTTTGATCCCTCTATAGTCCAGCACCATTTACCTACCCTACCACATGCTAGACTAGTTAAGCAGAAATTGAGACGGTTGCATCCACGTTGGAGTCTACAGGTAAAAGAGGAGATTTAGAAACAACTCAGTGTTGGGTTCATATCAGTAGTTGAGTATCCAGAGTGGTTGGCTAATGTCGTCCCTGTTCCTAAAAAGGATGGCAAAGTTAGGGTTTGTGTTGATTTCAGAGATCTCAATAAAGCCAGCCCTAAAGATGACTTTCCCCTTCCACACATTGATTTGTTGGTTGATGGCACCGCAGGCCATTCGATGTTGTCTTTCATGGATGGGTTTTCAGGGTATAATCAGATTTTGATGGCTCCAGAGGATATGGAGAAGACAACCTTTATTACTGAGTGGGGTACCTACTGTTACAGAGTTATGCCATTTGGGTTGAAAAACGCAGGAGCCACTTATCAGAGAGCCGCTACCACTTTGTTTCATGACATGATGCATAGGGATGTCGAGGTTTACGTGGATGATATGATTGTGAAATCCCGAGGTAGAGCAGATCACTTAGATGCTTTAGAGAGATTCTTGGAGAGGATCCGAAAGTTTAGATTGAGGTTGAATCCCAAGAAGTGCGCCTTTGGAGTGACTTCTGGGAAATTATTGGGACATATGGTCAGTGAGAGAGGCATAGAGGTCGACCCAGATAAAATCAAAGCCATACTTGACATGCCTGCACCGAAGATTGAGAAAGAGATCAGGAGTTTTCTAGGCATATTACAGTACATCAATCGATTCATAGCCAGATTGACAGACATATGTGAGCCTATCTTTCGTCTTTTGAGGAAGAACCAACCAACAGTTTGGAATGATGACTGTTAGTTTGCATTTGAGAAAATTAAGGAGTATTTGCTTTCTCCTCCTGTTTTAGTGCCTCCTACGCTAGGACGTCCACTTCTTCTATATTTGTCAGTTTCAGACATGGCCTTGGGATGTATGTTAGCTCAGATTGATGACTCAGGGAAGGAACGGGCTATTTACTACTTGAGTAAGAGGATGTTGGAGTACGAAGTGAAATATGTTATGATTGAGCGCCTATGCTTAGCACTAGTTTGGGCTACCAGGAGGTTGAGGCATTACATGACAGAGTACTCAGTACATTTGATATCCCGCCTGGACCCGTTGAGATACTTATTTGATAGACCTACATTGACTGGTAGATTGATGAGATGGCTTGTACTTTTGACAGAGTTCGATATTCAGTATGTTTCTCAGAAGTCTATTAAGGGAAGTATTGTCGCCGATCACTTAGCCTCACTACCGACATCTGAGGATAGACCAGTTGATGATGATTTTCCAGATGAGGAGTTTGTTGTTATGACCAGCTTATCAGGATGGTGCTTGTACTTTGATGGTGCAGCCAATCAGTTAGGGTATGGGATAGGTGTTTTGTTAGTGTCCCCTCAGGGCGATCATATTCCGAGATCTATTCGTTTGGCATTCCGTGATCGGCATCCTATCACGAATAACATAGTTGAGTATGAGGCTTGCATCTTGGGTTTAGAGACTGCATTAGAGCTTGGCATTAGACAGATGGAGGTGTTTGGTGACTCCAATCTGGTACTCAGGCAGATTTAGGGGGATTGGAAGACTAGGGACGTGAAGCTTAGGCCATATCATGCTTATTTAGAGTTGTTGGTTGCGAGATTTGACGACTTGAGATATGTTCATCTGCCTAGAGCGCAGAACCGATTTGCTGACGCCTTAGCTACTTTAGCTTCCTCCGTGGGCATTCCGATTGATGTAGTCATACGTCCATTACTGATTGAGTCGAGGTCTGCACCCACCTATTGTTGTTTGATTGGAGAGATAGAGGACCAGGATGATTTACCTTGGTATCATGACATTTATCAGTTTCTCAGATCTGGCACATACCCTGAGGTAGCCACTGCCAAGGATCGGAGAGCACTGAGGCATCTGGCCACTAGATTTGTGATTTGCGGAGATACCTTATACAGGCGATCAGCTGATGGTATGCTTCTATTATGTTTAGATCGAGCCTCTGCAGATCGAGTGATGAGAGAGGTTCATACAGGAGCTTGTGGTTTGCATATGGGAGGACACATGCTAACTCGTAAGATTATGAGGACGGGTTACTTCTGGTTGACTATGGAGACAGATTGTTGTCGGTTTGTCCAGAAATGCCCAGAGTGTCAGATTCATGGTGATCTCATACATGCACCACCATCAGAGTTACACGCCTTGACCTCGCCATGGCCATTTTCAGTATGGGGTATTGATATTATTGGGAAAGTTTCACCAAAATCTTCCAATGGTCACGAGTTCATCCTGGTTGCCATAAATTATTTCACCAAATGGGAGGAAGCCGCATCATATGCGAGGTTGACATCTGCTAGGGTTGCCAGTTTCATCAGATCACACATCATTTGTCGTTATGGTGTTCCTCATGAGCTAATTTCAGACAGAGGGGTGCACTTCCGAGCTGAGGTAAACACTTTGTTGCAGGAGTATGGCATCCGACATCATGGATCCTCAGCATGTAGGCCACAGACCAATGGGGCATTGGAGGCTGCAAACAAGAATATTAAGAGGATTTTGAGGAAAATGGTTGAGACTTCTCGAGATTGGTCAGAGAAGCTTCCTTTTGCATTGTGGGCATACCGCACCTCTTTTCGCACTTCTACAGGAGCTACACCTTACTCTCTAGTGTATGGCATGGAGGCTCTTTTGCCAGTCGAGACAGAGATGGGCTCATTGAGAATGGCCCTTGAGCAGCAGATTTCTGAGACAGAGTGGGCTCAGGCTCGATTTGATCAGCTTAACCTTTTAGATGAGAGGAGATTGAGAGCAGCAGATCATGTTCAGGCCTATCAGAGAAAGATGGCTCGTGCCTTCAAGAAACGGGTTAAGCCTAGACCATTGCAAAAAGAGGACTTAGTTTTGAGGATTCTCAGAGGTTTGATTGGAGACCCTAGAGGAAAGTTTAGACCTAGTTGGAGTGGGCCTTATGTTATCCGAGAGTTGACTCCAGAAGGGGCTGCATGGTTGACAGACTTAGATGGAAACCAATTTTCAGAGCCTACCAATGTGGATCAGCTGAAGAAGTATTATGTTTGAGACCGTGGTTGCAGGATGGGTGGCCATCATTTCGGTTAGCCTCATACTTTATCACCTCTATATATTAGACCGTTGCTAGCCCATTGAGCTTCGCGTGGTATGTTATAGCCTTATTTCTTTCTTATAGCTTTGATTACCATTTCTATACCCGGGTTGGGGCCCTTTGATGTATATGTATGCTTTGCTAAGAAAGTCTCATGAGCTTTAGACTTATAGGTCTATTTTCTCATTTTGTTACCATCCTCTTATCACCCTATTTGTTCTATTTTATTATCACCACATATTCATTCTCTTTATTGTCTCTATCACCACATTGATTCGGAGATTTTAGTTTGAGAGGTTGTCTCATGGGTTGGGGTTCATGTATTCATTAGTGGTCAGAGAGAGTTTGTTCATTCCTTATATTTTTCCATTGGAGTTTGATTTATTGATGATCAGAGCATGCGCAAAAAAAAAAAAAAAAAAAAAAAAAAAGACAAAAACAAAAAAAAAAAAGAAAAAAAGAAAAGAAAAAAAAAACGCAATGATATGCTCATGTATGGTATCTCGTTCCATTGGGTATTTATGCCACCTTTGGAGGTTCATTTATTGGGTATATTTGTCATTGTGGGTTTTTGTGAGTTTTTATGAGTTTTTCAGTCCTTGAGCCACTCCTGTTATGCATTTGGAGTGTCGAGGGTTCATATGAGAGTTCTATGAGATCCTATGCTTCTTGGATCATGATTGATATATTTTAGGTATGAGAGATGAGTGACCTTTTTACTAGGGTCTCCGGATCATTGTCTTATATCTACCATTCCATCATTGGTGATATGACTTTCCTTTATTGTACCGATATGGATTGATCATCACTCATTCCACTTTCTCATTGTTTTCTTTTTTATCCCATTACCTCTTTCCAGATCTTCGTTCCACTTTTTATCCATTCCCTACTTATTTGATACCTATTACTGATTTGATACCTTCTTCACATCATTCACATATTTCATTGATGGTCTGACCATTCATCCTTTCTCTCATTTCGCTATCGACATTCCCTTTGGTTACTTTTAAGTCCATGACTCATGAGATTTTTCTATGCATTACATCTTATACACGAGGGTATGGGTTTGATCATTGGGTATTTGAGCCTAGTTTCCTTTCATTTCTTTCACCCTATCACCTTGGCCTACGTTATGTCCCGTGTCTTAAGACCACCCTGAGGCCACGAGATCAGACGATATCTTTGACGGTCTTCACTTGGACAGGTTTTTGGTAGATTGGTTGAAGTATGGTCGTTACTGTGTTCTCTTTTATGGAAGATACTTTTGGAAGCATTTGGTTTCTCTCTCGCTTGGCATATTGATGTTTGATGGATTTTTGGGTTTGGAAACAGTTCATTGAGGATATTGGATTCATCCTTTGGTTGTGCATTAGATATCCATACTAGGGCATATTCCCCTTTCATTTGGTTGAGATGAGTCCCTAGTGGAACACTTTCTTTGAGTCTGGGTATTGTAACCGATCAGAGATCCCTAGTGAGGTATGTTGAGACTATATCAGTTCTAGTGGAGCATCGTTGAGCCCCTAGTGGTTCCATTCCCGGGGTACTTCTGAGATAGACTAGTGGATTATTACTGAGTTGGAGGCAGTTTTCAGTACAGTGTATAGACCAGGCATACTGGGGCATATTTCCCCATTTTGAGCTTACCAGATTCCTATCAGATTCAGTTAGGGACTCATCAGAGACATGTTTCTACTTTTGAGATTACCACATTCCTCATCATTTTGGCTATTCATTTGAGATTAGATTTAGAGTGTCTCCCTTGAGGCATTGGTCGATACATCATTCTGACTTCCTAGCAGATTATTGTTGAGCTGAGGACAGTTGATTGATGATGTTGGATTCACTCTTTGGTTGTGCATTAGATATTCACATTGGGGCATATCCCCCCATTTTTCTGAGATTCCTATCTGTTATTGGACGACATGACTATCTTTATTCATGGTTATAGAGATGTTTGGTTGATTTTGACAGACTCTTTATTGTACATCAGATATCCATACTGGGGCATATTCCCCTCTCCATGATGAGATTATGTTCGGGCAGCAGTATATAGATTGATGATCATTGTTGGTTGTTTATCTCACGACTTCGACATCAGATATCATACTGAGACATATTCCCCTCTCCTTTGCGAGATTTGTTTTGGCAGTGGTATGAGGATGGATGATTAGTGTCGGTTGTTTACATCATAATTTTGATATCAGATCTTATACTGGGGCATATTTTCCCCATTTTCTTTGAGTATCCTTGAGATTGAGACAGTGGCCAGTTTGGTTTTAGATTGAGTACTAGCCCAGAGCTTCCGACGATCGATTGTATTAGGGCCTCCCTACATGGATTTGTTGAGATAGAGATGGATCGCATCAGGTTTCACCCGAGGAGCGTGGGTGGATCCTTTAGCCAGATGTTCATGAGACAGATTTGTTTTCGTCATTGTTACCTTGTAGATTGGATTATCCAGATGAGCAGCATTTTGTGCACTTTGAAGTTTGCTTTTAGATGAGCCACGATATATACGCTTTGAGATTTACCTTTTGAGATTCGTAGACAGAGTAGCTTTTCAGACATAGAGGCCTCCTTCAGTTTTTGACCCATTGATTCTAGCAGATAATTGGTTTACTGGTTGTTTCAGCAGTGTGAGCACCTTGAATACTGGGGCATATTTCCCTTCTCGGTTTCAGTAGTCCGACCCTTGACATTTTGAGTATATGGCTTTGAGCCAATTTATTTCATGTCCACTTTCGAGTTGGTCTTCTCTATTATTCCTTTCTAGGCCCTGAGCCTCATAGCTCTGAGTTATTCATTCCTTCTAGACCCCGAGTCTTATAGCCTTGAGCTATCCTTTCTCCCTTGGGCCCAGAGCCTAGTAGCCCTGAGCTATCCTTTTTTTAGGCCCTGATCCTCGTGGCCATGAGCTATCCATTCCTTCTAGACCCTGCTTATAGCCCTAAGCTATCCTTTCTCCCTTAGGCCTTGAGCCCGCTAGCCCTGAGCTATCCTTTTTTTAGGCCCTGAGCCTCGTAGCCATGAGCTATCCATTCCTTCTAGACCCTGAGTCTTATAACCCTAAGCTATCCTTTTTCCCTTAGGCCTTGAGCCCGCTAGCCCTGAGCTATCATTTTTCCCTTAGGCCCTGAGCTCGCTAGCCCTGAGCTATCATTTTTTTAGGCCTTGAGCCTCGTAGCCATGAGCTATCCATTCCTTCTAGACCCTGAGTCTTATAGCCCTGAGCTATCTTTTTTCCCTTAGGCCCTAAGCCCGCTAGCCTTGAGCTATCATTTCCTATAGAACCGGAGTCTTTCCAGCTCTTAGCTGAGCTTTCATCACTTGGTCACCCATGAGTGGTTTGACCTGGAGTTTGCGTATCGCATTCTCCTTCTAGCCGATCAGTCATAGAGCCCGGAGCTCATAGCCCTAGGCTATTCATTGACCCAGAGTCATTTTCCATCTTGACCCAGAGTCATTCATAGCACCCCGAGCCCTGAGCTCACGACCCGGAGTCATTTGCATCATTCACATCCCTGAGATGTTTCATTTTCATCATTCTAGCCACTTGTGAGTGGCCTCGACCCGACACCTTGAGTCGGAAAGTATCCTGATCGGCTATCTATTTAGAGCCCGGAGCTCTCGACCTAGAGTCATTTTCCATTTTGACCTAGAGTCATTCCTTTCCATTTAGAGCCCGGAGCTCTCGACCCAGAGTCGCTTTCCATTTTGACCCAGAGTCATTCCTTTCCATTTAGAGCCCGGAGCTCTCAATCCAGAGTCACTTTCCATTTCGACCCAGAGTCATTCTTTCCTATTTTAGAGCTTGGAGCTCTCGACCCAGAGTCACTTTCCATTTCGACCTAGAGTCATTCTTTCCTATTTTAGAGCCTGGAGTTCTCGACCCAGAGTCATTTTCCATTACGGCCCAAAGTCATTTCTTTTCCATTTAGAGCCTAGGGCTCTCGACCCAGAGTCACTTTCCATTTCAACCCAGAGTCATTATTTCCTATTTTAGAGCTTGGAGCTCTCGACCTAGAGTCACTTTCCATTTCGACCCAGAGTCATTCTTTCCTATTTTAGAGCCTGGAGCTCTCGACCTAGAGTCATTTTCCATTACGGCCCAAAGTCATTTCTTTTCCATTTAGAGCCTAGGGCTCTCGACCCAGAGTCACTTTCCATTTCGACCCAGAGTCATTATTTCCTATTTTAGAGCTTGGAGCTCTCGACCCAGAGTCACTTTCCATTTCGACCCAGAGTCATTCTTTCCTATTTTAGAGCCTGGAGCTCTCGACCCAGAGTCATTTTCCATTACGGCCCAAAGTTATTTCTTTTCCATTTAGAGCTTAGGGCTCTCGACCCAGAGCCACTTTCCATTTCGACCCAGAGTCATTAATTCCTATTTTAGAGCTTGGAGCTCTCGACCTAGAGTCACTTTCCATTTCGACCCTGAGTCATTCTTTCCTATTTTAGAGCCTGGAGCTCTCGACCCAGAGTCACTTTACGTTTCGACCCAGAGTCATTCTTTCCTATTTTAGAGCTTGGAGCTCTCGACCCAGAGTCACTTTCCATTTCGACCTAGAGTCATTTTCCATTACGGCCTAGAGTCATTTCTTTTCCATTTAGAGCCTAGGGCTCTCGACCTAGAGTCACTTTCCATTATGACCCAGAGTCATTCTTTCCTATTTAAAGCCTAGAGCTCTCGACCCAGAGTCATTTTCCATTTTAACCCAGAGTCATTTCTTTTCTTTTTAGAGCCTAGGGCTCTCGACCTAGAGTCGTTTTCCATTTTGACCCAGAGTCATTCTTTCCAATTAGAGCCTTGAGCTCATTGATTACTACTCAAAAAGTGCTATTTGATAGCTTGTAATTAACTCTTTTAAACACTTTTGAGTAGTAGTTATTGCCTTTTAACCCAATTAACATGTTAAGGACCCTTGCAATCATTTCTAATCAAATTGTGTAAGTTTTGGTGTTTTTGTTAGTAATTTGATCACCAAAACAATCCAAGAATGAGGGAGAATTGTATATAGTTCATGGAAAAGCAATGAAGAGCTCAAATTCATGAAGAACCAAGCTTTGGAGCCCCATATCCCTTTGCCATAGTCGTTCAAAGTATGCAAGGAGAGAAGCAAGGAGAAAGGAAAAACAGAGTGAAGAAAACAGAGGACAAGCAGCTGCAGTCTTCATGCGCACTTTTGGAGCACTTCCCGAAGTCCATTTTCTACATTCTATATACCATTTCAAAGCTTAGGAAGTCAAGAATCCAATGCTTCAAACGGTGCACAATTCGGAGTTGAAACGAAGGAGTTACAGCCATTGCAAGCAGATCACTCCAAAGTGTTGCGAAATCAGTCTTTTGTTGCGAGAATTTCACAGCCTTTTTGTACAGTGCTATGGAATTCCTCCTGAAGCTACCCGATACATGCCGCAAGCTGGAACGCTGAGAACCTCAAGGTGGAAGCCAACTTCGCAGCCCTGCGAGAATAGCTTGATGTTGCGAAGTGATTTCGCAGCCCTCTTGAGTGTCTGCGAAATCTCGCAGACACCATTTTTCACCTGCGAAATGTTTCTGGAGCTTCCCGATATTTTTGCACCGACTCTTTTAGATCTTTTCTTCAGATATTTTTGTATAATTTCCATTTTCTCCTTGTATTCAACCACTCATGTAATTCCTTAACTAGGAAGTATCCAAGGAAGGGTAAATTACCTTCCTATATAAACTCTCTTGCATCCACTGTAAGAGGGGGATGTTATGTAATCGATCAATATATAGAATATACAGAGCCTTGCTCTGTTTTTCCTTCTCTTTCATTTTTCATTTCATTTTCATTTTCTAGCCAACCAAACTCTGAGGATTTTTCCACAGAGGATGAGAGGCTAAGCTTTTTGTCTCTTGGAGTGAGGAAAGCCGGGTAAGTTTCCACATGCATAATTTGGAAGTTTTGTTGTTTTAGTTTTTAATGAAGAGAAAGTGTAACCCGTTAGTGATTTCTATGTTTTTAGTTAACTTAAAATGCCTTTAAATCACCTGGGCCAACACTTGGTAAGGCAAGTGATTTCCAACCATGGAAATGCACTAGTTTACCCCTTGCGAGCCTTTGGGAGGTGACTTGAAGGTAGGATTTTCTAGAATAGCCAACACTTGGTAAGCTTTTGGACTCCAAGGAGACATCCATTAGTTATCTCTTGCGAGCTTGAGAAGGGAAGTCCAAGGTTAAAGATCACCTTGAATGGCAAATGCTAGGTGAGAGGCACGAGCCATTGCAAGATGCATCAGTGAGAGGGATTTAGTGTTTGAACCCATTAATGGGAAGCATCTGTACAACACCGGTTAGAGAATTAACTATATGTTAATTCTCTAATGCGAGGAAAAAAAACAAGTGACCGGAACTCCCTTTTTGTATGAGGAATCTGAGCCTAGTGATCTGAACTCCAAGAAACATCTTTTCTTTGTAGTTAAAATCAGTTACTATTTTTGGTTAGTTTAAATCTAAACCTTTTTTCATTCAAGCATCTTTATGTTTTCTTTTAAAGCTAACCTTGAAATGAAAAGGCACCAATTCAACTTTGAATTAATATCATTTGCAAAGTGAAAACCCATCCAAGTGAACGATCCTAGAGCCACTATGCTATAGTAGCTTTGTCTTTGCTACCCTAGTATATGGTGTAATAGGTTATAAATTTTGTTGATTAATCCCTCAATCAAGGAGCATCAGCTGGACACGAATCAATTGAGACACCAATTGGGCACGAATCAAATGGCGCCGTTGCCGGGGATCGAACCTCGAATCAAATGGTGCCATTGCCACTGCCGCTGTTAGGGACGAATCAAATGGCGCCGTTGCCGGGGATGGTGCCACTTTGCAGTGATATGATCTTTTCAGAGTACTTGTGATCTTCATCACAAGTTTGGTGACTTTTCTTTTCCTTTTACTAACTCTTTTTATGTCTTTATTGTTCATATTTTAGTATACTTTTTATTTAGTTTTTAGTTTACCTTAATTTTCTTTCTTTGAATTGTTTTTCTTTTGTGTTCTTTTGTTTTCTCTGTTTTTAATTCACAAATTGCTAGTTGTGCATGCTATATTGATTACGAGATAGCAGAAGAAGCCATGAACTTCTTGAGTTATGTGGCTGAATTTTCAAGAGAATGGGATGAACCAAATGCTGAAGATATGGGAAGAATATCGTCTCAACCTAATGCTAAGGGTGAGATGTATATTTTGAATGACGGCATGGACATGAAGGCAGAGATTGCAGCTATGGAAAGGAGATTGGAAGAGCTAGAAATGAACCAGATGCAAGAAGTGCAAGCCATCTCTCAAACACCATTGCAAGCTATGCCTTGTGCCATTTGTCTATCTTATGAGCACTTGGTTGAAGAGTGTCCTATCATTCCAACGGAGAGGGAAATGTTTGGTGATTGCAACACCTACAATTCCAATTGGAGGGACCATCCAAATTTCTCTTGGAAACCACAGCCACCTCAGTATCAGCAACCTGCTCAAGCACCACAGCAAGCCTCAAACCTTGAACAAGTTATGGTGAATCTTTGCAAGGTCGTGGGAGATTTTGTTGGAAAGCAAGAAGCCATCAATGCTCAAATCAATCAAAGAATTGACAATATGGAGAGTACTTTGAATAAAAGGATGGATGAAATGCAAAATGATCTATCTCAGAAGTTAGATATTCTCCAAGATTCAATCTCAAGGCTTGCCAACCTTAATACAATGCAAGAGAAAGAAAACTCTCCTTCTCAACCTTATCAAAATTCCATGAGTATCCATGAAATGGAGGCTAAGGAGGGAGAACCTTCACAAAAGAGGGAAGTCAAAGAGGTTATCACTCTGAGGAGTGGTAAAGAGGATGATCTGCCCACATGCAAGCTAGAGCATAAGGTAGAGAGTGAAACAGAGAAAGAAAAGAGGGAGGAAATCAAAGGAAAGAAAAAGGGGAAAAACATAGAGAAAGATGGCTATGATGTTAATGTACAAAGAGAACCACAGAGGATAGTCATCAAGAAAGAATTGATGAAGAAACACATGCCTCTAACTTTTCTCCAAGCTTTGTATGGGAAAATCATACAAACCAAGTCTCAAGTGAGGGATGCAAGCTTTATATGGGATCCGGGCAAGCTAAATCAGGAGCAAATTTTTTGATGGACTTAGTCTTTTTAAAGACTAGCTAGTCCATATCTTTTTGTTTTGTTAATTTCTTGTTTTAATTTTGATTTCAATGCTTTAATTTTGATTTCAATGCTTTAATTCTAATTTGTTTTGATGTAATATAGGTTTTTGGATGATCAAAATCAAGAGGAATTGCAAAGAAATTGAAGAAAAAAAATCGGAGCAAAATCGGAGCAAAATCGGAGTCAAACGGAGCGAAAACAGGGGAAAAACAGGGGTCTGTGAGATTTCGCAGCCTCTGCGAAATCGGCATTCTGTTGCCAAACCATTCCGCAACACTGTAGAAGTCTCTACGAAAATTTTCGCAGCTGCGAAACCCATTTTGGCACACGAGTGCCACTTCGCAGCACAGGAGCATCTGTTTCGCAGCTGCGAAACGCATTGCGAAGTGAAAAAGGCTGATTTCGCAACAAAAGTCCCATTCCGCAGAGGATTTCGCGGCTGCGAAAGCACTTTTGGCACACGAGTGCCATTTCGCAGCACAGTGACTCCCATTTCGCAGCTGCGAAATGGCTGCGAAGTCCCAAAATTGAAAAATCCCAATTTCACAGCCGCACCCTCATTTCGGAAATTTTTGGACACATCTCGATCACTTCCCGAAGTTCAAATTATGCATGCAATATCTCGTTGGAAAGCTTGGGAAGTCACGAGTCCATAGCTTCAAACGGTACTCAATTTGGATTTGAAACGGAAAAGTTATGGCTGTTTGAAGATGACTGTGCAAACCATGAACGGAAATGTCGTACCTCAATTTTGCTACTGTTGGACACGTTTTTGAAGCACTTCCTGGAGCTCAAATTATGCATACGATATCTCGTTTCAAAGCTTGGGAAGTCAGAAATCCAGTGATTCAAACGGTATGCGATTTGGAGGTGAAATGAAGAAGTTATGGTGGTTTGAAGACAAGCGCGCAAAGCTGAGCGAGAATTTCGCAGCCGAGACGCCATTTGGAAGGGTGTTTCGCAGCTGCGAAACCACTTTTTGGCACACGAGTGCCATTTGCAGCACAATTCCCCTCATTTTAAAGCTGCGATACACCTGCGAAATCACTTTTGAACTTTGAAATGGATGCGAAATGATCTCCAAGCTTCAGAATGGCTGCGAAAATGCTCCAAGCTTCAAAAAATGGTCTGTGAACATGCCACTTTTCTGCGAAATGATCTCCAAACTTTGAAAGGGCTGCGAAATCACCTCCAAGCTTAGAAATGACCTTCAAATTGCAAAATTGACTTGCAAAATGGAGGAAGGTTTGCAAAAACACCTTGCAAAGCCAAGGGAAGTTGTTAAAATGCCAATAGAGCCCTGCAACCATGCATCTGAAGAGGAGAAACCTGCACACCTTGGGATCACACACACCAAACCTCTCACTCCATTTCTGACCTCCTTAAACCATCAAATCCCATAGCTACCAGCTGAGAGCTCCAGTTGAGGAGACTATGTCACCTAAGGAGACTACCAGAACAGAGGCCAAAGTCATGATCCAACCCACTCAAGAGGCCACCACAGACGCATCAGCTCCACAGGACCTTACCACTACTTGATCATCTCTTTACTTTTTGTATTTACATATTAGTATAGATAATTCCATATTTTGATGTCTTATATTTTGGGATTGGATGTATTACTGATGATACATCATACATAGACATCATTTTTGTTTAAACTTGGCATTTTCCTATTTCCTCTACTCACTAACTCTTATGTTTTCTTTGAAACATGTGGTTTCTCCTATACGACTCAGACTCCATGTCACTAAGGAGGTACCACTTCCTCCCTATTTTTTAATCGCTTTTGTCACATTGAGGACAATGTTCAGCTTGGTTGGGGGGAGAGTTGAGGAAGTAAGTATTGTTAATAATGCTAAGTTATTTTGGTAATTTAGTTGCTTTTTGCTTAAATTTTTAAATTTTTTGCTTTAAACTCCATGGATATTAAGGATTAACTCTCAAAATTAAATGAGAGAAGTCGAGTTTCAACTTGATTACATGAGTCTTAGAGTTTGTATTATGCTCTTCTAAAAGTTGATGAATTGTTGAAACTCCAATTGCATGCAAACTTATCTCTTCCACCTTAAGCTATTCGCACACACATACATTAGATTCCGGTTATAAGATGTGAAACTATCTCACCCTCTAAGCTTGAGAAATCATAATTTGACACCTTTAACCTCTCTTTAATAGTGTTGGGACACCTCATAAAGACCAATGAGTCTTTGAAAAAAAAAGAAAGAAAAAAAAAGAAAAAAAAAATATAGAATAAACTTCTTTACTTGCCTTGAAACCTGAGCATGGTCCGAAGGGGTGGCGAAAGCCTTTAAAGCCTGGTGCCCTAAGCCTTTATTGGTTGGGAGTCACCGATCCTCTGCTTGTTACATGGGTGAATTGGTTAAGTTTAGTAAGTGAAAAGAATTGTGAATAAGAGGTGCGTTCCTAGCCTATCAAGAAATGGTTAATTTTGTTAAGCTTAAAGAAAGACTTAGGTTGGGGGGAGATGATAGTTATCCATACTATACTCGGAAGCTAATCACATTAACACTTAGCTTTTAGTGGAAGAATTTGATTTGGATCTTTTGAGAGTGGAAATTCTTTTGATGCTTAAACTTGCATAATATCCATTCTTTGTACTCTAAGATCAAGTGAATGCTTTGACAACTCTTATTATAGGTTGAGTTTCACATCTTTATTGATCCATGGATATCCATCATGCCACTCATATCATTTTTTGGAGTGATTTGCATGATCCCTTTTATGTATATTATTATAGTTACTTAGTTTTTATCTCCTTCATTGCTAAGGGACTAGCAATATGTCGGTTGGGGGGAGTGATTACTACTCAAAAAGTGCTATTTGATAGCTTGTAATTAACTCTTTTAAACACTTTTGAGTAGTAGTTATTGCCTTTTAACCCAATTAACATGTTAAGGACCCTTGCAATCATTTCTAATCAAATTGTGTAAGTTTTGGTGTTTTTGTTAGTAATTTGATCACCAAAACAATCCAAGAATGAGGGAGAATTGTATATAGTTCATGGCAAAGCAATGAAGAGCTCAAATTCATGAAGAACCAAGCTTTGGAGCCCCATATCCCTTTGCCATAGTCGTTCAAAGTATGCAAGGAGAGAAGCAAGGAGAAAGGAAAAACAGAGTGAAGAAAACAGAGGACAAGCAGCTGCAGTCTTCATGCGCACTTTTGGAGCACTTCCCAAAGTCCATTTTCTACATTCTATATACCATTTCAAAGCTTAGGAAGTTAAGAATCTAATGCTTCAAACGGTGCACAATTCGGAGTTGAAACGAAGGAGTTACAGCCATTGCAAGCAGATCACTCCAAAGTGTTGCGAAATCAGTCTTTTGTTGCGAGAATTTCACAGCCTTTTTGTACAGTGCTATGGAATTCCTCCTGAAGCTACCCGATACATGCCGCAAGCTGGAACGCTGAGAACCTCAAGGTGGAAGCCAACTTCGCAGCCCTGCGAGAATAGCTTGATGTTGCGAAGTGATTTCGCAGCCCTCTTGAGTGTCTGCGAAATCTCGCAGACACCATTTTTCACCTGCGAAATGTTCCTGGAGCTTCCCGATATTTTTGCACCGACTCTTTTAGATCTTTTCTTCAGATATTTTTGTATAATTTCCATTTTCTCCTTGTATTCAACCACTCATGTAATTCCTTAACTAGGAAGTATCCAAGGAAGGGTAAATTACCTTCCTATATAAACTCTCTTGCATCCACTGTAAGAGGGGGATGTTATGTAATCGATCAATATATAGAATATACAGAGCCTTGCTCTGTTTTTCCTTCTCTTTCATTTTTCATTTCATTTTCATTTTCTAGCCAACCAAACTCTGAGGATTTTTCCACAGAGGATGAGAGGCTAAGCTTTTTGTCTCTTGGAGTGAGGAAAGCCGGGTAAGTTTCCACATGCATAATTTGGAAGTTTTGTTGTTTTAGTTTTTAATGAAGAGAAAGTGTAACCCGTTAGTGATTTCTATGTTTTTAGTTAACTTAAAATGCCTTTAAATCACCTGGGCCAACACTTGGTAAGGCAAGTGATTTCCAACCATGGAAATGCACTAGTTTACCCCTTGCGAGCCTTTGGGAGGTGACTTGAAGGTAGGATTTTCTAGAATAGCCAACACTTGGTAAGCTTTTGGACTCCAAGGAGACATCCATTAGTTATCTCTTGCGAGCTTGAGAAGGGAAGTCCAAGGTTAAAGATCACCTTGAATGGCAAATGCTAGGTGAGAGGCACGAGCCATTGCAAGATGCATCAGTGAGAGGGATTTAGTGTTTGAACCCATTAATGGGAAGCATCTGTACAACACCGGTTAGAGAATTAACTATATGTTAATTCTCTAATGCGAGGAAAAAAAACAAGTGACCGGAACTCCCTTTTTGTATGAGGAATCTGAGCCTAGTGATCTGAACTCCAAGAAACATCTTTTCTTTGTAGTTAAAATCAGTTACTATTTTTGGTTAGTTTAAATCTAAACCTTTTTTCATTCAAGCATCTTTATGTTTTCTTTTAAAGCTAACCTTGAAATGAAAAGGCACCAATTCAACTTTGAATTAATATCATTTGCAAAGTGAAAACCCATCCCAGTGAACGATCCTAGAGCCACTATGCTATAGTAGCTTTGTCTTTGCTACCCTAGTATATGGTGTAATAGGTTATAAATTTTGTTGATTACTCCCTCAATCAAGGAGCATCAGCTGGACACGAATCAATTGAGACACCAATTGGGCACGAATCAAATGGCGCCGTTGCCGGGGATCGAACCTCGAATCAAATGGTGCCATTGCCACTGCCGCTGCTAGGGACGAATCACTCATGACCCAGAGTCTTTTATCCTATTTTATATCTAGAGTCGTTCACCTTGTCCGTGATCTAGATTCATTCATCTCATCCATGACTCGTCATCATTTTCGCCTCTTTCCCTCTTTGTCCTACTCGTCACATACCTTTCTCTCTTTATTGCCATTCCCTCCCACGTAGAGTTGTCCCATCCATGTCATTGAGACCCCATCTCTTGACCTTACCTCTTCATGTGCTAGGACAAAATCTCTGGTCCTTCTTTAATTCTTCGGTATAGTTCACTTCATTCTGCTCATTACTCGTGTTTCTACTCACATTCTCTACACTCGTGATCTATACCGAAGAGGGGCATATTTGTAGACCCTCAATTTTGTCCCTTTAACACATGACTTTAAGTTCGTTTTCAATGCTTTAAAATAGTTCCTTAGTGGCCCATGGCTACTCATACCACTTACCTTTTTCTGAGTCACCTCGGAGACTTTCGTTGAGGGATTATTTGATCCCTTATTGTGATCCTTGGCAGCCCTAACTTAAACTTAGGCTTTTCTTGTTTTTTTTTTTTTAGGATAGCTTTTAGATACACTTGGCCCATTAGGCTCACTTAGGCCCACTTAGGTCACCTTTTAAGTATTTTTTTTGGCATGTTTGCATGATTGCATTTTTTTTTGTATGACTTGCGTGTTTGCATGGCTCATAGGGCCCATTTTTTGTTAATTTGTTTATTTTTATTTTATTTTATTTTATTTTATTTTCCTCTTTATATTATTTTCCTTGACTTATTTATTTATTTATTATTTTTTACCATTTTCTAATTTATTTACTTATTTATCTATTCATGCAATTATTTGACTTCTAAAATTTCATGTTTTTGCAAGTAAACTTACCATTGGAGTTTAAGGAAAGTGGGACTCTCCTTGGAAGGTTTTGGAGGAGAATTTGAAGTTGGGAAGATTGCTTTGCAATTGGAAGATTTAAAAAAAAAGGATAAGAAGAAAAGAAGAGGGTTAGAGATTTTTTGGATTTTTCAGGGGGATGGAGAGAACAATAGGAATTGTTTTTTTGAGAAGGGGTTTTTTTTGAGAAATTGAAGCATAAAGCAGAATTTTTTTTAAAAGAGAGCACACGGAATTTTGGAAAAAAGCAAGGGACTTCGGACGGAGATCGGGCTGTCATTTAATCATCAAGAGAGGATTTTCTCTTTCACTTCAAAGGTTAGTTTTCTATATAGTACTTTTATTTAGCCTAGATTTTTTTTTGGAAATTTTAGTTTTTGATTAATTCTTTGTGTTAAAGTTTATATTATTTTCTTTTTAAATCCCCAATTAGTTTAATTCCAATCTATCTCTTAGTTTAAGTTTGTTAATGATTTTAATTCTTAAGTTTAAATAATCATGTCGAATAAATTTTGTATTTTTAATCCCAATTAATTTGATTTTAATTTGTTTTTAGTTTAAATGTATTTTGTTGATTTTAATTCTTTACTTTAAATAATCACGTTAAATAAAGTTTGTGTTTTTAATCTCAATTAGTTTGATTTCAATTCGTTTTTAGTTTAAATGCATTAGTTGATCTTAATTCTTAAGTTTAAATAATCACGTTAATAAAGTTTGTGTTTTTAATCCCAATTAGTTTGATTTTAATTTGTTTTTAGTTTAAATGCATTTTGTTGATCTTAATTCTTTAGTTTAAATAATCATATTGAATAAAGTTTGTGTTTTTAATTCCAATTAGTTTGATATTAATTTGTTTTTAGCCTGAATACATCATTGAATAAAGTTTGCGTTTTTAATTCCAATAATCTTATTAAATCCCTGTTATTATCTTTATATGCTAAGTTTGTTGACTTTTAATCTTTGGTTGGTTATTTTTATTTTAATTCATGTGTTTCTTGAAATCTAGATGTTAGTCTTGGATAATATTTGTGTTAGTTAGTTTGACTAGGAAACCATTAGTTTGTTGCTTTAGTAATTGTTGGTAAAATATATATATATATATATATATTTTGAAGGCCATTGGAAAATCATGAAGATTGACCTCTACCATCACCTTTATCATTTTTGTTAATTACCAAAAAAATTTTACTTTAAGGTTTCATTTTTTTTTTTTGTTTTGTTTGGTATTTTATTTCTTATATTTTATTTTTTCCCGAATTAATTCCTTTTATTTTAAAATAAAATACTTTTCTCAAAAAATCATTTTAAAAATCTATTTCAAAAACTCATTAGAGTCCTCAGGATCAAAATTTTCTTTTTTTTTATTATTTAAAAATAATATGCAACCATATCTTGTTTGGTTTGGCATCCTTCTCGGTTTTCAACAAAAATTTTGGTTTTGAACAAAGGCACGAATCAAAGCTTGTGGTCCCAAATAAATGGGATAATTCTGAGCTAAATTCGTGTATATCAATTGGGGAATTGGTGAAACCCCTACATAAGAAAATCTTTTCAAAAATTATTTTTGTTGCCACTTTTGTCACTTGTTGAAATTATGTCTATCTTTTTTTAGAAATTGTATACAAGATGAGTGTGATAATTAGTGTTTTCATATACTTTGATAATTTCTGCTATGCTAATTAAATAACGAACATGCTAGGATTTCTATATTTTATTATTTATTATCTAACCCCTCATGTCTTATGGAAGCGTATTGTAAGTTATCTATGTTATCCAGGTACGTCCCCTATCACCTACTTTCTAAATTTTGTAAACAATCATGTCACTGTGAAATATGCATATGTTTGATAATCCTTAGGTGTTTAGATGTATGCTTGATTCGCTATGATTAAATACATGTTGTGTGTTATACTTCTATACTAACTCTGATGTTTTATGATAGCGCTTGAGAAGCGGTCCGGGTACGCATCCTATCCTTCCTTTATTGTGATTTGATATTGTTTGGCATGCTATTTTCTGGAACCACCTAGCCTACTTAGGTATCCATAATTAAACCGATTAATTGCCACATTCCCCTTAACTTAGTTAGTAGAGACCTTTAGAGGGCTTAGAGGGGTGCTACCTTTTAAAAGGTACCTTCCCAATAGGTAACCTGATTCCCGGACTTAGACTCGGGTTTTTCAAAGACATGCTTTTTCCAAAAATTATGGAGTCACATTTTAGGGTTTTTCTTTCTTGTTTTATTTTCCCTTTAAAATAAAAATAAAATAAGTGGCGACTCCAACTTTTTTTAAAATTAATTTTTCACAAATAAAAAGCGAGTCTCGCCGATCGAGTGGGAGCGCACGTGAAAAATGCGGGTCCACAGCCTCTTAAATGTCTTGTACACTTGGATTCTTAGGTTTCAATGGACCTTTACATCAATCAAAGAGTATTCCTCAACTTCTTACATGCTACTTAAGTACAAAAAGAAAATAAATGAAGAGAACTATCTCAAATATTAGATATACAAAGATGAAGAACTTCTAGTGTAAGTGCTCTTTAATGAGGATGAGCAAGTTTGGATGCAAAGCACTTGTTTGAATTTAAGAAGATTGAATAAGCAATAAATGTGATTTTTGGATTCTTGTTCCACTTTAAAGGCATCAAAGGTGGGGTTTAAATAGGTTTTGGAGTCAAACTAACATATTCAAAACTTGACTAATACTTTGGAAATATTTTCAAAGTTGAGAGCACCTTGGTTAAGTTGAGAATTTTAATGATGAACTTGAGGTTTCTCCTATGCTAACTAGGTACCTTAAATCATCCTCATGTACAACTCAAATACTTGAAATACAAGCAAGAAAAATCAAATAAACTCTCTACTAAGATCTTTGTAAAAAGTTACAAAATCCTCTTGCACCTTCTTAAATCTTGCATTTTACTTCTTAAATCAGACTAATGGTATATAAAATGATAAAGCTCTTTCCAACCAATGCACTTGAACAAATAAATATATTAGTATCCTTTAACTTTAATTTTATTATCATCAAAATTAGGATTACCTAACCCTTAGGTGAACAATGTCCTTTTCTTTTTTATAGAAATAAAATTAAAGTTGTCAATAAACTCCCCCTAATATTTCCTCTGAAATAAAATTAAGTAGAATACATTTTAAGTAATAGGATAATATTGAGGTTGGATGTCTCCTATGATATGGAATAAATTTAAAGTGCTAGGCAAGATGATAAAACTTCATCCATACATATCAATACAAATATGGTTTGAGCATAGCTTGCATATTGGCCATCTGTGAGTCACTTCACGCCTCCATAGCAACATGTGCATCAACAATCATGCCCAATACAATCTCTTGGCGATCAACAAAATAGATGCGCAAGTCATCCATGGTTGTGCTGAAAGAGTCAACGCGAGTGGAGATCTTGATGAAGTGCTTATCATAACTCATTTTGGAGGGCTCAAACTATGGTTGAGACCCTTACTTAGGCCCATCGGCACAACATTGGTCAGGTCTATAGGTTCATCATGCTTTAGAATTTTTATTTATTTATTTATTTATTTTTGATTGCCTTGAATGATCACTTGATTGTTTGCTCACTTCAGCATGATTCACTCTCACGTATGCTAGATAAGACTTTGATTGTATGACACTTATTTGCTTGGTATGACTCTTATTGCATGACAACCCTTTCTCTTGCATGTTCGTATGATTGCTTGTCTTCGTTCACTATCTCACTTTAGATCTTAGGTTTTTCGGATGCACCCACATCCTTCATTATGCACTTTAGATTATTCCTGAGTGCTGAGAGATGGGAGAGCCTTTACCATTAAGAAACCCCCTAGGAACGCGAGAAAGTGCATGTGTGGAGGTGATGACCACCTTGCATGGAAGCACCCCGTCTCCTTGGAGGCGTGCAGAGGGTTGCGTACCGCTGGAGGGTACGATCGCTTCTGCTAGGGATCCTTTGACCCACCCATTTTATCCTATAGAGCCACCTCAACCTTGTAGGCTAGCCTAGATCCAATTAAGATTTCATTCCTACACGTGGGTGCATCTGTGGACCTTCAGAGCTGCCTTGGTCATGATTGGATTTGGTTATCCCTTCCTTAGTCTCATTTTGGTGTAATCAGAGGAGGGTATCAGATTGAGTATATTTAGGCTTTGCTTCTACGCACCTGATTCCTACAGAGTCGCTTTTGTACCGCACCTTATCCAGTATTTCCATATTTGTAGGAGAGTTTATCGTGACCAGTCTGGATTCGCCTTCGTGGATTAGAGTTGGAGGCAGATTGACCAGAGCATCAGACCAGTCAGACCAGAGATCAGATCAGGGGGATATGGATTCTCAGATAGTTACCGTTGACCAGTTTGCTGCGGCTATGGCTTCGATCTAGGAGGCTATAGCTAGCCTTGGCCAGAGGATAGATGGGCAACAGGCCCAACAGGTCCCAGTTCAGGAGGATACCCAGTTTGATACCACAGTACCACCACCACCTCCGCATAGTCAGCCAACATCACAGACTATACCTTTTACTCTGCATAGTCAAACTGAGGTTGCACCACCTCCTGCCATAGTGCCTACTCCGATTTCAGAGGACCCACATGCTCGTATGGATAAACTTGAGCAGAAGTTGAGACAGATGAGGACTTCAGAGGGAGCTATTACTTGAGAGGATTTTGATGGAGCACCAGTGGCCAGTCTACTGGCCAAATTCAGGATGCCTGAGATTGAGAGATACACAGGCATAGGATGCCCTCGCATCCATTTGAGACTCTATAGTACTGTTATGAGGGCCCATGGACTGGATGATGCCCAGATGGTTATGCTCTTCCCTATGTCATTGAGTGGAGCTGCACAGCGTTGGTTCGCTTCATTGGAGGTATCACGCCGTAGGACTTGGGATGACTTAGCCCAGGAGTTTTTGAGATAGTTTGCATTCAACACTGTCATTGATGTTTCGAGGAGAGAGTTGGAGGCTTTGAGACATAGGCCGGAGGAGTCAGTCACTTCATTTATCTCCCGTTGGAGGGAAAAGATTTCACAGATTATAGACCGTTCTTCAGAGAGAGATCAGATTAGCATGATCATGAGGAGCTTGCAGCCTAGATTTGCTAGACACTTGATGGGATTTCCCCATACGGATTTTGGATCTTTGGTACAGGCTTTGTATGGTATAGAGGAGGGCATTGCTAGAGGATTATGGTCTGAGTCTTCCCCTACTGATTCTAAGGGGAAGAGGCCTTTAGGAGGACAGAGATCAGGAGATGTTGTGCTATTAGTTCAGTAGGGATGAGACCTTCTAGACGCTATCAGACAGTTGGGCAAACTCCTAGGTACTACTATCCACCTTCACCTCATGCGCATTACAGACCACCTACTCCTTCCAGACCTATGATTCCTACCTATCTACATCCAGTCTCACAACCTGTTTTTGCTGCACACGTCGCAGAGAGGCCTCTTGCCCCATATACTCGACCCCGAGCTCCACAGACCACTACTTATGTGCAGAGGCCACCACGTCAGTTTGCTCAGTTGGGTATGCCTTTGAGTCGAGCTTTTCAGAAGCTCGCAGAGGGTGGATTATTGACTCCATTAGCATCCATGCCTTTACCCCAGCCCATACCACCTCGCTTTAGGATGGACTTACATTGTTCCTACCATCAGGGACCAGGGCATGACACGGACCATTGCACTGCTTTGAGACATGCTATTCAGGACTTGATAGACCAGGGTTTGGTCACCTTGGGGCAGCCAAGTGTGACCACTAACCCTCTTCCTGCTCATTCTACACACGCAGTGCATCCATCTTCAGGAGATATTCATCACATGGACCTTATAGAGGATGACATTATACATATGTTGAGTTGGGATGATGGATTACCCGAGCCGATTGTTTTGCATGACAGTTATGAGGTTGATGGGCTTTCAGTGGTCTCTCAGACCCCTACACCATTTAGTTTGATCCCGGACGAGACACCATTCCAGTTGACCCATCCTACACCCTTAGTTATCGGATGTTAGGATGCTTTTGTCCCATTCACTTTATGGCCAAAGGATGATGATTCAGTAGGGAGAGAGATACAGATTGTGACTCGTAGTGGGAGGATAGCTCAGCCACCACCACCAGCAGTCAGACCATTTGAGGGTACAGCCTCTCATAAGGAGGTTAGGAGAGAGGATGATGAGGTTTTGAGACAGCTACAGAGCACTCAGGCTCGCATTTCCATCTGGAGTTTATTAGCATCATCCAGTACTCATAGAGATGCTTTGATTCGAGCCTTGAGTCAGATCAGAGTAGAGACTACCACAACTCCAGAGGGATTGATTCATATGATGACGGCTGGCAGAGCCACTTGCATTGTATTTTCAGATGATGACTTGCCACCTGATGGTTTAGACCACGTGCGCCCTCTATACATCACAGTGGGATGTTCAGGCCGTAGAGTCCCGTCTGTCCTACTGGACAACGGCTCAGCCCTGAATGTTTGCCCTTTAGCCACTGCTATAGCCCTTGGTTTCGTGCCTTCAGATTTTAGTCCTTCTACACAGACAGTCAGGGCGTATGATAGCACCAAGAGGGAGGTTATGGGTACCTTGGTGATTGATTTGCAAATTGGTCCAGCCACATTTTCCACTTTATTTCAGGTTTTGAGGATTCCTACATCCTTTAACCTGCTACTGGGCCGACCATGGATTCATGTAGCTGGAGCTATTCCTTCTTCCCTTCATTAGAAGGTGAAGTTCATTCATGATGGGCAGGTTATCACAGTATAGTCTACTAGGGATATGTTAGCCTCTTCTGAGCCAGTACTTCAGATCAGTCACAGTGAGGACGACCTACTTCTGACTGGGTTTACTTTTGATGAGATACAGACTCTCGAGATTGAGGATTTTTGTAGCGACTTTGTGGCTATGTCGTTTGATCAGCACAGTAGCACAGTGGTCCTTGATATGATGAGGGGTATGACCTTTCTACCTGGCATGGGGTTAGAATGACGTCAGTAGGGACCGAGCGAGTTCATAGCTACCATTGACCATGATACGACATTTGGACTTGGATTCATCCCTACTGAGGTCAATTACCGTCACATGGCGCAATTGCGCAAGGAGAGGGTGAGAGCCCGTTTATCCCACACACCATTTGATTATCCTATTCGACCCTATAGGATGAGTTTGGCTGACTACTTTGTCAGAGGATCAGAGACTCGACCTCGTCTAGAGGAAATTGATAGTGTGGTTCATATAGATAGAGAAACCGAGCTTCAGCATCTATTTCACCAGCTACAGTTGAGTGATGGGGCTCCTGACATTTCTTTCCCTGTGGCGATTACTCCCACGTCTCCAGATCGAGCTAGCATGTTGTCTCTATGCTTTCTAGATGAGATCATGAGTGATGGGGTGATTGTTGATCCTACTGAGGTGATTGATGGAGTTGTTCCCCATGATGAGTACCGTGATGAGATGGACATGATGACCGTGAGCCAGATTGCCGACATTGTTCAACTTCAGCCTGTTTCAGCATTTGATATGTTTGGGGTATCTACCATTGAGGTTTTTGAGGGGACTCAGACTCTTCCTGTTCCAGAGCTTCCAAAGGATGATAGTAGTTTGTTTGAGGGCATTGTTAGCCCAGTTGAGGGAGCGTCCGACCTTGTGGACCCACCTCTTTCTTGTGATGTTTTATCGGGATTTGTCTCCCGCTCTGACGATGTTTCTGTTGCTTCATCTATGGATTTGAGTATTTTTGAGTATTCGTCTGTCTCTTGTGATAGTATCTCTACATCTGCACCCCACTCACCCATTACACAGATATTTGATATAGATGATGAGATTGCACAGCCCAGTTCGGATAGAGACTCTTTTGATCATGGCTCTGGTCCTATAGATGAGAGAGTTTCACCTGCTGCAGGAGATGTTGAGACTGTTGATTTTGGCACAGAGGATCAGTCTAGAGAGCTGAAGATTGGTTCACCCCTATCTACAGATGAGAGAGATAGACTCATCCATTTACTCAGGTCATACTTGGATGTCTTTGCATGGTCTTATGAGGACATGCCAGGTTTTGATCCCTCTATAGTCCAGCACCATTTACCTACCCTACCACATGCTAGACTAGTTAAGCAGAAATTGAGACGGTTGCATCCACGTTGGAGTCTACAGGTAAAAGAGGAGATTTAGAAACAACTCAGTGTTGGGTTCATATCAGTAGTTGAGTATCCAGAGTGGTTGGCTAATGTCGTCCCTGTTCCTAAAAAGGATGGCAAAGTTAGGGTTTGTGTTGATTTCAGAGATCTCAATAAAGCCAGCCCTAAAGATGACTTTCCCCTTCCACACATTGATTTGTTGGTTGATGGCACCGCAGGCCATTCGATGTTGTCTTTCATGGATGGGTTTTCAGGGTATAATCAGATTTTGATGGCTCCAGAGGATATGGAGAAGACAACCTTTATTACTGAGTGGGGTACCTACTGTTACAGAGTTATGCCATTTGGGTTGAAAAACGCAGGAGCCACTTATCAGAGAGCCGCTACCACTTTGTTTCATGACATGATGCATAGGGATGTCGAGGTTTACGTGGATGATATGATTGTGAAATCCCGAGGTAGAGCAGATCACTTAGATGCTTTAGAGAGATTCTTGGAGAGGATCCGAAAGTTTAGATTGAGGTTGAATCCCAAGAAGTGCGCCTTTGGAGTGACTTCTGGGAAATTATTGGGACATATGGTCAGTGAGAGAGGCATAGAGGTCGACCCAGATAAAATCAAAGCCATACTTGACATGCCTGCACCGAAGATTGAGAAAGAGATCAGGAGTTTTCTAGGCATATTACAGTACATCAATCGATTCATAGCCAGATTGACAGACATATGTGAGCCTATCTTTCGTCTTTTGAGGAAGAACCAACCAACAGTTTGGAATGATGACTGTTAGTTTGCATTTGAGAAAATTAAGGAGTATTTGCTTTCTCCTCCTGTTTTAGTGCCTCCTACGCTAGGACGTCCACTTCTTCTATATTTGTCAGTTTCAGACATGGCCTTGGGATGTATGTTAGCTCAGATTGATGACTCAGGGAAGGAACGGGCTATTTACTACTTGAGTAAGAGGATGTTGGAGTACGAAGTGAAATATGTTATGATTGAGCGCCTATGCTTAGCACTAGTTTGGGCTACCAGGAGGTTGAGGCATTACATGACAGAGTACTCAGTACATTTGATATCCCGCCTGGACCCGTTGAGATACTTATTTGATAGACCTACATTGACTGGTAGATTGATGAGATGGCTTGTACTTTTGACAGAGTTCGATATTCAGTATGTTTCTCAGAAGTCTATTAAGGGAAGTATTGTCGCCGATCACTTAGCCTCACTACCGACATCTGAGGATAGACCAGTTGATGATGATTTTCCAGATGAGGAGTTTGTTGTTATGACCAGCTTATCAGGATGGTGCTTGTACTTTGATGGTGCAGCCAATCAGTTAGGGTATGGGATAGGTGTTTTGTTAGTGTCCCCTCAGGGCGATCATATTCCGAGATCTATTCGTTTGGCATTCCGTGATCGGCATCCTATCACGAATAACATAGTTGAGTATGAGGCTTGCATCTTGGGTTTAGAGACTGCATTAGAGCTTGGCAAAGATGCTACTCTTTGCCTCGAAGGTCAACATCAAAATCCTTAATTATAACAGTTAATAACATCCCATATTGCAATGCAACAATAGAATGACAACTAGATTCCAACACATGTGACGGAAAGTAATATAGCCTAAATCCACTTTGTGCTATTACAAAAGAGAGTCAATGAGAAAGGCCTCCATATATGCCATGATGCAAGCTTATGGAGGTGCAGGAAATGTGGATGGATATATCAGATCCTATTACTCCATATAGAAGTCTTGTCGGGGCCTTACTTTATTCAATTTAAGAGAACCAAGATGAAAATATAAGTTTAGATGGATATATTGATAACTTGATATTTTGACATAAAAAAATAAAAAATTTCAAAAAAAAAAAAAAAAACCAAGGCAAGACGAGATGAGTATGGGAATTTCTCATACCTGTCCCACACCATATCGTTTAAATTTTTTAATGAGACGAAGATGAGAATTATTTTGAATACATGAGGCGGGGTTGGGATGAGGACAACCTGCCATGTTGCCAATCCTAGTTATAGATTAATTTATATTCAGTTTTTTTATGATAGTTTTCTTTATTTTTAAGTTCAGAGTAATAAGAAAATTTTAAAAAAGATTTTTTATTGAAATCACAATTGGGACTGTCTCTTTTATCTTAAAGTTATAACACAATTATGTTTTGATATGACAAAAAATTAAAAAATAATAATAATATATGAATAATTATGCCATAGGAAAGAATTTCGACAATTTTTCTTTTCTTCAAAAATCACTGTGCTTGTGACAAATGGGTTTCCATTCTCGTTAGTCGTTTTAGAAGGGCCATAAGTGGTGTTTGTTTTTTTGTTGAATAGAAAAAACCAAAATATTTGGTTTTTTCTATTCAACTAAAAGTATCTTATTGATATTAACCAACATAATGAAAGTGAACTTGTTATTAATAAGTTTAGTTTAGTTATGTTAGTTGATTTCAATGAGTTATTTTTAGCTGAATGGAAAAAGTCAAATATTTTGGCTTTTTCTATTTAGTCAAAAAATAAACACCACCTATAATGTCACTAGTTGTCTAGCTTTCAAAATTGCAGATGAGAGTCGGTGCTATCAAGTCAAGGATAGGTCGGCCACGAAACCTTATCATCCATCAATCATAACCAATGTTTTAAAAACCAGACCGGACCGGCAGGTCCGACTGGTCCAACCGTCGACTGGTCACAGTTCCAGTCCGATCTAGTCATTTGGACTGGATTGAGATTGAACCGGGGTTGAACCGCTTGAACTAGTGGTCCAATAAAGGAGAGTAGAGTGTCCGGTAGATGAAGGACACTATGGAAAAAGAATAAGCAATAAAGGAGGAGAAATAGTAAGAACATGGAACACTTGAGGAAAAAAAGAAGTTTTCGAACCCATGTATTTCGCAAATATAGAATATACAGGGTGGAACAAAAATGCGAAACTAATTCTCTAGAACGCCCTAAGACAGACTTATTCCGATTTATAGAAGGCTTTATATTACCAAAAACTCTTTTTTGGTAATATATGTAGAATGCAAATAAGACCAAAGAAAGTAGACAGCTGACAAAAAAAGGTGAAATTTATGACATAATAACAGTAAATTATGAGTTCTATCGCTCCTTACACGCAGAGTGACATACTGGAAAAAAGTGTTTGAAGAAAGAACCCACCCCCTCATCGAGAATCCGCTCTTGCTCGCCGCTACTAACGGGGTCTCGGTCGATTTCCCTTCCTTTAGCTACTCAAATGTTTCAGTTCGCTAAGTTTGAAAAGTCTAAAGAGCGCAGACTAGCCACGGAGCTTGGATACGGTTTCCTGATCGGAGATCCATGGATCACTTTTATTTATCCTTATTCTATACATCACACCTCATGAGCATTCTAGCTTGTATTTTTTATATTGAATATGACTTGGGTGCATTAGAAGTTGCAAGAAAGATCCATTAACTCATGAGTTCCTTGAAATTTGAGGACTTGTTCATAATTGGTTCATGAACTTAGACAGTCCATTAGAGGTTGTAGAGTATTATTTCCTAATTGGAAGGATGATTGGTCTGAACCATCAAGATATGTTTCCTATGGTGAATGCACTAGTATATATGATTATACATTGAATCAAACCTATGGTAAGTCATGACATAAGGCTATCAAGAAGTCATAACTTCACCAAATTACTATATTGTGTTGTCTCTCAACCTTAAGAGAGGATATTGAGTTTATGCCAAACTTAGTAGTGGTTTTGATCTATAGATGAGATCCTTAAGTAATATAAATTCCTTATGGATTGGGTCATAGTTGATAGAAACCGATAACAATAAGTATTCTTAATAGAAGTACCATGAAGTCTCATAGAATTGAGATAGAGTGTCCCTTTAGATAATCCCAAACCCTAACACTTAGTGTCTTATTGTTATTTGCATTAGGTACTAGAGTGTGATTGATTCTCTATAATGGGATGTTGAATTAACTTTGAAATTGAATTCTAAGGGAGCAAATACTATCTTATGAATCTCAATGACCCCTACTTGAGCTCATATACCTTGTTAGCATAGTTTATAAAGGTTGGATTAACTCTTAATTCACTTATGTGTATAGGGGTGTTTTGGTAATTGTATAAAATTGCACAAGGGTTAGTGAATTATAAATCTAGATTTGACTGATTGATTAATTAGATAACTCAATTTGTTGGGTTAATTAATCAATTAATTAAGACACTTTTTAGGCTAGATTTAGTGACTTAAGCCCTTGGTAGGCTCAACTTACTTAAGTCCAATAGGGAATTTGATGCGACTCATGGTAGCTTAGCTTTAAAGGCGTATCAACAAAATTTATACCTTGAATACTATTACTAAAGTAGCCAAGCTACTATAGCATAGTGGTTCTAGGATCGTTCACTGGGAAGGGTTTTCGCAAACACAAGTGATATTCAAGTTAGGAAAATAGGTGATTTTCTTATGGATGTTAGCTTTAAAAGAAGATGTAAATGTTTTAGAAAGATTTAAACTAATCTAAGCTAACATTAAAGACTAAAATGAAAGGGTGTAAAAACAAGTTTCTCAAAGATAGGATAGCTATGCTCTGGCTCTTATGCAAATTGGAAATCTCAGGATAGGCTCCTCGCGTTGGGGTTGCAACTATGGTGATGCTTGCTTCCCGAACCGGTATGGATTTAGCAAATCACGTTTTAATCCTTTAAAATGGCAAAACAGATGGTAGTGAATTTCATCAATGGTTATTCACCTTAGACTTCCTTTGAATGGCTCGTAAGAGATAACTAATGGTCTAAAGCCAAAAGCTTACCAAATATTGGCAACTCAAAGTCATTCCAGGTGATAAACTCACCTTTCAATGGCCATTGAAATTGGTTCTAACGGATTAATACAAAACTTGGAATTGAAAACCTCACCTTCCAATAGCTCGTAGGAGATAACTAATGGATAGAAATCCAAAAGCTTATCAAGTATTGGTCGTTGGAAGTTGTCCAAAGGAAATAAAAACCAAACTTTGCATTAATGAACCTTTAATGAAAAACGACTACCTTACCTTCCGGGTGTGAGAAATTTCCATGGGATTGCATCCAAGTCATCACATAACATCCATACTTTGAGAAACTAAAAGTTTTAGCCAATCATCCTTTGAGGAAAAGCCCTTAGAGGCTGTTTGGCTACCAAGAAAATAAAATAGTGAAGAGAAAAGAGAAAACGAGAGAGTGTAAAACGTAATATGTATTATATATTATATATCAATATATCAATATTTTACAACGGATGCAAGGGGATATAAATAGAGAAGTTTTTCCAACCTTCCTAGCTAATAAATCTTATGATTGGTGGATTACAAGGAGAAGAATGGAAATTTATACAAAAATATCTAAAAGAAAAGATCTAAAGTGGAGTCGGCAGAAACAGAGCAAAATTCGCACCACGCAAGGGGTGTGCGAAATTTTCGCACACCTGAAGAAGGTGTGCGAATTTCGCACACCATTCGCACACCATTCGCACACCTTTCGCACACCTGGAGCAGTTGTCTTCCGAAGGCCATATCTTCCTCATTTCAGCTCCAAATCATACACGGTTTGAAGCGTTAGATTCTTGACTTCCTGAGCTTTGAAACGACATATGGTATGCACGAAATGGACTTCGGGAAGTGCTCCAAAAGTGCCAAAGAAGACTGAAGCTGCTGTCCTCTGTTTTCCTCTTTGCTTCTTTTTGCTTATCTTTGCTTCTCTTTGCTTTTCTCCTTTTGTTGGCTTGCTTTGGTGTAGCTAAAAGCTTGCTTTAACTTGTCCAAGTAGCTCCTCCATCATTTGGCATGCTTGAATTAATTCATAAGCTGATATAAACATGTAAACTTGCCACAAAATGGTTAAAACCAATTACTAAGGATCTTAATGAATTAATTGGGTTAAATGAATATGATTACTACTCAAAGGTGCTTAAAACTATTATAATTAGGTCTACAAAATAGCACTTTTTGATAGTAATCAGAATTCTATAAATAACGTCTTAGGAATTTAATGTTTCAAGCTTTTGTCTTCTTCCACCATCTAGAGAGAAAGAGCCTAAGCCTTCAACATCTTAAACCTCTCACCATTTGAGTGCTGAGGAATAAGGGAGAACCATTAGAGGGAAGATATGGGGTGTACAAGACTTACAGAGGCTTTAAGCTTGATCTTCATTGAAGAGAATTGAATTTGTAACGACCCACACCCAACCATGTAGATATTGTCCACTTTGGGCCCAAGGGGGCCCTCACTGCTTTAAAACGCGTCTACTTGATTAAGAGGAACCTCTACATATATAGCACCAGGAACTTTCTCCCCTATCCAATGTGGGACATCACAAACACCCCCCCATGCAAACACAACGTCCTCGTTGTGTCCCATGGGATTGCGGTGATTCGTCCCTAGCAGTGGCAGTGGCAATGGCACCATTTGATTCGAGGTTCGATCCCCGGCAACGGCGCCATTTGATTCGTCCCTAGCAGCGGCAGTGGCAACGGCACCATTTGATTCGAGGTTCGATCCCCGGCAACGGCGCCATTTGATTCGTGCCCAATTGGTGTCTCAGCTGATTTGTGTCCAGCTGGTGCTCCTTGATTGAGGGAGTAATTAACAAAATTTATAACCTATTACACCATTTACTAGAGTAGCAAAGACAAAGCTACTATAGCATAGTGGCTCTAGGATCGTTCACTGGGATGGGTTTTCACTTCACAATTGATATTAATTCAAAGATGAATTGGTGTCTTTTCATTTCAAGGTTAGCTTTAAAAGAAAACATAAAGATGAGTTGGAAAAGGTTTGGTTTTAAACTAACCACAAATAGTAACTAATTTTACTTACAAAGAAAAGTGTTTCTTGGAGTTTAGATCACTAGGCTCAGATTCCTCATACAAAAAGGGAGTTCCGGTCACTTGTTTCTTTTCCTCGCATTAGAGAATTAACATATAGTTCCTTCTCCAACCAGTGTTGTACATATGCTTCCCATTAATGGATTCAAACACTAAATCTCTCTCACTGATGCATCTTGCAATGGCTCATACCTCTCACCTAGCACTTGCCATTCAAGGTGATCTTTAACCTTGGACTTCCCTTCTCAAGCTCGCAAGAGATAACTAATGGATGTCTCCTAGGAGTCCAAAAGCTTATCAAGTGTTGGCTATTCTAGAAAATCCTACCTTGAAGTCACCTACCAGAGGCTCGCAAGGGGTAAACTAGTGCATTTCCATGGTTGGAAATCACTTGCCTTACCAAGTGTTGGCCCAGGTGACTCTAAGGTGTTTTAAGTTAACTAAAAACATAGAAATCACTAACGGGTTACACTTTCTCTTCATTAAAAACTAAAACAACAAAACTTCCAATTTATGCATGTGGAAACTTACCTGGCTTTCCTTACTCCAAGAGACAAAAAGCTTAGCCTCTCATCCTCTGTGGAAAAATCCTCAGAGTTTGGTTGGCTAGAAAATGAAAATGAAATGAAAAATGAAAGAGAAGGAAAAACAGAGCAAGGCTCTGTATATTCTATATATTGATCGATGGATTACATATATGGTCCTCCTCTCTTTTACAGTGGATGCAAGGGAATATATATAGAGGAGTTTTTCCAACCTTCCCAACTAAGAAATCTTATGGTTGGTGGATTACAAGGAGAAGAATGGAAATTTATACAAAAATATCTGAAGAAAATATCTAAAAGAGTCGGTGCAAAAATATCGGGAAGCTTCAGGCACATTTCGCAGGTGAAAATGGTGTCTGCGAGATTTCGCAGACACTCAAGAGGGTTGCGAAGTATTTTCGCAACAACAAGTTAAACTCGCAGGGCTGCGAAATTGGCTTCCACCTCGAGGTTCTCAGCGTTCCAGCTTGCGGCATGTATCGGGTAGCTTCAGGAGGAATTCCATAGCACTGTACAAAAAGGCTGCGAAATTCTCGCAACAAAAGGCTGATTTCGCAACACTTTGGAGTGATCTGCTTGCAATGGCTGTAACTCCTTCGTTTCAACTCCGAATCGTGCACCGTTTGAAGCATTGGATTCTTGACTTCCTGAGCTTTGAAATGGTATATAGAATGTAGAAAATGGACTTCGGGAAGTGCTCCAAAAGTGCGCATGAAGACTGCAGCTGCTTGTCCTCTGTTTTCTTCACTCTGTTTTTCCTCTCTCCTTGCTTCTCTCCTTGCATACTTTGAACGACTTTGGCAAAGGGCTATGGAGCTCCAAAGCTTGGTTCTTCATGAATTTGAGCTCTTCATTGCTTTTCCATGAACTATATACAATTCTCCCTCATTCTTGGATTGTTTTGGTGATCAAATTACTAACAAAAACACCAAAACTTACACAATTTGATTAGAAATGATTGCAAGGGTCCTTAACATGTTAATTGGGTTAAAAGGCAATAACTACTACTCAAAAGTGTTTAAAAGAGTTAATTACAAGCTATCAAATAGCACTTTTTGAGTAGTAATCACTCCCCCCCAACCGACATATTGCTAGTCCCTTAGCAATGAAGGAGATAAAAACTAAGTAACTATAATAATATACATAAAAGGGATCATGCAAATCACTCCAAAAAATGATATGAGTGGCATGATGGACATCCATGGATCAATAAAGATGTGAAACTCAACCTATAATAAGAGTTGTCAAAGCATTCACTTGATCATAGAGTACAAAGAATGGATATTATGCAAGTTTAAGCATCAAAAGAATTTCCACTCTCAAAAGATCCAAATCAAATTCTTCCACTAAAAGCTAAGTGTTAATGTGATTAGCTTCCAAGTATAGTATGGATAACTATCATCTCCCCCCAACCTAAGTCTTTCTTTAAGCTTAGCAAAATTAACCATCTCTTGATAGGCTAGGAACGCACCTCTTATTCACAATTCTTTTCACTTACTAAACTTAACCAATTCACCCATGTAACAAGCAGAGGATCGGTGACTCCCAACCAATAAAGGCTTAGGGCACCAGGCTTTAAAGGCTTTCGCCACCCCTTCGGACCATGCTCAGGTTTCAAGGCAAGTAAAGAAGTTTATTCTATATTTTTTTTTTCTTTTTTTTTTCTTTCTTTTTTTTTCAAAGACTCATTGGTCTTTATGAGGTGTCCCAACACTATTAAAGAGAGGTTAAAGGTGTCAAATTATGATTTCTCAAGCTTAGAGGGTGAGATAGTTTCACATCTTATAACCGGAATCTAATGTATGTGTGTGCGAATAGCTTAAGGTGGAAGAGATAAGTTTGCATGCAATTGGAGTTTCAACAATTCATCAACTTTTAGAAGAGCATAATACAAACTCTAAGACTCATGTAATCAAGTTGAAACTCGACTTCTCTCATTTAATTTTGAGAGTTAATCCTTAATATCCATGGAGTTTAAAGCAAAAAATTTAAAAATTAAGCAAAAAGCAACTAAATTAGCAAAATAACTTAGCATTATTAACAATACTTACTTCCTCAACTCTCCCCCCAACCAAGCTGAACATTGTCCTCAATGTGACAAAAGCGATTAAAAAATAGGGAGGAAGTGGTACCTCATGAGTGACATGAAGTCTGAGTTGTATAGGAGAAACCACATGTTTCAAAGAAAACATAAGAGTTAGTGAGTAGAGGAAATAGAAAAATGCCAAGTTTAAACAAGAATTGATGTCTATGTATGATGTATCATCAGTAATACATCCAATCCCAAAATGTAAGACATCAAAACATGGAATATAATAAGTAGAGACAAAAAAGTAAAGAGATGATCAAGTAGTGGTAGGATCCTGTGGAGCTGATGTGTCTGTGATGGCCTCTTGAGTGGGTTGGATCAGGACTTTGGCCTCTGTTCAGGTAGTCTCCTTAGATGGCATAGTCTCCTCAACTGGAGCTCTCAGCTGGTAGCTATGGGATTTGATGGTTTAAGGAGGTCAGAAATGGAGTGAGAGGTTTGGTGTGTGTGATCCCAGGGTGTGCAGGGCTCTCCTCTTCAGATGCATGATCGTAGGGCTCTGTTGGCATTTTAGCAACTTCTCTTGGCTTTGCAAAGTGTTTTTGCAAATCACCCTCCATTTCACAAGTTAATTTCGCAATTTGCAGGCCATTTCGATGCTTGGAGGTGATTTCGCAGCCCTTTCGAAGCTTGGAGATCATTTTGCAGAAAAGTGGCATGTTCACAGACCATTTTTGAAGCTTGGAGCATTTTCGCAGCCATTCTGAAGCTTGGAGATCATTTCGCATCCATTTCAAAGCTCAAAAGTGATTTCTCAACCCAAAATTGATTTCGCAGCTCATTTCATAGCCATTTCGTTGCTCAAAAGTGATTTCGCAGCCGTATCGCAGCTTCAAAATGATTTCGTAGCCGCGAAATTCTCGCTCAGCTTTGCGCGCTTGTTTTCAAACGACCATAACTTCTTCATTTCACCTCCAAATCGCATACCGTTTGAAGTGCTGGACTCCTGACTTCCCAAGATTTGAAACAAGATATGGTATGCATAATTTGAGCCCCAGGAAGTGCTTCAAAAATGGGTCCAACAGTAGCGAAATGGAGGTGCGACATTTCCGTTCATGGTTTGCACAGTCATCTTCAAACGGTCATAACTTTTCCGTTTCAAATCCAAATCTAGCACCGTTTGAAGCTGTGGACTCGTGACTTCCTAAGCTTTCCAACGAGATATTGCATAAATAATTTGAACTTCAGGAAGTGATCGAATCATGTCCAACAGTTTCCGAAATGGGGTGCGGCTGTGAAATTGGGATTTTTCATGTTTTGGGATTTCGCAGCCATTTCGCAGCTGCGAAATGAGAGTCACTGTGCTGCAAAATGGCACTCGTGTGCCAAAACCGGCTTCGCAATTGCGAAATACCCTGCGGAATGGGACTTTTGGTGCGAAATCAAGCTTTACCACTTCGCAATGCGTTTCGCAGCTGCCAAATGGATGCTACTGTACTGCGAAGTGGCACTCGTGTGCCAAATTCACTTTCGCAGCTGCGAAATACCCTGCCAAATGGAGCTTTCCCTGCGAAATGGAGGATTTCATGCTTTGGTGGTTCGCAGCCGCTTTCGCAGTTGCGAAATGGGGGCTCCTGTGCTGCGAAGTGGCACTCGTGTGCCAAAAGTGGTTTCGCAGCTGCGAAAATTTTCGCAGAGAGGGCAATTGGGTTGCGAACTGGTTTCGCAACAAAATTTCGATTTCGCAGAGGCTGCGAAATCTCGCAGACCCCTGTTTTTCCCCTGTTTCTCCCCTGTTTTCGCTCCGTTTGACTTTGATTTTGCTCCGATTTTGCTCCGATTTTTTTTCTTCAATTTCTTTGCAATTCCTCTTGATTTTGATCATCCAAAAACCTATATTACATCAAAACAAATTAGAATTAAAGCATTGAAATCAAAATTAAAACAAGAAATTAACAAAACAAAAAGATATGGACTAGCTAGTCTTTAAAAAGACTAAGTCCATCAAAAAATTTGCTCCTGATTTAGCTTGCCCGGATCCCATATGAAGTTTGCATCCTTCAATTGAGACTTGGTTTGTATGATTTTCCCATACAAAGCTTGGAGAAAAGGTGGAGGCATGTGTTTCTTCATCAATTCTTCCTTGATGACTATCTTCTGTGGTTCTTCATCTATATCAAAATCATAGTCATCTTTCTCTATGCTTTCCCCCTTTTTCTTTCCTTTGATTTCCTCCCTCTTTTCTTTCTCTGTTTCACTCTCTACCTTATGCTCTAGCTTGCATGTGGGCAGATCAACCTCTTTACCACTCCTCAGAGTGATCACTTCTTTGACTTCCTTCTTTTGTGAAGGTTTTCCCTCCTTAGCCTCCATTTCATGGATACTCATGGAATTTTGATAAGGTTGAGAAGGAGAGTTTTCTTTCTCTTGCATTGTTTTGAGGTTGGCAAGCCTTGAGATTGAATCTTGGAGAATATCTAACTTCTGAGATAGATCATTTTGCATTTCATCCATCCTTTTATTCAACATACTCTCCATTCTATCAATTTTTTGATCGACTCGAGCATTGGTGGCTTCTTGCTTTTCAATAAAATCTCCCACGACCTTGCAAAGATTCACCATAGTTTGTTCAAGGTTTGAGGCTTGCTGTGGTGCTTGAGTAGGTTGCTGATACTGAGGTGGCTGTGGTTTCCAAGAGAAATTTGGATGGTCCCTCCAATTGGAATTGTAGGTGTTGCAATCACCAAACATTTCCCTTTCCGATGGAATGGTAGAACACTCATCCACCAAGTGCTCATAAGATAGACAAATGGCACAAGACATAGCTTGCAATGGTGTTTGAGAGATGGCTTGCACTGGCTGCATATTTGTCATTTCTAGCTCTTCCAATCTCCTTTCCATAGCTGCAATTTCTGCCTTCATGTTCATACCATCATTCAAAATATACATCTCACCCTTATCATCAGGTTGAGACGTCATTCTTCCCATATCTCTAGCATTTGGTTCATCCCATCCTCTTGAGACTTCAGCCACATAACTCATGAAGTTCATGGCTTCCTCTGCTATCTCGTATTCAATATGGCATGCACAACTAGCAAATTGTGAATTAAAAACAGAGAACACAAAAGAAAACAAAAGAAAAACAATTCAAAGAAAGAAAATTAAGGTAAACTAAAAACTAAATAAAAAGTATACTAAAATATGAACAATAAAGAAATAAAAAGAGTTAGTAAAAGGAAAAGAAAAGTCACCAAACTTGTGATGAAGATCACAAGTACTCTCAAAAGATCATATCACTGTAAAGTGGCACCATCCCCGGCAACGGCGCCATTTGATTCGTCCCTAGCAGTGGCAGTGGCAATGGCACCATTTGATTCGAGGTTCGATCCCCGGCAACGGCGCCATTTGATTCGTCCCTAGCAGCGGCAGTGGCAACGGCACCATTTGATTCGAGGTTCGATCCCCGGCAACGGCGCCATTTGATTCGTGCCCAATTGGTGTCTCAGCTGATTTGTGTCCAGCTGGTGCTCCTTGATTGAGGGAGTAATTAACAAAATTTATAACCTATTACACCATTTACTAGAGTAGCAAAGACAAAGCTACTATAGCATAGTGGCTCTAGGATCGTTCACTGGGATGGGTTTTCACTTCACAATTGATATTAATTCAAAGATGAATTGGTGTCTTTTCATTTCAAGGTTAGCTTTAAAAGAAAACATAAAGATGAGTTGGAAAAGGTTTGGTTTTAAACTAACCACAAATAGTAACTAATTTTACTTACAAAGAAAAGTGTTTCTTGGAGTTTAGATCACTAGGCTCAGATTCCTCATACAAAAAGGGAGTTCCGGTCACTTTTTTCTTTTCCTCGCATTAGAGAATTAACATATAGTTCCTTCTCCAACCAGTGTTGTACATATGCTTCCCATTAATGGATTCAAACACTAAATCTCTCTCACTGATGCATCTTGCAATGGCTCATACCTCTCACCTAGCACTTGCCATTCAAGGTGATCTTTAACCTTGGACTTCCCTTCTCAAGCTCGCAAGAGATAACTAATGGATGTCTCCTAGGAGTCCAAAAGCTTATCAAGTGTTGGCTATTCTAGAAAATCCTACCTTGAAGTCACCTACCAGAGGCTCGCAAGGGGTAAACTAGTGCATTTCCATGGTTGGAAATCACTTGCCTTACCAAGTGTTGGCCCAGGTGACTCTAAGGTGTTTTAAGTTAACTAAAAACATAGAAATCACTAACGGGTTACACTTTCTCTTCATTAAAAACTAAAACAACAAAACTTCCAATTTATGCATGTGGAAACTTACCTGGCTTTCCTTACTCCAAGAGACAAAAAGCTTAGCCTCTCATCCTCTGTGGAAAAATCCTCAGAGTTTGGTTGGCTAGAAAATGAAAATGAAATGAAAAATGAAAGAGAAGGAAAAACAGAGCAAGGCTCTGTATATTCTATATATTGATCGATGGATTACATATATGGTCCTCCTCTCTTTTACAGTGGATGCAAGGGAATATATATAGAGGAGTTTTTCCAACCTTCCCAACTAAGAAATCTTATGGTTGGTGGATTACAAGGAGAAGAATGGAAATTTATACAAAAATATCTGAAGAAAATATCTAAAAGAGTCGGTGCAAAAATATCGGGAAGCTTCAGGCACATTTCGCAGGTGAAAATGGTGTCTGCGAGATTTCGCAGACACTCAAGAGGGTTGCGAAGTATTTTCGCAACAACAAGTTAAACTCGCAGGGCTGCGAAATTGGCTTCCACCTCGAGGTTCTCAGCGTTCCAGCTTGCGGCATGTATCGGGTAGCTTCAGGAGGAATTCCATAGCACTGTACAAAAAGGCTGCGAAATTCTCGCAACAAAAGGCTGATTTCGCAACACTTTGGAGTGATCTGCTTGCAATGGCTGTAACTCCTTCGTTTCAACTCCGAATCGTGCACCGTTTGAAGCATTGGATTCTTGACTTCCTGAGCTTTGAAATGGTATATAGAATGTAGAAAATGGACTTCGGGAAGTGCTCCAAAAGTGCGCATGAAGACTGCAGCTGCTTGTCCTCTGTTTTCTTCACTCTGTTTTTCCTCTCTCCTTGCTTCTCTCCTTGCATACTTTGAACGACTTTGGCAAAGGGCTATGGAGCTCCAAAGCTTGGTTCTTCATGAATTTGAGCTCTTCATTGCTTTGCCATGAACTATATACAATTCTCCCTCATTCTTGGATTGTTTTGGTGATCAAATTACTAACAAAAACACCAAAACTTACACAATTTGATTAGAAATGATTGCAAGGGTCCTTAACATGTTAATTGGGTTAAAAGGCAATAACTACTACTCAAAAGTGTTTAAAAGAGTTAATTACAAGCTATCAAATAGCACTTTTTGAGTAGTAATCATGCGGAGCCAAACAAACAAAGCCAAACAAACCCCACACCGGGGTCGGGGATCGGCTCTGATACCATTTGTAACGACCCACACCCAACCATGTAGATATTGTCCGCTTTGGGCCCAAGGGGGCCCTCACGGCTTTAAAACGCGTCTACTTAGTTAAGAGGAGTCTCTATATATATAGTGCCATGAACTTTTTCCCCTATCCGATGTGGGACATCACAAACACCCCCCCATGCAGACACAACGTCCTCGTTGTGTCCCATGGGATTGTGGGGCCAAACAGACGAACACCCCTATGGGGCTAAACAACCCCACACTAAGGTCGGGGCTCGGCTCTGATACCATTTGTAACGAGCCGCTCCCAACCATGTAGATATTGTCCGCTTTGGACCCAAAGGGGCCCTCACGGCTTTAAAATGCATCTACTTGGTTAAAAGGAACCTCTACATATATAGCGCTATAAACTTTCTCCCCTATCCGATGTGGGACATCACAAACACCTCCCCATGCAGACACAACGTCCTCGTTGTGTCCCATAGGATTGCAGGGCCAAATAGACAAAGCCAAACAAACCCCTACACCGGGGTCGGGGATCGGCTCTAATACCATTTGTAACGACCCACACCCAACCATGCATTTGGGAACATCAAAATCAAATGTATTATTTTCTAATGCATTGATCTAGATCCATTAGAGGTTGGTATTATTTTCTAACAAACTGATTCTCTAACCACTTGCATGACATTTTGATTTTTATTGTTTTCTCAAATTCAAATTTTTTATTCCATAAGTACAAGTTTGAAATTGATTTTGACCTTCCCAAATCAATTTTGAAACAAAAAATTTGGATTTCATGCCTTTACTCATCTATTGCTGCACTAAGGCCCCCAGGTCTTGACCTTTTTTGGTGCTTTTTACTTCCATGCTTGAGAATCATCACAAATTGTTTGTTTTTATCATCTTTTTCTATATTAATTATAGGGTCATAGCACAAATTCAAACGAAAATTAATGATTTATATTCTCAAAATCATATTTTTCATCCCATTTTTAGACCAAAATTGAGTACAAATCTCTCTCCTCATCCTAAACTTTGCTACTCCCTAGCAAAAAAGATTTCTATTTTTTATAATAAGATTTCCAAACTAGTAGCAGAGCAATTGGACACTGAGCGATTACAGCACCAAATAATGCTATTAGTACAATTGAGAATAACAAATGTTCCCCAATTTGTGACCTTTAAAACTCCTGATGGATCAGTGAGTGGAACTTCCTTGTTGGGTGACCATACCATAGTCCCAATAGCAACTTTCTTAAACCATACCTCCAAGTACAGATTGCTAGAGTTACCTGGGCTAAAGACCCCAGTTCAAAGCTTCCACCACCTGAAGTTATGGTCTCTCCATTTCCAATGCCTTCTCTCACACCATAAATGCTAATATAATCTCCTTGAACATTTCTTTTCCCCCCCTTAAAATTCACCATATTCCTTCAAATTGCATAGTGAATTCAGTTTTCAGTTAGTAGGCACTGATCCATCAACCTTTTTCCTAGAATGCATAGTCTGGCATAAAACCCTCTTTAGAAGTGATTATGGAATCGTATTAGTGCTAACAGAGATACTGATTCAGGTAGCATTTTATCACAGTACAAGATGTACCCGTTATACTACTGTATAGGCCATTTATTCCCTTAAAGCAGCCATGGAATGGAGAAGAATGTCGGTTTACATTTTTATCTGTTTCTTTCACTATATATATATCTTTAAAGCTAGCTCACATATGTTGACTTTAAATCAATGGTCTAATTTGTTTCTTGGCCCAAAAAACAAGTTTTTGCCTTGAATTGACCTGAATGTCTTCAATTTTGTGGTTGTTCAAGATTTCACATGCCACTGTAATCTCTGTTCAATTATCTTTCATGTACATAATTATGTAGATGATTACATTTTAGTTTTTTATTTGGTTATACTGATACTGTCTGTTTCCTAATCGATTGCCAGAGCAAGTAACCTAAAATTGGCTTTGCTGCAGCTCAAAGACATTCATTGAACCAAAGTGTATCTCCTACAATTTTATGACAGAAAATCTGAAGGGTCATAGTTGCCTCGTGTTTCAAACCTCTAATATTGTACCGTTGTCTTCATTGCTTGAAAACAATGTGTTCTCTGGGTTAGAATTTACTTCCAGCACATGTCTCTCACTGAAAAAACCAGGCTCCTTAGGCTGAGGTAATGCACCCTCAGCACCCAGCATAAGAATCACAGAAGACATGCTGGGTCAATCATCTGGAGAACGTTGGACACATAACAGACCAACATGGATAGAACGCAGCACTTCAGATCAATTGCAGGTACCTCCCATTGATGTATCAATAAGTTCCAAGATCTACCTTCCATATAGAGAGTCCATGCCTATACAACTCAAGGCAACGTCAGCAGTAGTTAAATTTTTCTAAGGACATTGAAAGGAGGAGATATTACTTGATATTTACATGTCCAAGAAGGTTAATGTGGGAGCTTAGGTGATAGAATCCTCTGTTTCTCTTTCCACTCACAATCTCTAGAACCAAAACATCAAAGCTGTAAATATCAGATTTCGTTGAGTACAATCCAGCAATTGCATTTTCTGGAGACATGTAACCACTGCAAGGGACCATTGAAGAAAGAAATGAAAGTATAAACACCCAATATTGTAGTAGAGTAAGGAAGAGATGCAGTTACAACCAACCAAAACAAAACTATTCACAACATTTTCAAATGTACTTACTATGTTCCAACCACCGTGTTTGTATTTGCTTCAATTTCATTTCCTCCAAAACTTTTGGCAATGCCAAAATCTGAAATTTTTTGGTTCATCTCACTATCAAGTAAAATATTGTTGGTTTTGAGATCCCTATGGATTATTCTCAATATGAAATCTTGATGAAGGTAAAGAAGCCCTCGAACAATACCATTGATAATGAGAAACCGCTTAGGCCAATTTAGTACCATACTTCGCTTTTGATCTGTCCATTTTTATTTTATTCTAATTAGTCCATTCTGCTTGTTAAATTCTTGAAAATAAATTTTAAAAATTTCCACAAACAAAATGAATTTCAAAATTTCCATGAAAGGGGCTCAGATGCTAGCAACAGTGTAAAAACCAAGAATGATTCTAGTAGTCCAAGCTCTGAATAGTTTAGATACAAATGGATTGGGAAAGAATAGACATTGAGTTACTTCATCTTGTGCCTAGTTATCTTTCTTTAGGCATTTGGTTAACAATTATACTCTATAACATAAAGATGGAATACTTCTAGCCTTGATGAAAGAATGTTAATGGCTCAAACTCGAGAGAAAAAGGGCCTTCAGTGTTTTAAGTTAATTTCATATGATTCAGGAAAAAAGTAGAATCATGTTCAAATGTATATTTGGAAAAAAAAAAATCTGGTATTAATCTGACTAGAGTTGCTATATTGGGTTCTAAAGAATCAAACCAAAAATGAAGTAGTTCAAGCTTTTGTTGGGTATGTATTCATAAATCAACATATTTTCTTCCCTTTGAATACAACATCCAAGAAGCTTCACAAGATTCTGGTGCTGAAGCTTAGACATGTATATAACTTCATTTGTAAACTCATCAGGTCCTTGAATAGAAAATTTTGACAGCCACTTCACAACTATTTCTTTTCCATCTTGTAACATATCCTAAAATTAAATCATTAATATCATTGGTTAGAATTTCAAAACCATTGAAAAATACCTTTCTCTCACTTTTTCTTTATCACCTTTTCTTACCTTGTAAATAGGGCCAAAACTACCTTATCTAATATGATTATAACTTGAAAAGTTATTAGTTGCACTAGATATCGTAGCCAAGTTGAGTAATGGTAACTCTAGATCCTCCTCACTCTCCCTTCCTTCCAAATTGTATAAAAATATTTTCCCTGCAAAGTGCAAAATGGAAGAAAGAAATTAAGCAAAATATAGGCTTGGTGAGGTACCAGGGGTTAGGGGAACAAAGTGGAAGAGAATAATTTCATAAGGATAAGAATGAGCTAAAAGTCATGGTTTAGCTAAGTGGACACTTGGATGCTCCCTCTCAGATACACAGAAACCTAAACTTATAGGCTTTGATCAATTCATGGATCATGCAATCGAGATTGGTCATCTCTTAGCTTCCTTACAAAATTTTTTACAGCAATATAGAGTGATAGAACTAATATGAGTTGTTACCTTTTCTCTTTATTTGCTTTTTGATTACTACTCAAAAAGTGTTATTTGATAGCCTATAATTAATCCTTTTAAACACTTTTGAGTAGTAGTTTAGGCCTTTTAACTCAATTGGCATGTTAAGGACCCTTGAAAGCAATTTTAATTACTTTGTGTGAGTTTTGGTGTTTTTGTTAGTATTTTGATCACCAAAGCAAGTCAAGACTGAGGAGAGTTATGAGGAATCTTGGGCAAAGCTTAGAAGTCATTTGCCAAGAGTAAATCCGGATTGCAAGGAGAAAAAGTAAAGAAAATCTGCCAAGAAGCATATTCTTGATAACAGTCGTAGCAGCCACTTTTGGAGCACTTTCTGAGGTCCAATTGATGCATGCTATATACCATTTCAAAGCTCAGGAAGTCAAAAATCCAATACTTTAAACGGTGCGCAATTCGGAGTTGAAACGAAGAAGTTGCAGCCAGTGGAAGCCAATCACTCCAAGCTGAAGGAAGCATTTTGCAAAGTGCTGCGAAATCACCCTTTTCTTGCGAAGTGATTTCGCAGCCTTTTTGTACAGTGTTGTGGATTCCCTCCTGAAGTTGCCCGATATATGCCGCAAGCTGGGAGCTGAGAACCTCAAGGTGGAAGCCAACTTCGCAGCCCTGCGAAGTTAGCATGTTGTTGCGAAATGATTTCGTAGCCCTTCTTGAGTGCCTACGAAATCTCGCAGACACCATTTTCTCTTGCAAAATGAAGCATCCCGATATTTGCTACCGACATTGGGAGATATTTTGCATCAGATTTTTGTTGTCTAAATCCCAAAATACTCCTTGTAAGCCACCAATTACAAGATTCCTTAGCTTTTAAGTTAGTAAAAAGAGTAAATATTTATGTAACAATTAGTTTTATATTTTGTTGATATAAATACCTCTCGGGAGCCTGTTCTCGAGAGAGAGCATTTTGTAAAATTTTTTGGTAAGCAAGTAAAGTTCAGTTCTTTGTATTGCCTTACCTTCTCACTTTGTATTTTTATTTTATATACTAAGTTATGAACTCTCTGAGGAGTTTTTCCCAGAGAATGAGTAACTAAACCTCTAATTCCTTGGAGCTAAGGTTGCCGGGGAAGGTTCCAAGTGCAAGAATGCAAAGCTTTGTGGTTTTAGCTATTAATGAAGAGGAAGTGAAATCCTTTAGTGATTTCTATGTTTTTAGTTAACTTAAAACACCTTAGAGTCACCTGGGCCAACACTTGGTAAGGCAAGTGATTTCCAACCATAGAAATGCACTAGTTTACCCCTTGCGAGCCTCTGGGAGGTGACTTTAGGATAGGATTTTCTAGAATAGCCAACACTTGGTAAGCTTTTGGACTCCAAGGAGACATCCATTAGTTATCTCTTGCGAGCTTGCGAAGGGAAGTCCAAGGTTAAAGATCACCTTGAATGGTTACGGCTTAGTGAGAGGCTTAAACCATTGCAAGTTGCATCAGTGAGAGAATTAAAGTGAAATCTAATTGAAGGAGGTATCTGTACAGCACCGGTTAGAGAATTGACTATATGTTGAATCTCTAATGTGAGGAAAGAAACCATCTGATCGGAGCTATGTCTTTTGCATGAGGAACCACCCCAGTGAACCTAACTCTCCAAGGAATGCTTTTCTTTCTAAGTTATTCCGAGTACTTGTTATGTTAGTTAGTTTAAATCTTTACCAATCAAAGTTTGTGTTTTATTTCTTAAGCTAACCTTGAAATGAAACAAGACCAATTCACTTGGAATTGGTATCATTGATAGCTTGCTAATCCTTCCCAGTGAACGATCCTAGAGTCGCTATACTATAGTAGCTTTTTCTTTGCTACCCTAGTATATGGTGTTATAGGTTATAAATTTTGTTGATTATTCCCTCTATCAAGGAGCACCAACTAGACACAAATTAGCTGAGACACCAATTGGGCACGAATCACTTTTTCTTCTTGAAAATGCACAATGTTAGAAGTAGGCTTAGGATAATAATTCCTATAGTTGACACAGAGCTGATAATTGCCAGCCTTCTTTTCCTGCTATTTATCCCTGCAAAAGTATAATAGAAAGCAATTGAGCAAGAAAATCATGTATGAAGAAGGAAAAATATAAATTTGAAAGAGGGACTTTTGATCCCCAATATATTTGTATTTTACAATCATTAGAACTGGAGTTGAAGGAAGTGCCATTGTAGAATGATTGGCGGGCACAACTTAGATGGCATATTCATACACTATATCATCTATTTGAAAGGAATTCAAAGCTAAAATATAAAATTTGGATATCTTGTGTGCACCAACACTAGTATAGAATTTAAGAAGTAAGTAGTTCCTTTAATGAAAAGATGCTCAACCTTAGCAGTTTGTTTGACATATTTTTCACATTGAAAAATGTTTCAGAAAGTGGTCAAAATACTTTAAGAGATTTTCCTCCTTGAAATTTTGTATCAAATTTAAATGGTACCAGATAAATTCATACCTAATTCTGATGTAGCCATCCTTACATAAAGCTCTTGTCCAATTTCAGGGAACTCTCTGATATCGATTCTATCACCAAACCAGAGCAAGCACTCACTTCCTCATCCTCTGATATCTAAATTTGCATAAGCAGTGCAAGAGCAGTTCCTCAAGCACATTGATGCACATTCCTTGAGGTTCATGCTTTCATTAGACCATGATTTCTACGAGTCTGGCAGTTTTAGACCAAAGTAATTTACAAACCCGTCACCCTCATGACAACCCAATGAAGCATTCTGAACACATCCACTTGACCAAACCCCTTTGTCTTAATAGCTTTGGAACTTAGGGAAAAATCCTTTCATACACTCACATTTTGGAGAGCGATTAGCCTTACAGATGCCATACACACCACATAATGCATAATTGTCACAGTCATCCATCTGTGTGTTTGAATAAAGGTTCCAATCATGATCAATGCATGTGAAACGCTGTGTGTAACCGTTAAGACTCAACACCAGCCTCATGATAATTTTGTTGTTAACAAGCTCATAAATACCATATATCTCATTTTCATTAAAAATAAAAGTATACGTATAAACTAGGTTTGATTTTAATAGAGATAACCCACTAAATCGAATACCATTCCATGGTTCGGAGCTAAACTTTACAACCAAGCCGTTCCTCACAAGTGTTTGTGGACATCCACCAAAATCAAGCTTATATGTGAAATTACCTCTAGAAGGGTCATCAAAGCTCTTCCATGATGACAGATACCGATCCTGGCCTGTTACCTTGTTTCTTCCAAGCTTCATGCCTGGTAGAAAAGTATTGCCTGGATAATCAAAACTTTTTCATAGGAAGTTTTCTAGGTCACTATCATTCCCATTTTTCATAACAAGATTTCCATACTCCAATAGATGAACATTTGGATTCTGAGTAGATCGTGATGAATTTGAAGACCAAATAATGCTATCAATACTAACATTGAGAATGACAAGAGTTCCCTAGTGGGTGACCTTCAAAACTCCTGATGATTCAGTGAGTGGGATTTCTCTGTTGGCAACCCTGACCATTGTCCCAGTAGCCACTTTCTTGTACCATATCCCCAAGTATCGATTCTTGGAACTACCCGTATTGAAAAAACCCAGTTCAAAGCTTCCACCACCTGAAGTGATGGTCTCACCATCTTTGATGAGTTGATTAACAATTATGGTGTCTATTGCACTACAGATTCTTAATATGGAGATTACATAAAACAAGGCTATTACAAGTCTTGTGAGGGCATCCATCCTTGTCCCAGAAAAGAGAATCCTATGACACCTTATGTAGGCCCTCCATTTTGTTTTTCTAGCACATGTCCTATTAGGTATTTGTTCGGTACTTTATAGCAATTCCTTAGTGGCCTATTACTACTCGTGTCACCTATATTTTTTTAAGCCATCTTGAGGACTTTGGTTGAGGGATTTATCTAACCCCATTGTGGCTCTTGGCAGGCCTAATTTAGACTTAGGCCTACTTAGGCACCCTACGCTCATTTAGGCACACTTGGCCCATTGGGCACCACCCTAGGCCCACTTGTGCACTTTCAGCCCATTTAGGCACACTTGGCCTATTAGGCACCACCCTAGGCTTACTTAGGCACCTTTGGCCCATTTAGATGCACTTGGCCCACTTAGGCTCACTTAGGCACCCTTGTCCCATATAGACACCCGTGGCCCATTAGGTACCACCTTAGGCTCACTTAGGCACCCTAGGTCCATTTAGGTACACTTAGCCCATTAAGCACCACCTTAGTGTCACAGACTTAGTATTTTCCTAAGCTCATGCGGCACTTAGACAAGTCAAGACACTTGATCTTGCTAAGTCAGTCTGACTCCCAATGCTTAGCTTGCTAGGCTAAGATGCTCACGGCTCGGAAGCTTTAGAAGGCGTAGTAGGCAACTCTTAAAGAATGGAAGCTTTATTACTCAAGGAAGCCTTTACAAGTGCTTTTGGGGACTCACTTTCTTGGTGCCTTGGCCAAATGAGGCCCTCACCTGTTTATAGGCACCAATGGAGCTCTCTAGAACCTTGGAGGGTTCCTTACAAATCAAGAAGATTCTAGAACACTCTACACCATTCTATATACAAGTCTATGTACAAGAGACCTCTAGAATTTTCTAGAAAGCCTTGGACTCCTCTCATGCCTTCCACCATAGTGTAGAGATGTGTGGACTTCTCTAGGCATCTCTAGAACCTTCCACACTCTTCCCACTCATGGCTAAGTGTAGGAGTCTCCAAAAGCTTCCTGAACTCTGTATAAACCCATGGGGAGGCTCGTTTGAAGCATCCTATGACATTAGGCTCACTTAGGCACCATAGGCCCATTTAGGTACACTTGACCTATTTAGGCACACCCTGACCCACCTAAGCTTACCTGAGCTTACCTAAGTCACCTTTTAGATAATTTTTGCATGGATGCATGGTTTGCATGGCTTGCATGGTTGCATAGCTCGTATGGTTTGCATGTGCTTGATTTTGTTTTTGTTTTACTAATTTTTTAGAAAATTGCATGAGTTTAATAATTATATTCATTTCATTTTTATTTATCTATTTATTAATTTATTTTGATAGAGAATTGCTTTAGTCGATAATTTGTTCTAGATATGCATGTGATCTATATTTTTAATTTTGTTTTAAATTACATATTTTAGATTTTTAATTCTTAGTTACATGTTTTTTTTTATTATTCTAACCCTTAGTTTTCTTTTATTTTTTATTTTTTATTTATTTTTGCATGGGATTCCACATGCTCCATATCGGGGGAAGAGGATATTCATACCATTTTTAGAGCTCAAAAGAATAAATATGATAGATGTTAGAAAGACAGATATATACAGATTGAGATTGACTTTGAATGAGAAATTTCAGTAATATATGAACATTCACATGACTGCAATCTGGGAGAGGATTCTCACGTGAAAGGAAAAAGCCTCCACCATGCGTCCATATAAGGAAGGGAGTGAGGCGGTGTTCAGATAAAAAAAAAAGAAAAAAAAGTGGTCTGAAAAAAGGAGGAGCGACACCATTAGAGGGAATAGATTGGCAGCCACGCGAAAGAAAGGTTGACAAAGCACACATCTAGAAAGGAAGTAGGGGGAATACCAAACAGGAAAAGGATCGGCAGCAACACCATTACAGGGGAGGATTGGCAGTCGCATGTAATGAAGGTTGACAAAGCACGCATCTAGAAAGGAGGTAGGGGGAGCACCAAACGGGAAAAAAGATCAGTAGCTGCATCATTAGAGGTGAGGATTTGCAACCAGACGGGAGAGAAGAGCTTTTGAAAAAAAAGGCATCCAAAAAAGAGAGAGAAGTGGCAGTCATACCATTCATAGATCTAGAGGAAGGTGCGGGGAAACGGGAAAGAAGAGAGGAGGAAAGAAAGTTGGGTTTCAGAGACGATCTTGGGTCTAATTTCTCTTATCGGAGACACCACAACCGCACCAGAATTTTTTTAGGGAAAGTCGACTACACTGTTCTAGAGGAAGAGAGAGAGATCTTCTCTATTGGACGTTTTCGCTATTAGAAGAAGCACCCTATTCATATGAAAAAAAAGGCACATTAGAAAGAGAAAGAAAGTGGAGGCAACCGCACCATTGGGAAGGAAAGTGGAGGCAGTCACACCATGCATTGAGAGAGTTGCACTATGCACTGAGATTTCACGCCTCTCCAAAGGTACCCACACAGCTGCAAGTTAAAGAGGAACATGTGGTATCCTCCCTAAAATTGCCGTGTGGCTTCCTCTCCTTAGGACACGTAGACGATCCCCCTTGCGACGCGTGGCATTGCTCATTCCACCCAGATGGAAATTCTCACTCATCCATCCGGATATCTCACATCCGGATGCGGCCAACATTTCTACTTTATCCAGATGTCTCACAGCCGCAATTATATCCGGTTGACGTTCCATCTTCTTCGGATATTTCACATCCGGCGCCTGCCGCCGGATGGGAGAGGAGGACAACTCAACTTCCCCGGGCATACATGTCCGGATCCTTCGGTAACACTTATCCGGATAACATCTGTGGCCGACAATTCAGATTCCTCGGATAGCTTGGCTCGTTAGATACTTGCGATTCGCCGGATCCATTTTCGCCCACAATAAAAAAGATAACTCTGACGACACTGACGACCAAGTCTCCTGAACTGACACTCATCTTTAATGCAAAATACATTCGACAAGACATTCCCAAGTCTTCTTAAGTCTCCTGACACATCCCCAATATTTAAAGTCATAAATTGAGGCGGTGGAACCGCCTAAATATCCTCATGACAGCCGCCATCTTGGACCAGAAACGTCATGATTACTTCGCCACATATGAGCCGCAATCATGACGATGGGACCCACTAGCACAGCGGTGCCATACTTTCTGACTCATATATAAACTCTAAGGAGGCTCTCAAGGAGGTGAGGACTCTCGAAGCATTCTAAAAGCATACAAGGGATAAACATCCTGCTAAGGGATAAACATCATTGACAAAAATCACGGAGCAACACTCCCAAAGGAAAACTCTTTTCCAACAACTTCCAAAAGACTAACTTAGTCATCGGAGGGTATGTCCGGACAACCCATCCAGACATCTTTTTTACAGGAGGAAGGAGGATTCATTGTAACGCGTTGATCGAGATTCCGTTGCTGGTGACGACTATTTTAGCAGATGAATTTTGCCATCAACATTGGCGCCGTCTGTGGGAACATCTTTTCTTCTCAGTAAATCCTGTACCTTCCAATTGTAAAGATGACTTCACTGTCAAGGAGTCGCTCTTCCGCCAGAGGTGACATGGAAAGACGACAGCGAGAAAACGAACGGCAAATGCAAATTATGCTCCAAGAAACAAAGAAACTCAGGGAAGAAAACAATCTCTTGAGGATCCAAAGTTCTTCCCAACCTCAGCACTATTAGCGGAGACAGGACCCCTGTCACAACCAGGGAGCTCCATTATCCCTCGAGGCGAGCCCAACCCTTGAGGCGCATGAAGCATGTCCTAATGAAACCCGGGTGCACGCTCACCATGTCCGAAGAGACGAAAGTTCAGGCTCTACTCGAGTCTCATCCAAGCGATAGCGTGAGAAAAGGCCCCAAATATCTGATGCAGCGCGCGCGTCTGGGACCCCAAACACCCAACAAGTACAGGCCTCACACCGCCATATTGCTGGATGCACACTGCGAGCCCTCGAGCTTGCCTACTCTACAGGGACATGCCGCCCGCCCACTCGTGGCGCGAGTTGGTAGAGATCCCTCGCACCTAGCCTCTTCGGGCTCTATCAGCAGGCGCCTGGACGACATGCTCTCCACGCCTTTCAACTCTCGTATCATTAAATATGAACCCCCACGAGGGTTCATCGTCTCGAAATTCTCCACGTATGATGGATCCAACGATCCTTTTGATCACATAATGCATTATCGGCAGCTCATGACCCTTGACATAGGGAATGATATGCTGTTATGCAAAGTTTTCCCAGCAAGCCTACAAGGCCAGACTCTCTCATGGTTTCATCGACTGCCCGCGAACTTGATTAACAATTTCCGGGATCTGTCCGAGGTCTTCGTGGGACAATACTTATGCTCAGCCAAACATAAGCAAAATATTAGCACCTTGCAGAACATCAAAATGCAATGAAATGAAACTCTGAGAGAGTTCGTGAAGTGATTCGGACAAGCTGTCCTACAAGTCGAATCGTACAGCATGGACACAATCCTCCAAATTTTTAAACGGAGCATATACCCAGGGACCCCCTTCTTTGAGTCCCTCGCCAAAAAACCTCCTACATCCATGGACGATTTATTCCGACGTTCGAGTAAATACTCCATGCTAGAAGACGACGTCCGGGCCGCTACACAACAGGTCCTGGTAGCTGGCCAAGTCGTAAGAAGCGAAGCCCCCAGGAGCTTCAAAGCACCCAACCATTTTGGGTCATCCAACAGGGGGCAGGATGAGCGACGCCCGCCACTCATTCAGACACCTCTCACCAAGTCGTATGAAAAACTGCTTCCTATAATCCGCAAGCTGCCCGGCTTCAGATGGCCAGAACCAATAAGACCGAACCCCTCAGAAAGGAACCGCAACAAAAGATGTGATTACCATAAAGATCATGGGCACACCACTGAAATGTGTAGAAGCCTTCATTACATGGTGGAGGATCTCCTAAAGGCGGGACACTTGAAGCAGTACGTCCGAACAGCGCCTAAAGGTGAAGGATCTTCCCCTGGTCGAGACCCATGCGCCCCAACGGCTCCTGTTAGGGCAGTAATAAACTACATACACGGAGGCCACTCTACCCTCAGCCCATTCTGGTTGTGATGCCGCCGTCTGGCACAGTTCGGTGGTACAGCTGGGCACCAGAGCACAGCCTTGTCGCCAACATGAAGGCCACTCTGCCCCCAACCCATTCCGGCTATGATGCCCCCGTCTGGCACAGTTCGGTAGTACGATTGGGCACCAGAGCATAGCCATGTCGCCATTACAAGTTCGAATCCTGAAGACATCACTCTGAGTCGCTTTGGCACGAGAGCCAAAAATCGAGTCGCTTTGGCACCAATACAAATGATGGCAAGACGTCACTCTAGGTCACTTTGGCACCAGAGACGTCACTCTGGGTCGCTTTGGCACCAGAGCCAAAAATTGGGTCGTTTTGGCACCAAAAATGTCACTCTGGGTCGCTTTCGCACCAAAGACGTCACTCTGGGTCACTTTTGCACCAGAGCAAAAAATTGGGTCGCTTTGGCACCAGAGACGTCACTCTGGGTCGCTTTGGCACTAGAGACTACTCCGGTCTAATCCCGGATAAATCAAACGATGTCCCAACATGGCGGACAAAGAATCGACTCTGGATGATTAGTGGTCTCTAAATATTGATGGGGTCTCCCTCTCGTCCGGATTAGGAGTCGCACTCCTCCTAAAAGCACCAACCGGAGCACGATTGGAGCAATCCATCCTATTCGGATTGGGCCTTGCAATCACCCTCAACGCCTCAAAAATCAAAATCTACAGCGACTCCCAGCTCGTCGTGGGACAAATACTAAAAGAGTACGAGGCCAAGGACGAGCGCATGGCCAAATACTTATTGACATCAAAGCCTATTTACAAGCGGGGGCATTGCCTGAAGATCCCAAGCGCGCCCACAAAATTCGGGTGCAAACGTACCACTATCTCCAGGTATCTCACATCCGGAATTCTGTCGAGGCAGCACCCATTCGGATGGTCGCATATCAACAAAAGGAAGCATTTTTATCCCGCCTTTTCTGACCGGGCCAGACAGACGATATAAAAAGGGGCATTGTGGTATCCTTCCTAAAAATTTCCGCGTGGCTTCCTCTCCCTAGGACACGCAGACAGTCTCCCTTGCGACGCGTTGCATTTCTCATTCCACCCAGACGGAAATTCTCATTCATCCATCCGGATATCTCACATCCAGATGCGGCCAACATTTCTACTTTATCCGGATGTCTCACAACCGCCATTCTATCCGGCCAACATCTCACTTATTCGGATGTCTCACAGCTGCTATTCTGTCCGGCCGACATCCCACTTATCCGAGTGTCTCACAGCCGCAATTATATCCGGCCGACGTTCCACCTTCTTCGGATATTTCACATCCGGCGCCTGCCGCTGGATGGGAGAGGAGGACAACTCAACTTCCCCGGGCAGACATGTCCGGATCCTTCGGTAACACTTATCCGGATAACATCCGTGGCCGACAATTCAGATTCCCCAGATAGCTTGGCTCGTCAGATACTTGCGATTCGTCGGATCCATTTCTGTCCACAATAAAAAAGATAACTTTGACGACACTAATGACCAAGTCTCCTGAACTGACACTCATCTTTAATGTAAGATACATTCGACAAGACATTCCCAAGTCTTTTCAGGACTCCTGACACATCCCCGATATTTAAAGTCATAAATTGAGGCGGTGGAACCGCCTAAATATCCTCCTGACAACCGCCATCTTGGACCAGAAACATCATGATTATTTCGCCACCTGTGAGCCGTAATCATGACGATGGGACCCGCTAGCACAGCGGTGCCATACTTTCTGACTCATATATAAACTCTAAAAAAGCTCTCAGGGAGGTGAGAACTCTCGAAGCATTCTAAAAGCATACAAGGGATAAACATCCTGCTAAGGGATAAACATCCTTGACAAAAATCACGGAGCAACACTCCCAAAGGAAAACTCTTTTCCAACAACTTCCAAAAGACTAACTTAGTCATCGGAGGGTATGTCCGGACAACCCATCCGGACATCTTTTTTGTAGGAGGAAGGAGGATTCACTGTAACGCGTTGATCGAGATTTTGTTGCTGGTGACGACTATTGCAGTAGAGGAATTTTGCCATCAATAGAACACACCACAACTATACCATGCATTGAGAACCAACTGTACCGTTCTTTTGAAGAAAAATTCAGCACACATCTCCACGTAAAAGAGATACATTCCCACGATTGCACATCGGTTTCAGGAGTGTCATTCCACATTGTCAATGACGCGGCTACACCTTGTGCCACACCCACGCATCTCCAACAATCATCAAGCTGTAACATCAACTTCTTTGTCGCTGACGTCCTCTCTTACTCCATGCCTCACCCTTTCTCTTCCACTCTTCCTCCATGGAAAGAACCCTTCAACACCAAACACGGCAACTAGTGGTCATTTTCTTACTCTTCACCGCACCAGCCGTACACATCCGGGTTGCTTTGATAACGTCACAATCGACTAGCACCAAGCACAACAGTCGATGATCCTTTACTCGTTCTTCACTGCACCAGCCGCACACCACAACATTACTTTGATAGCATCACAGCCGACTAGGTAAGTTAGTTTTTTTTATATGGGCTTTTTGGAGAATTTAAAGTTTAGTCTATTTTCAATTTGGATTATTATGTCGGGTTGAGTGATTTGACTTATTTTATTAGTTTTAGCATATATTTGTTTTAGTATGACAACATGAATCTCATTCTTATTTAATTTTGATTTATTACATAAAGATTAGAATTTTGTTTAAATTTAGTTTTGATTTATCATATTAAATTCATAAAATACAATTTTATATAGTTTTAGCTTTGAAAAAAAAATGATTGGATCTCTATTTAATTTAGTTTTGATTTATTGCATCATATTGAGAACATTTGAGTTTTATTTATTTATTTGCTATTTATTTAATTCCTTGTTATTTATTTATTAATGAGATTGGCCATGCATGTAGGTTAAAGACCTAGTCTCAAAAATTCATTTTGGATAGTTTTCAATTTGATTTTAGGTTTAGGTGTTCTTATAAAGTTTTAGTTTGTTAAAATAATTAATCTTACGTGTTAAATATTTGATTTTAGACTTGCCTTAATTAGTGTTAAAAATATTTTTTTTAAAGCCTAGATTTCATTTTAATAATGTAAGTTTATTTAGAAAGTAGATCCCTTGAATTCATATTTTGTTTTTAGTTTGCTTTCATTTAAATTGATTCATTTTAATTATTTTAGGTATTTTCATAATTCTAAGTTATTAATAAAATCAATTTTATATTCGAAGGTGTTTGTCCTTAGTTTATTCTGATTTAGCTTCACTCATCTATTCAGTTTAGGTATTTTCTATAATATTAGTTCACTAATAAAATTAATTTTATGATTGAAAATTATTATTTGCCTTGATTTGATTTGGTTCAATTTAATTAGTCTGGATGTGTTTGTGGGTTTAATTGATCACATGCTAATCCTTGATTGTTACTCTTAATTGATATGTTTCTTGAAAATTAGTCATTAATTCTTGGTGAGTATCTCGTTAGCTTATTTGATCCAAGTTTGAATGGTTTATTGTTTTGGTGGTCTCTGATAATTGTTACTCTTAATTGATATGTTTCTAAAAAATTAGTCATTAATTCTTGGTGACAAATTGAGAGTTAGATTTTTTGAAATATTAGTTTGTAATTCTCGATGATAGATTAAAAGTTAAAAATTTTCTAATGTTATTTTATGATTCTTAATGATAGTTTAAAAGATAGAAACTTTTTTTTTTAGAAACTTGTTTCCCATAGGTCTTAATGCTAGATTGAAAGTTAGACTTTTTAAATGTTAGCTTGTAATTCTTAATGATAAATTGAAAGTTAGATTTGTTAAAATGTTAGTTTGCTTGATCTAAAAATCTCTAGTTGGTTGCTATAATGATTTTATCTTTAATTTAATTTTTAGAGGTTGTCGGAAAATAGTGAAGATTGACCTCCATTCTCACCACTTTAGTTTGCTCGGTTGTCAAAAATTTCACTCTATGAATTTGTTTTCTTCTATTTTGCTCGGTATTTTGTTTCTTATGTTTTAATTGTTTTCAAATTAATTTCTTTTATTTTAAAATAAAATACTTTTTTTAAAAGATCCCTTTGAAAATTCTATTTTAAAAGTAATTCATTTAGAGTCCTTAGAATCAAAATCTCATTTTTTAAATAATATGCAGCTATGTCTTGATCGGTTTGCATCTTTATCAGTTTTCAATAAAAATTCTAGTTTTGAATGGAATACGAATCCAAGCTTGTGGTCCCAAACAAATGAGATAATTTTGGGCTAGATTTGTGTATATCAATTGGGGAATTGGTGGAACCCTTACATTAAAAAAAAATTCAATACTCGTCTTTACTGCCACCTTTGCCATTTGTTGAAATCATATCTATCTATTTCTTTAGGAGTTATCTACAAGATGTACGTGATAATTGATGATTTCGTACACTTTGATCATTTTTGCTATGCTAATTAAATAAAAAACATGCTGAGATTTCTGTATTTTATTATTATTATCTAACCCCTCATGTCTTGCGGAAACACGTTACGAGTTATCTATACTATCCAGGTACGCCCGCTATCACCTACCTTCTAAATTCTGTGAATATGATTGTCACTATGAACCACATGCATGTTTGATAGTGCTTAGGTGCCTTGCGATTTGTTTCTTTGTTCGATTATTTTTTATAAAGCGCATGCTGGATGATATACTATGTAAAATAACCTTTGATGTTTTGTGATAGCGCTTAAGAAGCAGTCCAGGTACGCACCCAAAATCTTTTTTACGATTGTGATTGGTTTTTTTGTTAGGCATGCTACTTTTGAAATCGCTTAACCTACCTAGGTATCTATAATTAACCAATTAATTGTCACATTTCTCTCAACTTAGTCAGTAGAGATCTTTATAGGGCTTAGAGGGGTGCTACCTCCTAGAGGTACCTTCCCAATAAGTAACCTAATCCTCAGATCTAAGCTCGAAATTTTCAAAAACACGTTTTTCCAAAAATTATGGAGTCACTTTTTTAGGGTTTTCTTTCTTGTTTTAATTTCCCTTTTAAAATAAAATAAAATAAGTGGCGACTCCGACTTTTCCAAAACCAATTTTTCACCAATAAAAAGCGAGTCTCACCAATCGAGTGGGGGCGCATATGAAAAATGAGGGTCCACTCCTTATACGCTTGCCTTGTCTTCTTATACTTGTTTTGCTCCATTGTAAGGATCAACATTCTCCTTCAAACTGCAAATTTAGTTTAGTTTTCAGTGGGCTATTCCAAACTTCACCGCAATAAAATATTTCAATTACAACAAATTCCTTAATGTATTCCGGCATTAGGAGACATATAGTCCCCCTTGAATTAAATAACAAAGTAAATCAGGACTTGTGGTCAAAATATTGTCACAGTGGTTCCTTTTTTTACTTGATGCTGACATGTTAAAAAATTAAGGTCATTGATTATTCGAGAAAGAAGGAAGAAGCCAAATCCATCTTTAGCAGAATTGAAAGATGAGGGCTCCAGGATACTGCAACTTGCAAATGACTAGTATACATGAGTACAAGAGCAGCCAGCAACATTGACCAGATTGCACAGCTTGAATGATTAGTCTTTGTGAGAACCGTTCCTACTTGATGGACTTTTACATCTTAGATTAGCCTTCCATTGAATGTTAGCTGTGTGGTTGAGAGAAGCCTCCAAAATGAGTTGGAGCCTCAAGGTTGTGAACATTAATTATAGTGATTGTACAGCCACAAGTCTAGAGACAAATCAAAATGTTAATATTAAGCGTCTTCTGTCAACCCTCTAATTACATTGATTATTTGTAAGTGTTTAGGCTAATCTAATACCATACTTTGTGTCTCATCAGTTCTTTTTTCTTTCTTTCTTTTTTTTTTTCATTCAAGTTGATCCATTTATTTTGTTTCCGAAACAAATTTTCCTGAGATATTTGGTCGGAAACCACTGTCCAGTATAATGAAAGAATTTGTCTAGCATGCATAGGAGAAAAGGAAAAACAAAAGAAAAAGCATTGAAGAAGACTAGTCAAGGCAAACATATAGGGGTTTTAATTCAATATTAATGCCTGGAATTTTCTTTCAAATCCGTAGTCAACATGCATGTAAAGCTTTGAGGTGAAGAGACGAGGTGTTCCCACTTGAAAAAGACCAAGAAAGATTTACTTTACATTATCTGTTTGTCCTAGATAAAAACAAACAATGAACCATATGAAAGTGTCTACATCTAAGAAAGCAGTAAAAATTAGGTCGCATGAAAGATCATCTACTCTAACTGCACAACCTGTATAAACAATGAAAGCTATACGTCAGTATGGAAGTTGAACAGAAGCTGGAAGATATAGATTTTTCAAAATGGAATTTATATCTATATCGTATTCAAAGTCACTTGTCTTTTGTGAGTTGAAACACAAATATCCTCCAAACATTGCAAAGAATAAAACTGGGTGGGAATGGCATACTGTTCTTGGTCTTCACCTCATATTCAGATTCTTTCAGAGAAGACTTGAGATTGGTCATAAATGGGGAAATTCGTGCAATTGAGGTATTTGAGATTGCCTTCATTGTGGCATTTGTTAAATTATCATTTGTGATTGTCAATTTTAAGAAGCATAGAAAATTCAAATTGATTGCATGGTGGTGGATGGAGGTTTCTAGGTATCAAACTCTTATTCAATTCAAAGGAATATATGTTCAATGAAAATGACTGATTAGTAATTCATAAAAGCTTGGAAATATGGCCAACCAACACAACTGCATTAATCCTGCCGTTTGAAAAAGAGTAGTATTAAGAGTCTTAGGAAGCACATGAGGAGTCAAGCCTCCATTTTCTGATAGCATCAATGGATGCATTTGTAAAACTCGTAGTTCTTTTCTTCTATGTATTCTCCATCTTAAGAATCTCCACGGCAGTAGACACCATTACTGCAAATCAACAAATTAAAGATGGGGAGACCATCGTTTCAGCTGGTGGGAGCTTTGAACTGGGTTTTTTCCACCCGGGTAATTCCAAAAATCGGTACCTGGGAATATGGTACAAGAAGGTGAGTGTCCCGACTGTGGTATGGGTTGGCAACAGAGAAATCCCACTCACTGATTCATTGGGAGTTTTGAAGGTCACAGACCAGGGAACTCTTGTTATTCTCAGTGGTACTAATAGCTCCATTTGGTCTTCTAATGCATCACGATCTGCACAGAATCCAACTGCCCAGCTTTTGGAGTCTGGAAATCTTGTACTGAGAAATGGAAATGATGATGACCCAGAAAATTTCTTATGGCAGAGCTTTGATTGTCCATGCGATACTCTTCTACCAGGCATGAAGCTTGGAAGGATACAGTGACAGGCCTGGATCGGTACTTATCATCATGGAAGAGCACTGATGACGCTTCGAAAAGTAATTTTACGTATACGCTTGATCCTAGTGGATATCCACAACTATTGCTGAGGAATGACTCAGCTGTGATTTTTCGGTCTGGACCATGGAATGGTCTTCGATTTAGTGGGTTTCCTGAACTAAGGCCAAACAAAGTTTTTAACTATTCTTTTGTTTTCAATGAAAGGGAGATGCACTTTACCTATGAGCTTGTTAGCAGCTCAGTTCTTTCAAGGCTGGTGCAAAATCCTAATGGAAACGTGCAGCGTTTCATATGGGTCGATGGAACCAACAGTTGGAATGTTTACTCAACTACATATAAGGATGACTGTGATAGCTTCGCAGTATGCGGAGCATACAGCACCTGTAACCTCTACCGGTCTCCAAGATGTGGATGTATAAAAGGATTTGTACCAAAGTTCCCAGACCAATGGGACAGGGTGGATTGGTCAAATGGCTGTGTGCGAAGTACTTCACTAGATTGTCAGAAGGGTGATGGGTTTGCAAAGGTCTCTGGTGTCAAACTTCCAGACACTAGAAACACCTCCTTTAATGAAAGCATGAACCTCAAGGAATGCGCATCAATGTGCTTGAGGGACTGCTCTTGCACTGCTTATACAAATTCAAATATCAGTGGAGGAGGAAGTGGATGCTTGCTCTGGTTTGGTGACTTGATTGATATAAAAGGGTTAGCTGAAAATGGGCAAGATTTCTACATAAGGATGGCTGCATCAGAATTAGGTATGAGATTTCTTCATTGCTATGTTTATGACTTTTCTTAGTAATAAAATTTTGCCATTTTCTGAAACATGGCCAATGTGAAAAATCTGTGAAACAAACAACTAAGGGGCAAGGCTGAACCTTTTTCTTCTTTCATGGTATAAAGTGCTTATTCTCTGATGTCCAGATCGTAAAGCACTGGTCCATGCAAAACTTTAAAATTTTGTTGCACAGCTTTTAGTTGCAGTTAACTAGATGATATTACACATGAACATGCCATCTGAATTCTGACCTCTAATCCTGCTGCAACTGCAGTTCCTTGAACTCCTGCTTTCAGGGTTGGAACTACAAATATTTTGAATCTGAAATTCCTCCATATAGGAAATTTGTACTTTTCCCATAATAATTCTTGGTTTCCCTGTTTGATTGTTTTGTTTCTGGATCAAGATGCCAGTTCAAAAGTGAAGAAGAGAAGGTGGGTCCTTGTCAGCACTGTGTCAATTGCGGGAATGATCCTCCTAGGCCTAGCCGCGACCTTGCATGTTCTGAGGAAGAAGAAGCTAAAGAGAAAAGGTAGTTACTTATATTCCTTGAAGGTCCACTGTGTGGTACAACAGAGGGAGCAAGGGAATGACCTGGCTTGAATATATGATTAATGAATTTATCTAGGCCTGGTATTGGGTCAAGTTCAGGTTTTCTTTGAACTTGACTGGCCTTAAAGTGACCTCAGCCTCATCCATGGCAATCGCTACTTAGGACCCAACATTTTGACAAATTATATTTTGCTTAATTTGTATTCCTTCCATTCTCTGATTTACAGTGAAAACAGAACAAAGTAGTGAAAGTGCTAAAACCAATGAAAGACAGGAGGATCTAGACTTACCATTATTTGACTTAGGTACGATTTTGAATGCCACCAACGAATTTTCAAGAAACAATAAGCTTGGAGAGGGTGGTTTTGGACCTGTCTACAAGGTAAGAATCTGCTCTTCCTTTATATTGATAATGATACATTGCTGTGCAGTTCGAAAGATGGTCTATATCCCTAGTCTTTATGATATGGAAGGTTAAGCATCAAGGTCAATATGTTATCATTTTGATGCTAGTATATGAGGTAGAACTTTGTGAAACTTCTTTATCGGGATATAAAATTTTTAGCATGCAAATATGCTTTCAAAAGTATAAAATTTAGTCCCCATGCTTTTAGTGAAAGTGCATAACCTTTTACAGATATGCCTTCAGAAACTCAGAGCACAAACTGACAATGAGGGAACCATGAATAATTTGTTTATTTGAAGAGTACACTTCTTTGTTCATAGATCACTTAAATCATACAGAAATGACTACTGATGGTCAACATTCTAACAGTCATGTCTAATGATAATTTCGGGGTATATTGCAAGATGGAAAAGAAATAGCTGTGAAGAGGCTGTCAAAAGATTCTATGCAAGGACTTGATGAGTTTAAAAATGAAGTTATATATATATCCAAACTTCAGCACCGAAATCTTGTGAAGCTTTTAGGATGCTGCATTCATAAAGAAGAAAAGATGTTGATCTATGAGTACATGCCCAACAAAAGCTTGGACTTCATTTTTGGTTTGTCTCAAAAACCCCAATATATTTAGTCTCATGAGATTGCTTGAGTGATCTTTGTCCTTTGTTTCTCTAGACATATTCCTTCATTATATTCTAGACTGAGTTTTGACCAAATGGTTCCAAGATAAACCACTTCCTTCTGTTTTCTTTTTTCTAGTCCATCTAGGTCTTCTATAAACCATGGGGATTTTGAACCCTTAGTATTCTGACAATTTTTCCTTGTCACTGAGAATAATTTTCATGTTTTTGGGCATTACACATTTTTTCTAGCTGAATCTCTCATATGAAAATTTGAAATTCATTCGAATCATTTTCTACTTTTCAAGAATTCAATAAGTATAATGGATTAACCTGAATTGACACAAAAAATGACAGATCAAATGCAAAGCATGGTACTAAATTGGCCTAAGCGCATTGCCATTATCAATGGTATTACTCGAGGACTTCTTTATCTTCATCAAGACTCCAGGCTCAGAATAATCCACAGGGATCTTAAAGCAGATAATATTTTACTCGATAATGAGATGAGCCCCAAAATCTCAGACTTTGGCATGGCAAGAAGTTTTGGAGAAAATGATACTGAAGCAAATACCAAAAGGGTGGTCGGAACATTGTAAGTACATCTAGAAATGTTGCCAATACTTTATTTTCATTGCATATAATTTCATATCTTCCTTCCATGGTCTTCTACAGTGGCTACATGTCTCCAGAATATGCTAGTGATGGAGTATATTCAGTAAAATCCGATGTTTTCAGCTTTGGTGTTTTGATGCTGGAGATTGTTAGTGGGAAGAGAAACAGAGGATTTAACCATCCAGACCACTGCTTTAATCTTCTTGGACATGTAAGTATTGAGTGATATCTCCCTATTTTTTTGCAATAAAACCACTACTGATCTTGCTTTGAATGGTCTAGGCATGGATACTCCATATGAAGGGCAGACCTTTAGAACTGATTGACGCATCCTTGGGGGAGGCCTATAATCAGTCTGAAGTGCTACGTGCACTCAACGTGGGACTATTATGTGTACAAAGTAATCCAGATGATCGACCAAACATGTCTTCTGTGGTTCTGATGTTGGGGAGTGAGGGTGCATTGCCTCAGCCTAAAGAGCCTGGTTTTTTCACCCAAAGGATTATGATGGAAGCAAATTCATCACTAAGCAGGATGGCAGCTTTTTCTGGTAATGAATATACCATTACGCTCATATATGGTCGATAGAACGAATTTCATGTTGGTTTTTTCGTCTTGTCCTGAGATTCATGACTGTAATAACTGTTGAGGATGCTGAAGGTTTCAACTCATTTTGGTGTCTTCCCCAACCATAAAGCTTGGAATAGTACATACACCCATATAATTAATGAGTTTTGTGATGATATATTCAGAATGGAATTTGGTGGTGTATTGCTCAACAGTCTGGTTAGTCTTTATCAATCCCACTTGTATGTTCAATTAACACAAATTTTCTTTATTAAAGTTCAATAATAGAAGCTGCATCGAATGGGTTTTCCAGTACACATTTGGAACTAGTTTTTTCAAATATACCAGTCTTTCATATGCTGTTACGTCTTGGAAACCCCTGACTCTGCTTTTGGTGTTTCTTCATCTCTAAAGAGGGGCTCACTTCTGTTTTTAATATTTTAAATAAGTTCTGAGAATGTTAATAGCTCAACTGTTTCAAGGCTGGTGTTAAAAATCCTGACAGCAACGTGCAGCATTTCATGGAATCAGGATCATGCTGCCCTTGCAGATCCTTCAACTCCTACTTTCGTAGTTTTGTTCCATGGTTTCGCTGCTTAATTGCTTTCCATCTGGGTCAGGATGCTTTTGCAAGTATAAATAACAGCTCCAAAGGGAAGAAAAGAAGCTGGGTAATTGTCAGCTCCATGTTACTTATGGGAACTATTCTCCGTAGCCAAGTCCTCACCCTGTATATGCACCAATATTTGGTTCCAATACATGTGTCCAACAAAAGGTTGGGCTTCTTCCTTTGTGGTTTGGTCCTCTGTCTTTAGATAAAACACAGATAACTTCATACCTAATTCTGATGCCAGGAACCCATCTTTAGAAGGGTCATCCGTGCTCCTCCATGATGATAGGAACCGATCCAGACCTGTCACCCTGTTTCTTCCAAATTCCATGCCTTTGTAGAAGAGTATTGCATGAATAATCAAAACTCTGCCATGGAAAGTTCCCTGTATCACTGTCATTTGCATTTTTTCATGACAAAATGTACAGATTCCAAACGCTGAGCATTTGGACTCTCTGCATGAATTGGATTACGATATGATGCCATTAGCAAGACTGGGAATGGCAAGAGTCCCCTTTTTTCCATGACCTTTAAGATTCCTTATGAAGTAGCTGAGTGGGATTTCTCTGTAGGAAACCCATACAACTGTCTCCCTAGCCACTTTCCTGTATCATATCCGCATGTATGAATTTGTGGAATTATCTGGCCAGAAAGAACCCAATTGAAACCTTCCAACAGCTTCATTGATTATCTCACCATCAATAATGAGCTGATTTACGGTTAATTTACTTGGAACAAGACAATTTTAGTTGCTTGGCCATGACCAATCAATCATTTTCCCGGGATATATATTCTGCCAATAAGTGGCATATATTCCCTTGAAATAAATAACAAAATCAATCCCAATTTGCATCTGGAATATACTTAAATCTCACATGTCAGCCCCACAAAATTATTAAGCACATTTTTGTGGTTTTGTTATGATTTCTGTCCATTGTTTAGATAATAAACTTTTGTTCTTGATGCTAAAAGATTAAAAGTTCATATTTTTTCTTTTGTTTTTTTTTTACTTGATTCAGATATGTTAAGATGGTAATATCATTGAATTATTCTAGAGAGAAACCAAAACCCTTTTTAGAAGAAACAAACGACACACAAAAGACCAAAAACAAAGTCCAGGTTTCCCCTACAACATGCAAGTGATTAGTATTTTTTTAAAAGAATAGCTTTCATTATAAGGTCGACTTCTATTATTGAACTTATATCTATGAATAATCTTCATTATATATAAAAAGCACCAGAAGAGATTGATCACCTGATGACATCTTAGATGAGTCTGTTGTTGGAAGAGAAGCAGTATGGTTGAGAGAAGCGACCAAAAGTAGTTGAAACTTAAGCTTATATGGTGGATTGAGTGCCAGAAGAAGAATTTGCCTCCATCATATTCCTTTCAGCTAAGAAACAAGGCTCTTTAGGCTGACATAGTGCACCCTGGCTACCCAACATAAGAACCACAGAATGCATGCTTGGCCGACCATATGGGAAGCATTGTACACATAATAGGCCTAAATTGATTTGAACGTAGAACTTCAGATTGATAGCAGGTGTTCCCACTGATGCATCAATAAATTTTGAAGACCTACCTTCAACATAGTCTCCATGCCTAGACAATTGAAAACAGGATCAGCACTAATTCTATTGTAGTGAAGGAAGTCAATATTACGTAATACTTACATACCCAAGAAGGTTAAAGCTGTGCTCTGGGTGACAGAATCCTCTGTTTCTCTTCCCACTTACAATCGCACCAAAACACCAAAGCTAAAAACATCAGATTTTGTGGAGTGCAGTTCTTCACTTGCATACTATGGACATATAACCTTTCTAGGAAACCATTGAAGAAGGGGATGAATTTACAAGCAATGGGTACTCTAGTATGTTCATATCATTAAATGTATTTACAATGTTCCAGCAACTCTTGTTCTGTTTTCTTCAGTTTCATTTCCTCCAAAACTTCTTGCTATTCCAAAGTCTGAAATTTTTGGGCTCATTTCATTATCTAGTAAAATGTTTTCTGCTTTGAGATCTCTATGGATTATCCTGAGTCTGGAATCTTGATGTAGATGAAGAAGGCCTCAAGCAATCTCATTGACAATGAGCTTAGGCCAGTATAGTACCATGCTCCGCATTTGGTCTGTACATTTTTTTGTCAATCAAGTTAACCCCTTCTAATACTCTGATTGTTGAATATTTCAAGAAACAAATGATTTCAAATTCCATGAGAGTGGCTAAGAGCAATGACATGTAAAATTGAAAGTGAGTATGATTGATGCTCATTTTCAGTGATTAAGGAATGTTATCAAGGAGAAGTAAATGGATAATGGATCTTAATCGGAGGGATCCAAACCCCTAATTGTTTATAGAAGAGCCAAAAGGTTAGAGAAAATAGAAGTAAGAAATATTTTCTTGATAAATGCATCTATGATTTATTTTTTTCCCAACAATTTTTCTTAGGATTTGGTCAAATCCATTGTAAATAAAGAATTTCCCTAGCATGCATAAGAGAAAAGAGAAACAAAAGAGAAGTCACTCAACTAGACTAATCAAGCAAAACGTATAGGGGTTTTAGAGAGCCAAACCAAAAATGAACAGGTCCAAGATTTTGTTGGGCATGTACTCATAGATCAGCATCCAAGAAGCTTTACAAAATTTTCGACTGCGGAAGGTCTGCAATGGATCCAACTTCATTTTTGAACTCATTCAATCCTTGTCTAGAATTTTTAGACAGCCTCTTCACAGCTATTTCTTGTCCCTCTTGCACTAGCCCCTGAAAACATTACTCAGTATGATAGGTCAATGACCAAACTTACAGTTTCAAAATGAAGAGCCCTAAACAAGATAGTGACATAAAAATGTTGGAACATACACTGGCATAAAGACATCAAAGCCATATACTGGCCTTACTGCTTCATTTAGATACCCATGAGGATTGGGGACATGGACTATTTCCCAAAAAGCAGAGTATATATCCTTACCTTGTAGACACATCCAAAACTACCCTCTCCATGCTTAATGTTGATTGAAAATTTATTGGTGGCATTCAATAATGTGGCCAGTCAAATAATAGTAACTCTAGATGCTCCTGGCTTTCATTAGTTTCACCTCCTGAATCGTGTTCCATATTTCCTGCAAAAGGGGGAATGGGATGAAGAATTATACCATACATCAATTGTATACACACAAAACCTGAACTTGACCCATTTCCAAGCCTCAATCAATTCATCCTTTATCAAATCAAGTCAGGACATTCCCTTGCTCCCTGTTGAACAAGACATAGTCAGACATCATGTGGAACTTTTTACTAATACATATAGTGATACAAGTACTATGACTAGTTACCTTTTCTCTTTAGCTGCTTCTCCCTCTTCTTCAGCATGTACAAGGTCATGAATAGGCTTACATGAATTATTCTGGTAATTGATATAGAGATGAAAATGATCTGCTTTGGTTTCTTCTTGGAGCTGCTATTTGTGCTTGAAAAGCATCTTGTTGACCCAGATGGAAAGAAACTAAACAGGAAAGCCAGGAAATTAAATAGAAAAACAATAAATTCCAATAAATTCACATCAGCTATGTTTGAGAAAGAGGTAAGCCTTTAAGTTGCAGAATCAAGGGATAAAAACCAGAGGCACATATGCAAGGTGAACAACTGATTAAAAACTTTTGAATAAGTATACCAGTTGTCCTCCAGGAAATTTGTATCAGAATTATGTCAGGTAAGAAAAAAATAAGTTCATACCTAATTCTGATGAAGACATCCTTACATAAAAGTCTAGTCCATTTTCAGCAAACTCTCTGATATCAATCAAGTCATTGAACCAGAGCAAGCATACACTTCCCCCTCCTCTGATATCTGAATCTGCATAAGCAGTGCACAGCAGTTCCTCAAGCACAGGAATGCACATTCCTTAAGGTTCATCCTTTCATTAAACCAGGAGTTCTGTGTGTCTGGCAGTTTCACACCAGAGTACTTTACAAATCCATCACCCTTCTGAAATCCAGTGGAGTACTTCAAACGCATTCATTTGACCAATCTACCATGTCCCAATTGCTTTAGAACTTTGGCCTAAATCCTTTCATACAGTCACATTTTGGAGATTGGTAAATCTTACAGATGCCATTCGCGCCATAGAATGCATAATTGTCAGACATCCTTCTGTGCAGATGAGTAAAGAGTCCTATTATTTATGTAACCACAATGTGTCACCATTAGGAGTTATCAAGAGCCTCATAATTACAGAGCTGTAAACAATATTATAAATACAATACATCTCCTTTCCATTAAAAACAAAATCATATGCATAAACCGGGATTGCTGTCAATTGAGGTAACCCACTAAATTAAATACCATTCCATGGTCCAGCACAAAACTTTAAAGCTAAACCATTGCTGATAAGTAGTTGCAGAAATCAACAAGGATCAATCCTATAAATAAAATAACCTTTGAATGATCACCAACACTCTTCCATGGTGACAGGAACCAATCCAGGCCTGTTATTCTGTTCCAAGCTTCATGCCTGGTATAAGAGTATCACATGGATAATCAAAACTCTGCCACAGGAAGTTTTCTAGGTCACTGTCATTACCATTTTTCATAACAAGATTTCCAGCTCCAAAAGCTGAGCATTTGCATCCTGTGCAGACCATGATGAATTAGAAGACCAAAGAATTTCTATTAGTACCATAAAGAACAACAAGAATTCCCTCATGAGTGACCTTTAAAATTCCTGATGAATCAGTTAGTGGACTTTCTCTATTGGCAATCCATACCACAGTCCCATTACACACTTTCTTGTACCATATCCAAAGTATTGATTTTTGGAGTTACCTGGGCTGAAGACACCCAGTTCAAAGCTCCCACCCGCTGAATTGATGGTCTCACCATCTCTAATGAGTTGATTTATACTTATGGTGTTTTCTGCAATGGAGATTATCAAGAGGAAGAATACATAAGAAAAGATAAATACAACTGTTGTAAGAGCATCCATAGTGTTCCTAGATAAAAATTGCCTGAAATTTAGGTGCTTTCCAAGTCTCCTTATATTTTAGGGCATAGTGTCCTTCATACGTCATAGTCAATGTAGTGTTCTATTGGTAGGCCATAGCTCCAGAAATCTATCAATATGAACATTCAATTCTTTTCTTTGAATATATATCTATGTTATTAGGTGGTATGGTCCCCCTGAATTGAATATTTTTTTGATTTGTATGACTTAAGAGTTAAGAGAACATCAATATCCATCATCATACAGAATGATCCAGTGGTCATCATCATCTCCTATATCAAAATTTGATTTTCTGTGCTTCTTAAAATGGAATTGGGATTAGTTTATCCCTTGAATGCACTTATTGAGTTTTCACATGAACAATCTCACATCTGTTTTAGAAGAATTACAGGGTGAAGTAAAGACCAAGAACAGAATGACTATTGCAGCAAATTCTCTTTCCTTGCCAAGGTATCCAGGATAAAAATGACAGATAAAAATGCATACAGGGAAAGTTTAAATGCTATATCTTCTATTATTAAATTTTAATTAATACTGATGAATGGCTTCCATAATACAAATAAGAGACATGGGCAAAGACTAACCACAGACTGCATAATCAGCTAAAACTGGCCCTTGCTTTTCAGGGCAAGAATTTGGTCCCAAGACATTCCTCTGAGAAAAAAGACCAGGCTATCTAGGCTAAGATTCGAGAAATCAGAACCATGGAAGACATGCTTTGCCTTCATCTGGCTATCACAGTACACATAATCAAGGTTGAGATTCGAGAAAATCTAAAATATCACCATAAAAGAAAAAATTTGGCCTTGGATTATGCACACTTTTTGTGAATCCACCTAGCATTTGTATCTAGCATTTATTCATCTTTCTGATCAGAAATGGTAGGTGAGAGGAAAACACTGGTTGCCCACCATCTATATAACCTTGTCTACTAGTTCATAGATTGTCATTAAATTTGAATAGTTCTGTAAGTATCAACATTGTGTTTTCTATCCTTATATGAATATCTTTTTAGTTTCTAAATAATTTTTTTTCTTTCTTATGTAGAGATTATCAGGTTCCAACAAAAATCAATAGGGTGTAAGATGGAGCTACCAAGTAAGTTCAATAACCACAAGAAATCACTTCAACAAGGAATCTCACTTTTAGGAAATGGTGATTTGATTTCAAACAGCAAGCTTATTGCACTGGTGGTGGATAGCAATAGAATTTGGCAAATATTTGAGAAAGCAAATTTAGAATCTCAAGATGTTGAGACCCAAGTGATGGGAAGTGGGAGACATGTTGTGGATCTCTTGGCCTCTAGGGCAAACTTCAATATCATCATCATGGCTATGGTACTCCCAATCAAGAATGGAGTTGAAGTGAGCTTATCATTTTTGTATTGTGAGTGCAAAGTGTGCTAAGAGTGCAACGTGTACTCCACATGTAATGTGTGGTACTTGTTCACCTTTCTTATTATGCTTATTAATTTGCCAACAATATAATTTAGAAACAACAAAAAGAATCTACCAAACTCATGAGATGCATCCTAATTATGATTTCTGTAATACACAATCATGCTTTAGAAACAACAAAAAGAATCTACCAAAGTCATGAGATGCATACTAATTATGCTTTCTGTTATACACAATTATGCTAACATGCAACATGTACTACTCATGTGATGCATAGAATTTTTCACCTTTCTTACTATGCTAATTAATTTGCCAATATAATTTAAAAACAATGAACAGAATCTACCAAAGTCATGCTAAATGATGCTTACTAAATTACTAATTATACTTTCTGCTATACACAAGGATCAAACCATCATTCAACCTTTTATATGATTACATTATTTGCTAGACTCCTAAGTATTTTTCCAATTTATTTATACTAAACTTTTTGTGTATTTTAGAAATATATGTTGTTTTCCCTTTTTAAAATACTATTGTTATTATATTTTTTGTTATTGTACTCATGTATTTTGTATTTTGTGTTATTCTACTATCATAGACCACTAGTCAGATTTAAGCAATAGGCATTCATGGCAAAATGTTGGGTGTTACTGCTTGCTCATATGAAAGGGAGAGGCAAGCATTTTTGGATGCTGTGTGGATGAGTTTATTGGGAAACTGCTTACAGAAGTTGGCCTCTGTTCTGAGAGAGGTCCAAGATGCCTAAAAGAGAGTTGATCCCAATGGAGGGCTCTATTAACTTGCTAAATAGACCCAAGAGAGGACTCTGTCAATATGTCAACTTGATTGAATGCAGAAATTCAGATAGATTGCAGGTGATCCCACTGATGCATCAATAAGTTGCGAAGACCTACCTTCCTAGACAATTCAAAGCAAGATCAGCAACAGTTTTACGACTATTCAAAGATAAGTGATTGTTTATAGATACCAGACGAACCAATTAGCTAAATAATGTATTTAAGTGCAGTATTAACCCCAAAAAAGTGCAGATAAAAGTCCAAATTTATTTTCTCTTCCCATATAATTCTGTGATCCAAATGAATTGTTCAATACAATCCCAATATATCGATATTAGCCTATCAAGATTAGCAAAATTTCCTTTTCAGACTTAAAAGAATTGCTGTACACTATGGTCCTCAAGATACCAAATCAATTGGAAGAGGGTGGAGCACGTGTGGGGCTAGGGAGGGCCATGGGGTCGGGCTTTGGAAGGAAATCAGCAAGGAAGGTTTGCTACTGCTCAATAATGTATCTTTCTCGGTGGGGGATGGTAAAATGGCGAGGTTTTGGAAAGACATTTGGTGCGGGAGCACCCCCCTTTGTGAGGCTTTTCCCTCTTTGTTTGATTTAGCGGGTTCTAAAGATGCGTGGGTTGCGGACTATTGGGATCCAATGGGGGAAGTGGGAGGGTGGACTCCTCTTTTCCTTAGACCTTTCAACGATTGGGAAGTGGAGGAGGCGGAGAGACTCCTATCGTCCATTCAAGGGAAGAGGTTGGATGCTGATGGGGAGGATAGGATGCTGTGGAGAGGGACGAAAAATGAGATTTTTACTGTAAAATCTCTTTACAAGTCTCTTGATCATAGCTATGCAGTATCGTTTCCGGGTAATATTATTTGGAGTCCATATGTTCCTTCAAAGGTGAGCTTCTTTGCTTGGGAAGCTTCTTGGGAGAAGGTCTTTACTCAAGATCAGCTTAAGAGGAGGGGTTGGATTCTAGCCAATAGATGTTGCTTGTGTTGCGTTGAAGAGGAAACGATAAATCATATTCTTGTTCATTGTTTTAAGACGAAGATTTTGTGGGATCTTTTGCTTTCTCTTTTTGGGGCCAATTGGGTGATGCCGTTTTCGGTGAGAGACACTCTATTAAGTTGGTATGTCTCTTTTAAGGACAAGAATCATAGAAAGGTTTGGCGGGCAGCTCTTCTCTGTTTATTTTGGACAATTTGGAAGGAAAGAAATAGGATAGTCTTCGATAACGGGGCTTTGTCGTCTCAAAGATTGAAAAACTCTTTTGTTTGTAATCTCTTATCTTGGGCTAATTCTTCTATAGTTGTAGGCCCTTTATCTTTGTTTAACTTTGTGGATTGGTTGGGTTCTTGTTGAGGGTCGGTGAGTACTTGTGTTTTTGTTGCTTGTTTTAGGTGTCTCTTGTATACTCCCTGTATGCTCTGGGTTGCCTTTCAAGCTCCCTTTCTCTAATATATCTTTGTGTTTTTGCCTATCAAAAAAAAAAAAAAAAATTGGAACAAAATCCTTTAGTAATACACTTGTCTATTCCAAATCTCTGGCATGACATGGTCACTTATTTTGTTAATCAACACAAGCCATCAGTAATATTAATACCAGAAACATAACTTCCTAGGCTGCCAGAAATTTTTTCTTTCGATAAGTAAACACCAATATATTAGCAAAGGCAAAACGCCGCGAAGCATACAGGGAGTATACGGGGCGACAAGTGCCACAAAACAAAGGACCAAAAAACAACAAAAAACCCACCAACCCTCAACTGGAGGCTATCCACTCCAGGAAACCTATAAGGGACCAGGACTCCACACCATTATACAATTTTGCCCACCCCCACAAATTACAGACAAAAGAATACTTAATTTTCTGTATAGCTAACTCCCCCCCCCCCCCCCCCCTAAATGCTAATCTATTCTTTTCTTTCCACACCGTCCAAAAAATAAACAACGGTATGGATCTCCATATTCTCTTCCTCTTTTTGCCCACAAAGGAACCCTTCCAGTTGATAATCACCTCCTTTACAGTTTCTGAAAAAGACCCACTGGGCTCCAAACAGGCTAAGAACCATCCCCCACAACACACTAGCCACTGTACAATGTATAAGAAGATGATTAGCATTTTCCTCATCACTACCACATAAGTAACACCGGTTAGGGATTTGCCATCCTCTCTTTTGAAGCCTATCAATAGTAAGGATCCTCCCCCAAGTAGCTTCCCACGCAAAAAACGCTAACTTGGAAGGCACATTCTCCACCCAAATCAGAAAATTTGAGAAGGCTATAAGGAGCTGAAGCACCCCCAAAGTATCTTTTCTTTTTTTCAGAGATGATTTAAAATAATATTAGGAGAAGCCTAACCCCTTAAGAATATCAGGAAACACCAAAAGAAGAGTCAAGATTTGCAGGATATTACAACATACAAATAACTGGAATATCTGAAAAAAGAATATATCTATTCAATTGTGTATTGGGAAATTTTATGTTGTGCAGCTTCTATTATTGAACTTAAACAAAGAAAATTGGCTTTCGTTCCATGTACAAGTGGGACTGGTAAAGACTGGCCAAACTACATAACCTGGCTGAATAAACTTGGAGAAGCTAGTGACATGAATGATAGGTCATTGGGAAGACTGCTATTAATTGCATCACCCATCTTTGATCAGTACTGAACTACCATCACTGCTTTCATGAATAATCAACCACCTCAACAAGACAGAAAAAGTCAACATGAAATGCCTTCTATCGACCCTCTAATATTGTAATGGTGTGTTCATTGCCAGAAAAAACTGCATGCTTGCATTGTAAAGAATCTGCTTCCAGCATATTCCTTTCAGTGAAAAAACCAGGCTCTTTAGGTTGACGTAATGCACCCTCACTACTCAACATCAGAACCACAGAAGACATGTTTGGTCGATCATCTGGATGACGTTGCACACATAATAGTCCCACATTGAGTGCACGTAGCACTTCAGATTGATTGTACGTGTCACCCACAGATGCATCAATCAGTTCCAAAGGTGTACGTTCCATATAGAGTGTCCATGCCTACACCATTCAAAGCAAGATCAGCAGTAATTTTATTGCAATCAAATAGAGAGATACCACTCGATACTTACATGCCCAAGAAGATTAAGGTCATGGTCTGGGTGGTTAAATCCTCTGTTTCTCTTCCCACTAATAATCTCTAGCAGCAAAACCCCAAAGCTAAAAACATCTGATTTTACTGAGTACACTCCATCAATGGCATATTCTGGAGACATGTAACCACTGTAGGAGACCATTGAAGAAAGATATGAAGTTACAAGCAATAGAAATAAACTGGTGACAACATTTCTACATGTACTTACTATGTTCCAACTACTCGTTTTGTTCTTGCTTGAGTTTCATTTCCTCCAAAACTTCTAGCCATGCCAAAGTCTGAAATTCGTGGGTTCATCTCATTATCAAGTAAAACATTATCTGCTTTAAGATCCCTGTGGATTATTCTGAGCCTTGAGTCCTGATGAAGATAAAGAAGCCCACGAGCAATACCATTGATAATGACAAAGCGCTTAGGCCAATCTAGTACCATGCTTTGTATTCCATCTGTCAATTTTTTTTTTTATTCAGTCAGGATAATCCATTCTACTTATTGAATTCTTGAAAAGTTGAAAATAATTCTACAAACAAATGAATTTCAAATTTTTCATTGGAGTGACTCATGCCCATTCTCAAGGACAAGAAAAATTTGTCGGAGGAGCATTAAAAGGATAGTGATTTTTCACATTAGGGGTTCAAAACCCCCATGGTTTATAGAAGACCCAAATGGACTAGAGAAAAATGAAAGCAAGAATTCCCTAGATGGTTCATTATCTTGGAAGCATTTGGTCAACAATCAATCTCTAATATAATGAAGGACTATGTCTCAAGAAATAAAACACAAAGATAGATCACTAAAGCATTCTGAGACTATTTATATTGGGGTTTTAGAGAGAAACCAAAAATGAAGAAATTCAAGCTTTTGTTGGGCATGTATTCGTAGATCAACATCTTTTCTTCCCCATGAATGCAGCATCCTAGAAGCTTCACAAGATTTCGGTGCTGAAGTTTGGAAATGTATATAACTTCATTTTTAAACTCATCAAGTCCTTGATTAGATTCCTTTGACAGCCTCTTCACAGCTATCTCTTTTCCATCTTGCAACATACCCTGGAATAATCACTAGACAAGATTTTTAGAATTTTGACCATGGTAGGCATTTCTGTATGATTGAATTGATCTGTGAACAAAGAAGGGTACTCTCAAATAAACACATTATTCATGTTTCTTTCCTGGTTAGTTTGTGATATGAATTACAGAAGGCATATCTGTAAAAGATTTTGCACCTTCTATAAAACTTCACATTGAAACTTTTTACAGGGTCATTCCAAGTCTTTTTTTGCTAAAAGAATGGGGACTAATTTTTGTACTTTTAAAAGCATATTTGCACTTTCAAACTTTCAAATCCAAAGAAAGGAGTTTCAGAAAGTTCTGGCTCTAATACTTGCATCAAGGTGATGACATATTGACCTTGATTCCTAGAACTCCACATTATAAAGATTAGGGACATTGACTATCTTTAGAATTGCAGAGCAGTGTATCGATGTCAATATAAAGGAAGAGCATATTCTTACCTTGTAGACAGGTCCAAAACCACCCTCTCCAAGCTTATTGTTTCTTGAAAAGTTATGGGTAGCATTCAAAATTGTATCCAAATCAAATAATGGTAACTCTAGATCCTCTTGTCTTTCATTGGTTTCAGCTCCTTCATTATTGAGTTCTGTTGTCCCTACAAAATCAAAGAATCGAAAGAGTACAAATTAAGTAATATATAAGTAGTCAAAGTGTTCGATCCTAAGTAGAGATTGCCATGGATGAGGCTGAAGTCATTTTGGGGCCAGTCAGGTACAAAAAAAAACCTGAACTTGATCCATTACCAGGCCTAGATCAATTCATCAAAATCATGTAATCAAGTGAGGACATTCTCTTGCTCTCTTGAAACTTTTAGTAACACAAGGAATATAAATTTTTACCTTTTCTCTTTAGCCTCTTCTTCAGAAGATACAAGGTCACAACTAGGCTTAAGAGAATCATTCCCGCGATTGACACAGTGCTGACAATGACCCACCTTCTCTTCGTCACTTTTGAAATGGCATCTTGACCCAGAAGCAAAGCAATCATGCAGGGAAACCAAGAATTATAATAGGAAAAGTATACATTCCAATATGGAGGAAGTTCTGACCCTAAATATTTTTGTAGTTTACAACAATGAATTCAAGGAACTGCAGTTGCTTGAAGTTTTGCATGGAATAGTGAACAATTAGTGAAAAAAAAGAAAAAATTGTCATAAACATGGCAATACATAGCAATGTTTCTCCTTGAAGTCTTGTACCAAATTGATATTTCTCAGGTAAGGAATAGATAAAACTCATACCTAATTCTGATGCAGCCATCCTTATGTAGAAATCTTGCCCATTTTCAGTGAACTCCTTGACATCAATCAAATCACCAAACCAGAGCAAGCATCCACTTCCTCCTCCTTTGATATCTGAATTTGTATAAGCAGAGCAAGAGCAGTTCCTCAAGCACAGGGATGCACATTCCTTGAGGTTCATGCTTTCATTAAACCAGGAGTTTCTAGTGTCTGGAAGTTTGACACCAGAGCACTTTACAAACCCATCACCTTTCTGACAATCCAGTGAAGTTTTTCGTACACACCCATTTGACCAATCCATCGTGTCCCATTGGTATGGGAACTTTGGTACAAATCCTTTCATACATCCACATCTTGGAGATCGGTGTATGTTACAGGTGCTGTACGCTCCGCATAATGCGTAGCTGTCACAGTCATCCTTATATGCGGTTGAGTAGACATTCCAACTCTTGGTTCGACCAATCCATATCAAACGCTGTACGTTTCCATTAGGATTTAACACCAGCCTGGAAAGAACTGAGCTATTAACAAGCTTATAGGTAAAGTACATCTCCTTCTCATTGAAAACAAAAGAATAATTAAAAACTGGGTTTGGCCTCAATTCAGGAAACCCATTAAATCGAATACCATTCCATGGCCCAGACCGGAAAATCACAGTTGAGCCGCTCCTCAGAAATAGTTGTGGACATCCACTAGGATCAAGCCCATATGTAAAATCACCTTTAGAAGGGTCGTCGTTGCTCTTCCATGATGATAGGTACCGATCCAGGCCTGTCACCGTGTTCCTTCCATGCTTCATGCCTGGTAAAAGAGTATCGCCTGGGTAATCAAAGCTCTGCCATAGGAAATTATCTGGATCACTATCATTTCCACTTTTTATGACAAGATTCCCAGAATCCAAAAGTTGGGCAGTTGGATTCCTTGCCGACCGCGATGAATTAGAAGACCAGATGAGTCCATTGGACCCATTAAGAATCACAAGACTTCCCTGGTCGGTGACCTTTAAAACTCCGGATGAATCAGTGACTGGGAGTTCTCTGTTGGCAACCCATACCACTGTCCTAGGAGTCACTTTCTTGTACCATATCCCCAAGTATTGATTCTTTGAAGTACCCAGGTGGACAAAACCTAATTCGAAGTTCCCACCAGCTGAAATGATGGTCTCCCCATCTTTAATATGTTGATTTGCAGTAATGCTGTCAACTGCCGTGGAGATTCTTAGGATGGAGATTACATAGGAGAAAAGAAATACAAGTTCTGTAAATAAATTCATGATTTCATCAGGAAATGGGTGGCTGACGCCTCATTTGCTTCCCAAGTTTCCCAAGCCTCTTTCCTCTTCTCCTTCTTTCCCTGTGTTATCGATCTTTGATGAGAAAATAAAAAATAAAATAGAATAAAAGTATCAAAAAGCTGAGAGCGAAGAGGGGGATTAGGGGTTTTGTAGTGGATGATCCCCTCTTAAGAATTTATTTTAAGGGAATGAACAAAAAGGCCAAATAAAATAATGTAGGTCATCGATGAATGTTGACTCCTTGGCTTAAGGCCCCACCAAAAATTCAATGGGCAATAAGAGTTTTGTAAGTATGATATAGAAAGTAGTCAACTTTAAATTTTTATGCTTCTTTAAATTGAGTCATCTGAGATAATCTAATAAATGCCACAATGGCATCCTCAAATACCTCAATTCCACTATTTAAGGAAGACCAATCTTTCCTCTTCTGTAGGAGAATTTAAATAAGAGGTGAAGACAGTATTCCAAAGAAGGTTTTTCCCTTGCGGAAATTTGGAGGAATTTCTGTTCATACTTCCAACTCACAAATGAGTGGTGGCTCTGAATATAGTACAGATAAAATTTCATTGTGGAAATCCACTAGCAAGCTCTGCAGTTATATTAATGTATATGGTCCATTCTTTTCCTCATAAATTATGTAAGAGAAGGTGTTGGAGCAACAATATTGTCCGGCTACCTCATCACCTTTCATCATTGGGTGCACGACTTGAATTGGGCTAGATGTCTCAATTTTGGTTTTGTTTGGCACTACACTGTAATGAGAAGGCGAGAGGTAGAGAATAAAAGGAGAAGTGAGGGACCCATGGCACTCATCAAGGAAGATAGTTAAATACTAGTTAAACAATCAAAGCTGAAAGAAAAAAAGGAATGACAAAAGGGATAGCCAATGAAGAGGAAGTAGGGCGAGTAGGAAAGCTGGATAAAAGAAGGCTTCTAGGGCTTGAAAAAAGAATCACTGATTCAAGGGGTTCTCTAATGGCTCTTCTCTCCCCTTGTTTTCAACCATCGTGTGTGTGTGTGTGGTGAGAAGAGATTATTTTTTTTTTTCTTTATAAAAAAATTTCTGAAGTTATTAAGAGATTGTATCCGTGGGCACTAGGATTGAGTTGTTGGAGTTGCATTGATTCAATTCTGTATAAGGTATACTTCCCCTCTCTATATTCATTCCTTTCCTTCATTGTCATTTCTGCAAATAATAGTTTTGTAAATACAATGGTATATTGCGGATGAGATTTGCATAAGTTGAATTAGTAAACTAATTTAATTTGATGATTCGGCTTATGATGTATTTATTCTTTTCTTTGTTTTGTAGATATCATGTACTAACTTTTTCTTTCATTTATTACTTATTCTTTTGTTTGAATTTATTTATCCTACGGTCTATTGGATTTCATGTTTCAGCATTAGCATTTTTTTTTTCAATAAACTTAAAACTATTTTTAAAAAATTACTTGAAACCATTTTATTAAATAAAATGTGAAAAAATGTTATTTTAATTTAGATAATCACCTAAGAAAGGGATGGGAAAGTGAATTTTGCTAGGATAATTCGGATTTCTCTATTTCCTAACCTCGGGTCATGTAGGGGTAATGTTATTTTAATTTAGATAATCACCTAAGAAAGGAAGGGGAATGTGAATTGTGCTAGGATAATTCAGATTTCTCTATTCCCTAACCTCGGATCATGTAGGGGTGATGCATCTATCCTAGACTTTTTATAGATCTAACACAACAAAAATAAATAACATTAAAATCCATTATTCATGTAGATTTAGAGTTAGAATCGAAACTATGATTTAGATTTTCCTAGATCAATTTTTGTTTCATAAACACTTTGAAATCGTAGTGGTCACCGTAGAACTCGTCTACCCAACAATCTTTTACCTGATCTTTCCCTTTATGGGTCTTGGCGGGAGAAAAATATGGACTTTTCTTTCTCTCTAAAGAGTGACTAGAGTTCCTTTCTTTGGAATTTAAAAAAATATGAGAGGAAGAATGAAGCTCTAGCCCCTTTTTAAGGGGTTTATATAGGTTTTCATGTAGGTTTAAATGACTTGAACCCAAATTAGGTTTGAGCCACTTAATCCAACCCACTTGGGTCCTAATTAATTAATTAACTCTAATGAGCTCAAATTAATTAATTAGTTTAGTCATAAAATCTAATGCAACTTTGCAAATTTACTAAAATGCCATTATTGCACACTTATGAATTATATACCCAAAATACCCTCAAAGCATTTGCCATCATGAAATAAAAACTCGACTAGAGACCATTGGGACCCATAGGAAAACACTAGTTCTTTCATAATCCAATTCTGAAGTTCACTCAACATTCCACTAAAAATAGTCAATTGCATTCCAATGTCCTATGAAATTACAATAAACATAGCTCAAGTCCGTAACCTACAATTCATTACATGTAGACTTTCCATGAACTGGTGTTTGTAATTTAATAAGATGGTGTTATCACCTATCAATATTATCTCTCAAATCCTTAAGTTGTAAATCTCACTTATTATGTGATCAACTGATATACTTTAGATCTAAAGAGTATATGTCAAATTTCATTATAAGAACTACTACGATCACAATTTTCATGATCACATATCCTTTAAATTACCCAAGGGGACACTCTGTCGTAATCCCATGAAATATCATAGTGTCTCTATTGAAAATACCTATTGCCACTAGCCTCCATCAATAGTGACCTAATCCGTAGGGGTATTGACCACGATCTCACTCATAGGTCAAAGTCTCCTATTGATTTTGACACAAACTTAATATTCTTTCAAGGTTGAGAGTCCATGTAGTAAGTAACTTGGTGAATCATGACAATCGATAGTGTTACATAATGATTCACTGTAGGTCTTATTTAGTGTGCATCATATACACTAGTGCACTTACCATGGGAAACCTATTACGACAGTTAAGATAAGTCATCCTACTAATTAGGAGATGGTGCACTACAGTCTTTACTGAATTATCCAAATCCATAAATTAACTGTGGATAACTTATCTACTTATAAAGAATACATGACTTGTATCATTTGTGCAACTCTTAATGCACACCTAAGTCATATACAATGTAAAAGATATGAGCTAAATGCTCAAATCAATGTCAGTGCATAAAAGGAATAACTAGGGGATGGTCAAGTCTAACCTTGTTACATTATGTCTTGCCTTTAGGGGCTTAATCCTAACAAATTGAATGTTAAAACTTTTTCGAAAATAATTATATATAAATAGGATATGGAGATAATAATGAATAAATAAAGAGAAACAATAAGAAATTAGGAGAAGAAGATTGCAATTATAATAGTTCAATAAGCCATTTATGTCCACTCTCCTTAAGTTCCCAACTAAGTGAGGGTTTCCACTATCGTCAAGACTTGAACTATAAGCCTTCAATGTCTACACTTGGATTCCAATGTTCTAATGGACATTTACAACTTCTTTAAGTAATCAACCTACTTAAGTAACTTCTCTCACAATAGGTAAGTTATAAGAATGAATTTATGAACACCAAACCTAATAGCAAGTTAGATTCTCAATATAAGAAAGAATTAGGATGGACTTGAAGATGCACAGAAGAATTCACAACTTAAGAAATGAGTGCACTTTTGGAAAAGCTTTGAATAAGAGAAAACATAATTTTTCAATTGAATACATTTATTCTCTTATCAATAAATACTCTAAAACTCTTCAATGTATAGTTTTCCAATTTGGGGACCTTAGAAGCCATAACCAGGGCTCGATCAATTGAGTAACTAATTTGACCAGTTCACAAGTTGTTGTGCATTCACTGGTAGGTAACCATTGACATTCAAACTCTCAATACTGAGCATTCAATTCTACCAGTGGAGGCTCTACCACAATTGGTTGAACATATGCTACTAGATAAGAGAGAAGGTGCAAAGTGCACCTAAATCGGTTGAGTCCAACCAACACAACCAATTACTTACAACCTTGATTGATTGCACTATAAAGTGCTTAAACAACTATCAATATATTCACATTCTTAAAACCTTTTAAGATAAATTTAGAAAGAATTTGACTCAAGATTTTGATAAAAAAAAAAAAAAAACAAGAAACCATCAAATTCTTTGGTAAGAAATGATCTTTTAAGTTTAAGGATGGATGATTTTAAACCATTAAGTGCATAAAAACGATTTAGACTCAAGTGCACCAACAAATGTTAATCTTAAAATTAATCTTTTAAGTCTTCATGGATCCAAATTCTTCACGGTATTGATTTTCCTCCAAGGTTGCTTGAGCTTTCTTTAAATTATCATAAGTGAACTTGAAATAATTAACTTAATTTGAACCATTAGTAACCATAACCTTGTGTGGACCCGCATTTTTCATGTGCGTCCCCACTCGATCGGCGAGACTCTCTTTTTATTTGTGAAAAATTATTTAGTTTTGGAAAAGTTGGAGCCGCCACTTATTTTATTTTTATTTTAAAGGGAAAATAAAACAAGAAAGAAAAACCCTAAAATATGACTCCATAATTTTTGGAAAAAACATGTCTTTGAAAAACCTGAGTCTAGGTCCGGGGATCAGGTTACTTATTGGGAAGGTATCTCTAGGAGGTAGCACCCTTCTAAGCTCTAAAGAGGCCTTTACTGACTAAATTGGGGAAATGGGGCAATTAATTGATTAATTGTAGATACCTAAGTAAGCTAGGTGATTTTCAGAAAGTAGCATGCTAAATAAGGAAATCAATCACAATAAAGGAGAGTTAGGGTGTGTACCTGAACCACTTCTTAACCGCTATCATAAAACATCAATGGTTAATTCAGAAATATGACACACGACATGCATTTTATCAAGGATGATCAAACAAGCATCGAGGCAATCAAGTATGACATCAAACAAGGGCAATAACATGCATATTCATGAAATTTTGGGAACGTACCTGGATAGTATATATAACTCCTAATGTGCTTCCTCAGGACATGGGGGTTAGATAATAAATAATAAATAATAAATCCTAGCATGCTTATCTAATTAATTAGCAAAAACTATCAGAATTCGGAATAATTAATTATCATACATATCTTGTATACAATTCCTAAAAAGAAAAATGTAAATATGATTACGATAAATAGTAGGGTGGTAGCAAAAGTAAATTTTGAAAAAAATTTCTTATGTAGGGGTTTCACCAATTCCCCAAATTAATATACATGAATTTAGCCTAAAATTATCCCATTTATTGGGACCACAAGCTCTGATTCGCGTTTTGTTCAAAACCAAAATTTTTGTTGAAAATTGAGAAGGATGCGAATTGATTAAGATACGGTTGCATATTATTTTTTAAAAAGAAAATAGATTTTGATTCTAGAGGCTTAAATGAATAATAAAAAAAATTTAAAAAGGGTTTTTTTTTTAGAAAAAGAGTTTTGTTTTAAAATAAAAGAAATTAATTTTTAAAATAACAAAAATAGAAAACAGAATATCAATCAAACCAAAAGGAAACAAAGATCACGAAATAAAGATTTTAGAAAATCTTGTCAATTAAAGTGGTGAGAGTAAAGGCCAACCTTCATGGGTTTCCAGTGGCCCTAAAAAAAAAAAAAATTGACCAACAATCACTAAGGCAACAAATTTATGACTTCCTAATCAAACAAACTAACAAAATTATCATCCAAAAACTAATATTTAGATTTCAAGAAACACATGAATAACTAGAATTAGACTAATTGGAATTAAAAATGTAAACTTTACCTCACAAGATCGATTAAACTAAAGAATTAAGATCGATAACACATTCAAATTAAAAATAAACTAGAATTTAAACTAATCGGAATTAAAAATATAAACTTTACCTTACAAGACCAATTAAACTAATAGATTAAGATCAATGACCCATTCGAATTAAAAATAAACTAAAATTAAACTAATTAGAATTAAAAATATAAATTTTATCTCACAAGATCAATTAAACTAAAGAATTAAGATTGATAACATTATTCAAATTAAAAATAAACTAGAATTAAACTAATTGGAATTAAAAATATAAATTTTACCTCACAAGACCAATTAAACTAATAGATTTAGGATCAATAACTCATTCAAATTAAAAATAAACTAGAATTTAAACTAATCGGAATTAAAAATATAAACTTTACCTTACAAGTCCAATTAAAGTATTTAAGATCAATAACACATTCAAATTAAAAATAAACTAGAATTTAAACAAATCGGAATTAAAAATATAAACTTTACCTTTCAAGTCCAATTAAACTAATAGATTTAATATCAATAACTAATTCAAATTAAAAATTAAACTAGAATTTAAACTAATCCGAATTAAAAATATAAACTTTATCTTACAAGTCCAATTAAACTAATAGATTTAAGATCAATAACTCATTCAAATTAAAAATAAACTAGAATTTAAACTAATCGGAATTAAAAATATAAACTTTACCTTACAAGTCCAATTAAACTAATAGATTTAAGATCAATAACTCATTCAAATTAAAAATAAACTAGAATTTAAACTAATCGGAATTAAAAATATCAACTTTACCTTACAAGTCCAATTAAACTAATAGATTTAAGATCAATAACTCATTCAAATTAAAAATAAACTAGAATTTTAACTAATCGGAATTAAAAATATAAACTTTGCCTTACAAGTCCAATTAAACTAATAGATTTAAGATCAACAACTCATTCAAATTAAAAATAAACTAGAATTTAAACTAATCGGAATTAAAAATATAAACTTTACCTTACAAGTCCAATTAATAGATTTAAGATCAATAACTCATTCAAATTAAAAATAAACTAGAATTTAAACTAATTGGAATTAAAAATATAAACTTTACCTTACAAGTCCAATTAAACTAATAGATTTAAGATCAATAACTCATTCAAATTAAAAATAAACTAGAATTTTAACTAATCGGAATTAAAAATATAAGCTTTACCTTACAAGTCCAATTAAACTAATAGATTTAAGATCAATAACTCATTCAAATTAAAAATAAACTAAAATTAAACTAATCAGAATTAAAAATATAAACTTTACCTTACAAGTCCAATTAAACTAATAGATTTAAGATCAATAACCCATTCAAATTAAAAATAAACTAAAATTAAACTAATCGGAATAAAAATATCAATTTTACCTTACAAGACCAATTAAACTAATAGATTTAAGATAAATAACTCATTCAAATTAAAAATAAACTAAAATTAAACTAATTGGAATTAAAAATATAAATTTTATCTCACAAAGGTCAATTAAACCAAAGAATTAAGATCGATATCTCATTCAAATTAAAAATAAACTAAAATTAAACTAATTGGAATTAAAAATATAAATTTTATCTCACAAGGTCGGTTAAACTAAAGAATTAAGATTGATAACTCATTCAAATTTAAAAATAAACTAATTAGAATTAAAAATATAAACTTTATTTAAACTTTCATGTAAATTAAAAATAAACTAGCATAGAACTAATGAATTGCAATCATAAAAGAGAGACATTTAATCTAAGAAAAATAAAAGATTGTTCGAAATCGAGATTTAAAAGAATTTATCACAAACAATTAATTAAACCAAACAACTAAAACCCAAACTAAAAAAAAAAAAAAGGAAATATGGTATCAAAAATCGAAAACTAACCTATATTGTATCGGAAAAAATACTCTCTTGATGTGTCAAAATGGCAGCCCAATTAGTCTTTCAGGTCCTCTACCGCTCCCAAAAAAAAAAAAAACACTCTTGCGTGTCTTGATCTCCTCTAAAAAAGATTACTTTTTGTATGTGAATTTCTACTCCAAAAGAAAAAAAAAAAATCTCCTCGCCAAAGAAAAAGTCTCCCTTGTCTTAGATCTCTCTCCTCAAGAAAAACAATCCCCCCCTCCAAAAATAAAACTTCTATCCAAAAAAAAAGGAAATCCACTTTCCTTTCTTATTTTCTACCCTTTTATAACCGATTCTCCCATGGAAATAATATATGTACTATCCTTCTAAAAACAAAATCTCCTCTTTTTCAAAATTCTGTTGATTCTTCTTCCAAATAGATGGCGGCCCGTTTCCTCATGCCCAAAAAGCCAAGAAATATGATTTAGAAAACTTGTAATAAGATAAAATAAAATAAAAATAAAAATAAAAATAATAAAGAAATCCATATAAGTCACACAAGTCATGTAAGCCATGCAATCATGCAAGTCATATAAGAAGTGGGTTTAAAAATGCTTAAATGGGCCTAAGGTGTTCAAGAAAGTGCCTAAGTCTAAATTAGGACTGCCAAGGTCATAATAAGGGGTTAGACAATCTTTCAACCAGAGTCTCCGAGGTGGTTCAAGAAAGGTAAATAGTGTGAGTAGATATGGGCCACCAAGGAGCTAACTGTAAAATATCGAACAAGTTCTAATAAGACATGTGTTAGGAGGACAAAATTGAGGGTCTACACCTTGTTTTGTGATTATCAAAACTTGATTAGGAGAATCCTTAGGTTAACATAAAATTTGAAACTATTTTTTAAGTAAAACTGAAATAATTTCTTTTAACTAAAAAAATAAAAAAAAAATTGGAATCATTTTGTAAGAGTAAATAAAAATCATGTTGTTGATTGAAATATTTTCTTAAATAAAATTTTAAAATAATTTTTTGTAATAAAAGAAAGTAAGAACCATTTTCTGAAAAAATAAATGAACTCAAATAATTTTATGGAAGTAAAATTGCATTTAGTTAAATTTCTTAGTAAGAAATAAATTAGAATCATTTTCTTGTAAATAAAAATTATAAATTTCATTTTCTTATGAACAAAATTGAAGGGAAGTAATTTTTTGTACATTTTACAAATAAAATTGTAAAAAAAAAAAATCAGTTTTCTAAATAAAAATTTTAAAAATCATTTTCTTATAAATAAATTGGATTAAAACATTTTTTTTATAGTAAAATTGTAAATATCTTCTTCTTATTAAAAAAGTAAATAGGTTATAAGAAAATTTCCTTGTAAACAAAATTATACTTTGAAACATTTCCCATAAATAAAAATAAATCAAATGTTTTTTAAAATAAATTGAAACTTTCTTTTGTAAACAAAAGTAAATTGAAATAATTGAATTGGAATAACTTTATTTTATTTTTTTATGTAAATAAAGTCTTTTGAATAACCTTCTCAATAGGTAACTTGACATTTTAATCTATTTTTGGTTCATAGATTTGTCTTTCCCCGATAAGAAGTCCCACAAGGTTTTCTTTATTATTTTATTTTCCCTTTAATCTATTTTTGGTTCACAGACTTGTCTTTCCCCGATAAAAAGCCCCACAAGGTTTTCTTTGTTATTTTATTTTCCCTATAGAAAGAACTAAAATAAGCAATAATTCCAAAATACCTAAAAATGATTTTCAAAAATATTTTTCCACCAAATCCAAATGTCACCATCAAGTGGGGATGCAACGATTCACATTTATAGAGGATATGTAAGTCTTCATCCCATTGGATCCTAATTAATTAATTAGTTCTATTGAATTTCAATTAATTAGTCAAATTCAGAAAGACAATTAATAAACTTTTGTGCAATCTTATGTTTACACATGAATAAAAAAACCCAAATATCCCTCAAAATATTATATCACTAAGGAATGTAAACTTGAGCTAGGACCATTGAGACTTATAAGAAAACACTAGCTCCTTCAGAACTAATTCTAAAGTTAATTCAACATTTCATTACAGAGAATCAACTCTACTCCAACATCCTATGAAATTAAGTTGAAAAAATGAATTGATTAAATCTAATTTAATCCATTTCTTTGGTATATAATCTACTAATAATTCATTGCATGCAATATCTCCATAAATTAGTGTTTGTAATTTAATAAACTAGAAGCTATCAACCTTTCAAGACTATTTTTACCATCTTTAAATCTCAAATATCTTCTTGTTATATGACAATTGACAAACTCTATCTCATCAAGAGAATATGTAAAATTTCATTATAGAAATTACTGTATCATCACAAATTTTAATAATAAGTCCTTAGGATTACTCAAGTAGATAGACTATCTCAATCCCATGAGATATCATAATCTCTATCTCGAGAATATTTGTGTTTTAATCAACAATGACTCAATTCATAGGTTCTCACTCATTGGTTAAAACCACTAAAGACCTAAACACTAGCTCAATATTCCTTAAAAATTAAGATTTTAGATTGAGAGCTCATATAACATAGTAGTTTGGTGAAATCATGACTACTCGATAACCAATGTTATGATTCATCATAGATCTTGTTCAATGTATAATCATATACATTACTGCACTCATCATGAGAAAGTCATTCCAATGACCAAGACAAGTAATCTCTCCAATTAGAAGGTCGTGTACTACAATCTGATATGGATTGCTTAAGTCTATGAACCATCAACTTATAAGGAACTCATGACTTAGATTTTCTATGCAACTCCTAAAACATCAAAGTTATGTACTATGTAGGTAACGCAGGCTTAAATGCTCAAGTCAATTATAATGCATAAATAGGATAATCAAGTGAAACCGAAATCATAATATAAATATTAATGAAATTATATATTGTTATATTATGACATGCTTTTCAAGGCTCTATCCTAAAAAATGACAATTCACTTTCTATCCTCCATGCTTTGTTTGTTCTACCGAATAGAATCTAACAAATGAGTTCACATTAGAATCTACAAATCTGAACCAATGCCAATTATACTTACAATACTAAAAGCTTGGGGTTATAGATTACTTTTGAGCCTATGTAATGGTCCTTAGAGAGGTACAAATCTTTGGAAGCAAAGCTCAAAACGATCTAAGCTCAAGTCACCAAGTTGAAAAGGTTGGACAACTCGGCCACTGAGATTGCTTAGAGCCAGGAAGAGGCACAGAACAAGAGTGATCGCTTTCTAGTTGAGAATAAGGTTTTACTTGTTTACCACAAGAAGGTGATTGAATAGGGTGGCAGGTGGCTTACTACACACAGAGCTGTAAAAGGCTAAGGAGGATTTGGTGACCTAGAAAGTGGAGCACGTAACTAATTTTCAGAGGCAGGTGGGTGATATGTATCTCTTTGGCTGCTAATAATGCATGAAAAAACACAAGATCATGGAGGATGTAGAGACTCATGAAGAGAACAAGGACGTGGGGATGGTCTTTGGCGCCAAGAAAGGGGCTGACCAACCTAGGGACTCTAAGCAACTACCTGGGATGGGAGTTGAAAATGAAGATCATCCAATCAAAGTTGGTGAATAATTTCTTTTGTCACTTTTCAATATTTTACCTTTTTGGCCCGTATGATGTTTAGACAATTTCCACTTCTTGTTCCCGAGAATGTTTGGTCAGGTTTGTTGATGCTTTTGGGCATAGTTTTCTAGTTCTTTTGTGTGAACTTTATTTTGTTATAGTTAGCATTCAGGCATGCTCTTTGCACAGTTTCACTTTTAACTAGCCATATTCAACTTCATAGATCAATTGAAGTGATGCCAAAAGTTAGATAATAGGATCACAATTTAGGGATATAAGTGTCAACGCCTATAACGGCATGGGGCATACTGGCCTTGATGCCTTGACTTTCATACCATGAAGATTGGAGACATGACTCTATATATTACTAATTCATAGATTATCTACTACCAAAAGGAAGAGCATATTGTGCGACTACTAGGACAATATGTATAACTCTTGCAGATTTGTAGGATACATATTACATCCAGTCTCCATTTTGGTATTAATTTCTATGATATTTACCATGAAGACAGGTCCAATCCACCCTCACGACATGTGAAAGCTTTTAGTACTAAAAATGATGATTTGAAGATACAAGGCAAGAACTGGGCTCAGGGGGAATCATTCCCATAGTCGACATACAGCTGAGAATCACCCCACCTTCATTTCTTCCATTGGGGTTGCTATTTGTCCTTGCAAAAGCATCCTGATCCAGATGGAAAGCAAATAAAACGGAAAACCATGTACTAAAGTAGGAAAAGCATTGATTCCAATAATGAAGGACCATTGATCCCAAATATATTCCTAGTATTCAACCATGGAAGCAGGAGTTTAGGCAACTGTAACTACTGCAGGATTGGGGAATCATGCATTATACAGAATCTGTTTAACTGTAATTGAAAGCTAAAACAGCATAATCTTGAATTTCTATGTGGACCAGTGCTAGACTTAAGAAAATTCATTTTTGTGCTTTATAGGAGAAACTATTTTCCTCCTAGAAGTTTTGTGTCAAATTTACCTTTCTTGTGTAAGGAACAGATAACTTCATACAAATTTTGATGCAGCTATCCTTTATATAAAGTTCTTATCTATTTTCAGCTATAGCTATCAGTCAAATCACTAAACTAGGCAAAGCATCCACTTCCTCGTCTATATCTGAATTTGCATAAGCAGTATCAGAGCAGTGAGCACCCAACGCCCTTGCAGTTCATAGTTCGATTACTTTGATTAAACCAGGAGTTCTGCCTGTCCAGGAGAGTACTATACAAACCTGTCACTGATTTGAAGATCCAGTGGGGTAGTCCCGAACACATCCAAATCATTTTGGAATATGGGCACAAACCTTTCCATACACTCATATTTTGAAAAGCAGTTAAACTTACAGATGCCAGACACACCACTCAATGCACAATTTTAGTTGGTTGGCCATGAACAATAAATCATTTTCCCTGGATTTATATTCTGGCATTAAGTGGTATTCATTCCCTTGATATAAATAACAAAATCAATCCCAATTTGCAGCTATAATCTACTTAAATCTCACATGTCATCCCCACAAAATTATTAAGCCCATTAATTATTGTTTCCGTTTTGTCATAATTTCTGTCAATTGTTTATATACATAACCTTTTATTCTTGATGCTAAAATTTAGATAAGTAAGAAGTATTGAGAAAATGTATATAGTCAACTCCAATTAGTGAACTCCAATACGATGTATAACTTCCATTATATACATACCAAAAGCACCAACAGAGATTGATCATATGATGGCATCTTAGATGAGTCTTTGGTTGGAAGCTAAGTAGTGTGGTTGTGAAAAGTCACCAAAAGTAGTTGGAAATTGAGCTTATATGCTTATAGGTCTAAAGACAACAAAACATCAACATTAAGCATCTTCTATCGAGCTTCTAACTGAGTGATGGTGGTGTGACTGCCAGAGGAAGAATTTACTTCCATCATACTCCTATCAGTGAAGAAACAAGGCTCTTTAGGCCGAGGTAGTGCACCCTCACTACTCAACATCAGAACCACGGAATGCATGCTTGGTCGATCATCTGGGAAACGTTGTACGCATAATAGGCCGACATTGATTGAACGTAGCACTTCAGATAGATTGTAGGTGTTCGCTATTGATGCATCAATAAATTCTGAAGACCCACCTTCAATATAGAGTGTCCATGCCTAGAGAATTGAAAAGATGATCAACACTGCCTTTATATAGTGAAATAAGGAAATAAGAAAATATTACCGAATGCTTACATGCCCAAGAAGATTAAGGTCATGGTCTGGATGGCTAAATCCTCTGTTTCTCTTCCCACTTAGAATCTCTAGCACCAAAACACCAAAGCTATAAACATCGGATTTTGTGGAATACAATCCTTCACTTGCATACTCTGGAGACATATAACCTCTATAGGAAACCATTGAAGGAGGGGTTAAATTCACAAGCAAGAGCAATAAGAGTATATGCACATCACTAGATATACTTACAATGTTCCAGCCACTCTTGTTGTGCTTGCTCCAAGTTCATTCCCTCCAAAACTTCTTGCTATTCCAAAGTCCGAAATTTTTGGGTTCATATCATTATCTAGTAAAACATTTTCTGCTTTGAGATCTCTATGGATTATCCTGAGTCTGGAGTCTTGATGAAGATAAAGAAGGCCTCGAGCAATACCATTGATAATGAGGAAGCGCTTGGGCCAATCTAGTACAATGCCTCGCATTTGATCTGTCCATTTTATTTTACTTTTTGTCATTCAAGGTAGCTCATTCTACTAGGATTGTTGAATAGAAATTGAGAGAATAATTCAAAGCAATGACATAAAAATATACTCATTTTGGTGATTAAGGAACACTGTCAAGGTAAATGGATAATGGATCTAAACCCTTAATAGTATATATTAGAGCCAAAAGGTTAGAGAAAATGGAAGTAAGAGGTATTTTCTAGATAAATGCATCTATGCTTTATCTTATTCCCAAGTTTTATTTATTTATTTATTTTTTTTGGGAATTGGTCAAATCCATTAAAAACAAAGAATTTCCCTAGCATTCATCGGAGAAGAAAAACAAAAGAGACGTCACTTGACTAGACAAACAAATTATATAGTGGTTTTAGAGAGCCAAACCAAAAATGAACAAGTCCAGGCTTTTGTTGGGCAAGTATTCATAGATGAGCATCTTTTCTCTGCCACAAATGCAACATCCAAGAAGCTTTACGAGATTTCGGTGCTGAAGTTTTGCAATGGATTCAACTTCATTTTTGAACTCCTTTAATCCTTGTCTAGAAGTTTTAGACAGCCTCTTTACAGCTATTTCTTCTCCATCTTCCAATATTCCCTAAAAACATCACATTCTTTTTATTCTGAAACCTTTGCAGATTAAATGAAACTTGTCAATATCCAAATGTGGAGTCCTTAACAAACTAGTGACAAAAAAATAGCTGTGTTTGTTGTGTACCATTAACTTGTAAGTTGTCTTCTACCCAAAAATCAGACTATACACTTACCTTGTAGACAGGTCCAAAACCACCCTCTCCAAGCTTATTGTCACTAGAAAAGTTATTGGTGGCATTCAGTAATGTAGCCAACTCAAATAATGGTAACTCTAAATGCTCCTGGCCTTCACTGGTTTCACCCCCATCTGAATTGTGTTCCATGTATCCTGTAAAAAGGTGAATGGAATAACAAATTAAAGAATATATGAATCAAATATATAGAAAACCTGAACTTCACCTATTTCCAAGCCTGGATCATTTCATCATTCAAATCAATCCAGGCCAATCCCTTGCTCCTTTTGTTGAATAATACATAATCAGACACCATGTGGAAGTACTTTTGACTGATACATATAGTGATATGAGCAATATGATTTGCTACTTACCTTTTCTCTTTAGCTGCTGCTTCATCTTCTTCAGCATATACCAGGTCAGAACTAGGATTAGAAGAACTATTCCCGTAATTGATATTGAGATGACAATGACCTGCTTTTGCTTCTTCTTGGAGCTGATATTTGTGCTTGAAAAAGCATCTTGAAGCAGATGGAAAGAAATTAAGCAGGAGAGTCAGGTAATAAAATTGAACAACGATACAAACTCCCATAAGCAATAACTTCTGATCCAAAATATTTTTTTTTTGTTTACAACTATGAAAGCAGGAGTTCTAGGAGCTTGGGTTGCAGTAGGATTTGAGGGCACAAATCAGTTGGCTTACTCATGTGTTCTACCATCTACCCCGCTATAATTGAAATTTAACAGAAAAATATTCCAACTTTTGAGTGGACCCCTGCTTTACACTCTAGACTGCAGAAAATAAGTAGGTTATTCCATGAAAACATGTGCATGATAGCTGGTCTCAGATTTTTCACATCAGCTGTGTTTGAGAAAGAGGTAAGGATTTAAGTGGAAAAATCAAGGTATAAAAACCAAAGGCATGTATGCTGGGTGAACAACTGATTAAAAACTTCTGAATAAGTATACCTGTTGTCCTCTAGGAAAGTTGTATCAGATTTATGTTTTTCAGTTAACAAAGAAGAGATAAATTCGTACCTGATTCTGAGGCAGACATCCTTACATAAAACTCTTGTCCATTTTCAGCAAATTCTCTGATATCAGTCAAGTTACCAAACCAGAGCAAGCACCCACTTCCTTCTCCGCTGATATTTGAATTTACATAAGCTGTACAAGAACAGTTCCTCAAGCACAGGGATGCACATTCCTTAAGGTTCATGCTTTCATTAAACCAGGATGTCCGTGTGTCGGGCAGTTTCACGCCAGAGAACTTTACAAATCTATCACCCTTCTGACAATCCAGTGGTGTACTTCGAACGCATCCATCTGACCAATCTGCCATGTCCCAATTGCTTTGGAACCTTGGCCTAAATCCTTTCATACACTCACATTTTGGAGATTGGTCAATCTTACAGATGCCATTTGCACCACATAATGCATAGTTATCACAATCATCGTTCTGTACACTTGAGTATTTAACCCATTGGCCTTTTTCATCAATCCATGTGAACCTCTGTGCGTAACCATCAGGAGTTAACACAAGCCTCGTAAGAAGAGAACTGTTAACAAGATAATAAATGAAATATATCTCCTTTTCATTAAGAACAAAATCATATGTATAAACTGGGTTTGGTGTAAAATGAGGATAACCACTAAATCGAATACCATTCCATGGCCCAGAGCGAAAAGTCACAACCGAAACATTCCTCACAAATATTTGTGGAGATCCACTAGGATCAATCCCATATGTGAAAGTACCTATAGAGGGGTCATCAGCACTCTTCCAAGATGATAGGTACCGATCCAGGCCTGTTACTCTGTTCCATCCAAGTTTCATGCCTGGTAGAAGAGTATTACATGGATAATCAAAACTCTGCCATAGGAAGTTTTCCGGGTTACCATCATTCCCATTTTTCATTACAAGATTTCCAGAGTCCAAAAGCTGAGCATTTGGATTCTGTGCGGGTCGTGATGAAGTAGAAGACCAAAGAGTTTTATTAGCACCATCGAGAACAACAAGAATTCCCTGACTCGTTACCTTTAAGACTCCTGATGAATCATTTAGTGGATTTTCTCTGTTTGCAACCCATACCACAGCCCTATTCAACTCTTTCTTGTACCGTATCCCCAAGTATCGATGCTTTGAATTAGCTGGACTGAAGAAACCCAATTCAAAGCTCCCGCCCGCTGAAGTGATGGTCTCAGCATCTGTAATGAGTTGATTTACAGTTATGGTGTCTACTCCAATGGAGATTCTTAAGAGGGAAAACACATAGGTGAAGATAACTACAACTCTTACAAAAGCATCCATAGGTGTTCCTAGATAAAAAGTTGCTGAGATTTTAGGTGCTTTCCAGTTCTCCTAATATTTTCCTTTTTCGCCTGCCTAATTTGCTCATACATCACGGTCAATGTAACTTTCCACTGGTAAGCACATTACGCAGGAAATGTATTCCCTCCATATTTTTCTTGGATTGTATAGTCTCTGTCATTTGGTGGTGTGGCCCCTTGAGTTAAATATCTGTTTGAATTTGTATGCTTATCAGTAACAGTCATCATTGGACTAGGTATCCAGTGTTAATCATCTTCTCCTACATCCAAATTTAATTTTCTGCACCTCTTAAAATCACTGGTGGAGCCAGCTGTACCAACGACGGGCACCTCTTAAAATTGTAATAGGGGTTTTGAACCCTTGACCTTATGCTTAAAGGGAAAGACTGTTTTTCACTACACTAAATACCATTGTCCCTCTCTTTTTTGGCCCCCCTAAAATAATTCCTATATTTGTGCCCCTGTTGGAGCACATTCCTAGCTCCGCCACTGCTTAAAATGGACTAGGGATTAGTTTATCCCCTTTGATCAAATATCTCCGATTATAAGCAACATATCCCTCTTGAAGAATTATCAGTTGAAGTAAAGACCAAGGACAGAATGACTGTTATAGCAACTCTCTGTCCTTTCCCAAGTTTCCAGGGACATGTCAGTTAAAACTCGGAGTCACTGGTAGGATTGAATATTCATGTGGTCCAGTTTCTAATTAAACCGAGGAGTAGCTTCCATGGTATACACCCGATTTGACCAGGCAGCTTGACTCGTCTGGATGTGCAGCATGTGCTAGGGAGACTTTTGGACTGAGTAGCTGACCCAAATGACACGCCACAGACTAGAGTTATTTGGACTCGCTGATATTTTTCTAACTTTGAAACTATCCCACGCAAGTCATTGCCAGTTTTGGACTCAATTATATGGGTGTGTAAACTTTTTAACACCTTAGATATCGACATCAAACTGGTCCAGGCCAACTAGCTGACAAGAATTTTACGGTCGGGCACCACCGACTTACCATGCCTCCTGTGTTGAGACACTGCTTTTGTCTCCATCCCTTTCCACAAGTTTAATTCCAAGATAATTTGTGTTCTCATGAACCTGGTGGTGCTAAACAAGGTCCCATGCTATTATATTAGTTGAGGTGAATTTCTTTTCCTTTTCCTTGTCCTTTTTCTTTTTCAAGTTAGGATCACAAAGTCCACACTTAGTGTCCAAGCTTTCAGAGTCATTCAAGGTATAGGAATAAGAGGGTATTTGCAGAGGTGTCCAATAAGTTAAGAGGGTTTGAGTAAGGAGACCGTTTCTTTTGAATATCTGTTTGATTGTTGTGACTTAGACAAGAACATCAACCTCCATGTACAAATGCAACAGTGGACTATCAGTAAGGGGTCCATCCATAAATGGACTGAATATCTAAATTTGATTTTCTATACCTCTTGAAATGGATTAGGGATTAGTTTCTCCCTTGAATGGACCTAATATTCAGTTTTCACATGACCAATCTCACCTCTTCTTTAGAAGAATTACATGGCGAAGAAAGAACCAAGAACAGAATGGCTGTTGCAGCAATTCCCTTTCCTGGCCATGGTTTAATACCTATAAGAGACACAGGCAAAGACTAAGCAGACCGCATAATTAGCTGAAACTGGCCCTTGCTTGTCAGGGTAAGAATTTGGCCCCAACACACCTTTGAGGGAAAAGACCAGGCTCTTTATGCTGAGGCGATGCAGCCTCAGTACCCAACAGCAGAACAATGGAACACATGCTTTACCTTCATTTGAACAGAACAGTACAAATAATTACGGTTGAGAGATGAGAAAATCTAAAATATCACCATAAAAAGAAAAAATCTGGCCTTGGATTATGCACACTTTTTGTGAATCCAGGGCCTGGATTATGCACACTCTTTGCGAATCCAAGCCTTGGATTATGCACGCTTTTGCGAATCCATGTTGGATTATGCACGCCTTTTGCAAATCCATGCCTTGGATTGTTCACATTTTTTGTGAATCCAGGGCTTGGAGTATGTGCACTTTTTGCGAATCCATGTTTTGGATTATGCACATTTTTTGTGAATCCACCTACCATGTAACTGGCATTTATTCACTTTTTTGTTCAAAAATGATAGGTGAGAAGAAACCATTGGTTGCCCACCATCTATATAACCTGTCTACAAGTTTGTAGATGGACACCAAATTTGAAGAGTTCTTTCTGTAGGTATCAACATTGTGGTTTTGAATCCTTATATGCATATCTTTTTACTTTCTAAATAATTTGTTTTTCTTTCTTGTGTAAATATTATCAGGTTGGAAGGAAAATCAATAGGGTGTAAGATGGAGCTACCAAGTAAGATCAACAACAACGAGAAATCACTTCAACAAGGAATTTCACCTTCAGGAAATGGTGGTTTGATTTCAAATAGCAAGCTTACTGCACTTGTGGTGGATAGTGATAGAATTTGTCAAATATTGGAGAAAGCAATTTTAGAATCTCAAGGTGTTGAGACCCAAGTTGTGGGAAGTGGGAGAGATGCTCTGGATCTCTTGGCCTCTGGGGCAACCTTCAATCTCATCATCATAGCTATGGTACTCCCAATCATGAATGGAGTTGAGGTAAGCTTATCATTTTTGTATTGTGTGTGCAGCGTGTACTACATGTTTAATGTGTGGTATTGTTTCACCTCTCTGGTTAAGTTTATTAATTTGCCAACAATATAATTTAGAAAGAACAAAATGAATCTACCAAAGTCATGACATGGATACTAATTATGCTTTCTACTACACACAATTATGGTAAACGTGCATTGTGTAATATTTGTGTAATGTGTGGTACTTTTCACCTTTCTTATATGTTAATTAATTTGCCAACAATCTAATTTAGAAGCAATGTAAAGAATCTACCAAATTCATTTTAAATAATTCTTACTAATTATGGTTCCTGCTATATAGAAGAATCAAACTATCATTTAACCTTATATGATTAAATTATTTACTAGATCCCTAAACATTTTCCAATTTGTCCACACTTTTCTTTTTGTATATTTTAGAAATATATGTTTCTCTCTCTCTCTCTCTCTCTCTCTCTTTCTCTCTTTCTCTTTTTTAATATTAATGTTTTTATATTTTTTGTTGTCATACTCATGTATTTTTTATTCTTTATTATTCTTATATTATAGACCACTAGGCGGATTCGAGCAATGGGCATTTGTAGCAAAATGTTGGGTGTTACTGCATGCTCATATGAAAGGGAGAAGCAGGCATTTCTGGATGCTGGTGTGGATGAGTTCATTGAGAAACCGCTTACTCCTCAAAAGTTAGCCTCCATTCTAAGAGAGATGCGAAATGCATGAATGAGAGTTGGATTCAATAGAGGAGTACATCAATGTTTGGAACACAATCTTTGTTTTAGAAATGCATTTTGTCTATTTTAAATATCTAGCATGACATGGTCACTTATTTTGAGAACAAATTTGGTTAATCAAAACATGCCATTAGTAAAATTAAAACCAGAAACAAAATGTTCATTCATTGTAGGCCTGGTCTTCATTTAAAATTCCTATGCTACAAGAAAAAATGGGAATGTTGGAAAAAACTCAAGCAACCACAAGGTAAAGAAGCCAACCTCCTTCAAAAGACCAGGAAACATCAAAAGCAAAGCCAAGATTTGCAGGATATTACAACATACAAATGGATGGAATGTTTGAAGAAACAATAAATCCATCCAAATGCATATTGGGAAATATTATGTGTTGCAGCTCTTATTATTGAATTTTAATGTAGAAAATTGGCTTTCATTGTATATAAAAGTGGGACTGATAAAGATTGAATACACTGCAAAACCTGGCTGGAAAAACTTGGACAAGCTATTACCATCCCCCATCTTTGATCCATTCCAAATTACCTATCATCACTGAACTCACCTCAACAGTGATCACACAGTCACAGACCTGGAGACAAGCCAAAAAAAAGTTAGCAAGAAATGCCTTCTATCCACCCTCTAATAGTGTAACAGGGTATTCATTGTCAGAAAAAACTGCATGCTTTCTTTGCAAAGAATTTCCTTCTTTCATATTCCTTTCAATGAAAAAACCAGTCTCTTTAGGCTGAGATAATGCACCCTCACTACTCAACATTAGAACCATAGAAGATATGTTTGATTGATCATCTGGATAACATTGAACACATAATGGTCCCACATTGAGTGCACACAGCAGTTGAAATTGATTATAGGCATCCCCCATGGACACATTAATCAGTTCCAAAGGCATACCTTCCATATAGAGTGTCCCTGCCTACAACATTCAAATCATGATAGCAATAGTTCTATTGCAATGAAATAAAGAGATATTAGTTATTACTCCTTTTGTGAGTGTTTAGCTAGATTGACAATTCCGGACAAAATTCTTAAGTGTTTCTAACTCAGTTTTTCCAAATCCTTCTTCGGACTACTTGCCTAATGAAGATCAAGTTATTGAATTTGCTAAAGAGACCAAGGTATGCACTTGATGTTGGAGTTGGATCAAATTGAATCAACCATATTATTTAAATATTATTTTTCTTAAAATATTTTTTAAGGAGTTGGGAAGGCTTGAGAATCATTTTTTACCAAGTGTTCAAAATGCTTTGTTCCAAGATTGATCTAAGTATAGGTTAGATCGATCTAGATCGCACTTTCTTGATGATATCTTATCCGCTGGATCAAGGGCTTCCTTCATTCAAAAACCTAAAACTTGCTTCCTATTTTGTAGAGAGAATACTAGAGAGACACAACAATCCTCCTTTTTTGGTTTTCCTCTTCTTTCCTAATTTGGGGTTTTGGTTGCCAAGAAAATCCAACATTTTTATTGTGATCCAAAATTTTTTTTAATGGATTTTCTTGAGAAAAAATGGGTTGATTCCTTCATTCATCTCTTAATTTCTAAACTATTGGGTTTGGGACTTGAGTTAGGTAAATCCTTGTACACTTACTTGTTCTTCATGGTGGAATTTTTTATCAGTTGTAGGCTTGTGATTTTTTATCTCTTTAGAGGTTTTCCATGTAAATTTTGGTTTCTTATCTCTCTTTATCTTATTCTAATGCTTGATTAATTTTTAGTTTTAGTTTTTCATTTAATACTTGTGGATATAGATGAATGGAAGAACAATGAATGATATAGGAGTGATTTTACTTGGATATCATAGATAGTTTCTTTGTTTATTTTGGGCAATGTTATTCAATAGAATTGGAAACTTGCATCAATGAGAAATTGTACTCATGAACTGTGTGGGGGAGTGTTGATTCATTTACATGTGACTTGCATTTGAAAATTGTTGGGGGAGTGTTGTTGCATTCATGTTTGCATATGATCTTCACTTTGTGTTGGAAAGTGTTTGAAAAGAAAATGAAAAATTGTAAAAATCTCTAAGGTTAGATAAATTGTGTTGGGAGACCTTTTAAATTGGTTAATAACACTAATTCTCTCTCTCTCTCTCTCTCTCTCTCTCTCTCTCTCTCCCCCCCCCCCCCCAGGTGTAGTCCATCTTTGAGATTCACTTTCACCTTTGTTTCTCTTCCTACTTAAAATCTCTAGCACCAAAGCCCCAAATCTAAAAACATCTTATTTTATTGAGCACACTCCATCAATGGAATATTTTGGAGACATGTAACCAATCTAGGAGACCATTGAAGGAAGATATGAAGTTACAAGCAATAGAAATAAACAATTGGAAACATTTCTATATGTACTTAATATGTTTCCACCACTTGTTTTTTTCTTGCTTCAAATTCATTTCCTCCAAAACAGCTAGCCATGACAAAGTTTGAAATTCTAGGGTTCATCTCATTATCAAGTAAAACATTATCCCTATGGATTATTCTAAACTTGGAGTCTTGATGAAGATAAAGAAGTCCACAAGCAATACTATTAATAATGACAAAGCATTTAAGCCAATCTAGTACCATTGTTTGCACTTGATCTATCAATTTTTTTATTCATCCAAGATGATCCATTTTTCTTATTGAATTTTTGAAAAGTTGAAAATAATTCTAGAAATTGATTTTTTGAAAAGTTAAAAATAATTTTGGCAAAAAATGAATTAAAAATTTTTCACGGGAGTGACTCGTGCCCATTCTCAATGACAAGAAAAAAATTGTCCAGAGAGCATGACAAGGGTAGTAGTTTTTCATACTTGGGGTTCAAAATCCCAATGGTTTATAGTAGGCCCAAATAGACTAGAAAAAAATGGAAGCAAACTTGGAAGCATTTGGTCAATCTCTAATACAAGGAAGGAATATGTCTAGAGAAATAAAACAAAAAAATAAATCACTAGAGCAATATGAGACTATTCATATTGAGGTTTTAGAGATAAACCAAAGATAAAGAAATCCAATTTTTTTCTAGGCATGTATTTGTAGATCAACATTTTTTCTTCCCTATGAATGCGACATCCTAGAAGCTTCACAAGATTTCAATGTAGAAACTTGGATTGTTTTATTATTTATTGAATGGCGAGTTTGCCTTTGTTATTTACCCCTTTTATAATTTAGGATTTAGTGAGAAAGAGAAAATTAATTGTATGAACAATTGTAATTAAAAGGAGAAGCAGAGCCTTCACCATTATAACTTTTCCATCTTCATTTTATCAACGTATTTTTTAGTGTTAGTTAGTGTGCTCCATGGACCTAAGGATCACACTAATCATTGAACCATGTTAAAATCTCCCATCTTTATTTATTTCTACTCATGTGTGGTTGAGTTAACATGCCTCAATTTAGGAAACCCACTAAATCAAAGGCCATTCCATGGGATGGATTGAAAGATCACAACCAAGCCACTCATAATGGTTTTGGATATCCACTAGGATTATGTGCCTATGTAAAATCATCTTTGAGAGGGTCATCATTGCTCCTCTACGAAGATAGATACTGATCTAGGCTTGTCACCATGTTCTTACCAAGATTCATGCCTAGTAGAAGAGTGTCGCATGGGTAATCAAAACTCTACCATAAGAAGTTTTTTAGGTCATTATCATTTTCATTTTTTATGACAATATTTCATAACTTCAAAATTTGGGCAATTGGATTCCTTATCGACCACAATGAATTAGAAGACTAGATGATTTTATTAGAACCATTAAGAATCACAAGAATCCTTTGTTTGATGATGTCCTTTAAGGTAATATCTTGTTATTTTATGTCACCTGACAATTTTGAGTTAAAAAAATTTCTAATAAAGCCAAAATTGAAAAATAAAAAATGTAAAATTAGGAACATGCATGAAATTTGGATGGGAGAATTTTAAGAATTTTAATGGTCAAACAAATGAGTTGAATTTGTACCACATTAATGTTATTATAGAGAGTTTCTTAAGATATTAGAATTAATAATTTTGGATTTGAAGAATTAATTATGTTGACAAAAATATAGATATATGGTTTAGTATTATTAGCAGTCAAACTTTATTGAAGAATGAGAAGTATAGATTGTTGATATTTTTATTGAAGTTAGATTGTTGAAGTTTAGAATTTGAATGCTATAATGGAATACCAAAACATCAGTTACTACAACAATGCTAGAATGCCATTTGAGTTTGCACCAATTTACAAATCAATGAGGGACTACCTCGCACCCAAGCCTACATGAGATTTTACATCAAGAAGAAATCTCCTAAATTCTTGGCCTACTCAAAAGTATTAATGAGAAATTATCTGCACAATGATTTTATAAATTTTTATTGATGTTAATAAAAAATAATGCTAGAAAAAATCAAAATTGTCCTTCATTGATAATTTTAACTCATAAAAATTGAAGACAAACTATTTATGTTCAATTTTGAGACTATTGAATTGTGTTAATGTTATATTATACATTGCATTTGCATCATAGCTGTGTTAATATGTTAGATATATATATATGGCAAAAAATAAGGCCAATAGAGAGAGCAAATTAAAAAAGAAATGAGATCTCTAATATGAAAAACATAAAAATTTACCCTGAAAAGACTCCAAATGAGAAGTGCATTTGGGTATGGACATACATCATTTGATGAAAGCCCAACAATAATAGTACATTATATGATTGGGTGTATCCATTTCCATTTTCTATTAATTAGCAAGATCTATATATTTTATATATTTGGGTTAAAATAAAACATTTGTTTAATGTTTGAATGCTTATTTTCATGTAGTTTTAGCCTTTGATTATTACTTATTAACCCTCTTCGGTGCACACTGAGCAATGTGGAAATGCTCATCTATTTCTCTTCTTTTTTTTTTAGTTGCATGTATTATTCATGAGGACCCATTGGTGGATCAAGAGGGTTTCAAAATGTCTTAGGAGGTTTAGGAGTTGCTTAAAAATATTGATGTTTATTTGTGTTAAAATTTTGGATATTTACTAATGGAATTTGAATATATGTAATTTAATTATACTTTGGTTTGTAATGAACAAAATATAGGAACACTTGATTTAGAAATGATGTAGAGACTTGGATGATTATCTTAGGTGAACAAGTAATAAGGTATTAACAGCATTTATTGGCTAGTGAAAGCTAATGGTAAAAAAAGTAAGTTTGTTTAAAATTAAATTGTGATAATCCCAGTATAAGAAAAAAAATCTGAGTTAGACAAGTTGATTACCATATTAGATGAGAGTAACCCTTAGGGTCAAACCTTTGACTAAGGGTCATGGGTCAAGTTATAGGTTGCTTGGAATTTGATTCGTGAGAGCATGGTATCAAAGCCAAGGTTGCAATAATACCTTGGCTTGGGATAGTATTTATGTGTATAGTTTTGTTTATTCATTTTTTTTATGTATTTATTTAATTGTCTATATGCTCATTTATTTATTTGTTTGTGACTTGTGTTTGATAATCTTTTATGGTAGTGTTTGTTGGTGGTAATAAGATGCGATACCATAATGATTGTGATGGAATAAATGCCTTATTATTATATGAAAATTTTCATAGATTTGTTAGATTATTTTGTGTATCTATTTTTCTCATCTTGAAGTTTGATTGGATTAGGTTTTGTCTAGTATTTGAAATGATGAGTCGGCCAAGATGAGAGAAAATAGAGAAACATAAGGAAAAGGATTTAGTTAGAGAAAAACTAAGAGCAGCAACAAGGGAACTATAATAAACTACGCTAAGAGGCCAAACATAGGCCCCTAAATTTTTCTTGACCCATTATAATGTAATCCCACCCCTAGACCCCTACACATGGTGCATCATCTTGGCTCATTTTTGGCTCATTCCATATTGGCACAAATTAGGCCCTCTTGCTCTTAGTCCATACATTTTTTATTTATATTATTTTATTTTAGCTCATTACACTTTTATCTTTATTTTCATTGCATTTATTTATTTTTTAACTTTCAATTTGCATTTTAAAGAATCATGTGTAGAAAAAAAAAGGTGTGATTTCATTGGGACTTTTAAAGCGAAAAATTAGAATTTAAAAAGGAAGTCAGAATTTTTAGAAAGGACTTTCAGCAAAACATTGCAGCAAAATTTTTTGTAAGGAAGACTTTGAGTAGAAAATTTTTTTCAAGGAAGACTTTGAGTAGAAATTTTTTAAGGAGACCTTTAGCTGATTTTTTTTTTTTTTTGAGAAAATAAAGTATAATATTTTTTAGGAAACACAATACACCCCTACAAAAAATTGAAAGTATAATTTTTTTATTGGGGTAAGAAATGTAGAATGAAGAATTTTCTAAGGGCCAAGAGGGAAATTTTTTTTTTTCGTCCCTCTCTTTTCCTTCTTCAACAAGATATCCACATGCTACTATCTATCAATACTCCTCCACTATCACTATCCACTTGCCATCGAGGAATTAAAAGTGACATTACAACGTAGCACCTCTACCCCATCGTCGCCAAAGATGGTTCAAAGTGTCAACCGATATTAGTAGATATCACCATATCACTGAGTTGTATCTATCTTGGTCTTGGCTGCAAAGAGTCCCATACCTGAGTTGGTATCAGTGGGACCAACAATAATTCAATCAACTCAAATATGAATCCTTTAACCAACTCATGGTACAACTTGAACTTACAACACAAAAAATTCAAACTAATTCATTTTCAAAATAATCATTCTTACCAATAACCTTTTATCATTTTATTTTTATTTTTAGGATATATCATTATTAAAAATTGGTACTTGATGTAAAAACGAATATGGTAGTGTTTCAAAAAATTTAAGTTCTCATAAACTAAAATAGATAATATTAAATGTGATAGTTGTTAATTTATTAATTTATTGAGTATATCTAATTATAATTATTTTTCTAAGTTTTTTATTATTTATTTTAAGTTTTTTTGAAATTTTAACTAGCATATTGTGCATATCATTTAATATTGATTTGAGATATCAAGATGAATATGCCTTAAGACTTGCTAAGTTGGCAATCGATACTATGACTTTGAATCATGTTTTTGTTAAGGTTGAAGTCATCTCACATCAGAAAAAGGTAAAAAGAGGAAGAAAGAGGGGGATGGGTGAGAGAAGCTTTCTTGTGCTATAAAAGAAATCCTCCACCCCCTACATTATTCATCCATAAAAAAAAAGGTTTTCATCATTTTGTAAGCTTTTATGTCCTCTCCTCCTAATTGAGAGAAAGGTTATAATTTTGTCTTCATAGTGAATATTTTTCGATTTTGCCCCGTGGAGGTTTCCCTCATAATTAAAAAGATTTTACCTTGTAAGTGATTTTGGCCATTTTTTATTTATTGCTCTATTTGTTTAATTATTATATTTTCCAATTATTACTATGAGTATCACTTCATAATAGTGGTATTAGAGTCTAGGTTTAGAATAGTAGGTGGTTATTTGTGTGGTTAATACATGTTTAGGAAAGTTTTATCAAAAGGACAATAAGAGCATAAGGAAAGTGGGTTTTAAGTGAGGCCATTGTGACCCCTCCACTTTCTTGGGGACTTTCTTGGTATATTTAACATAGACACTTACTACTATCCTAGGTTATTGTTCAATGTAAAAGTAAAACAAATAGCAGTGAAATTTGAAATAGAAAAGTTCAATGGAAACAATTTTGGGCTATGGAAAATGAAAATGAATGCTATCTTAAGGAAGGAAAATTGCCTAGAAGCAATTGGTGAAAGTCTAAAAAATGTTGAAGACAAAAAGTAAAAGCAAATGAATAGGGATGTTGTTTAAAATTTGCATTTAGTAGTAGCAGATAATATATGGTCAAGCATCTTAGAATTATAGTCAACAAAAGAAATTTAGGATACTTTGACAAAACTATATGAAGTCAAGTTGTTGCACAAAAAAAAAAAAAAAAAAAAAAAAAAAAAAAAATCCTTGAAAACAAAACTTTACATTATTTGGATGTCAGAATCTAATTCGATGATTGAACATATCAACACCCTAAAAACTTTGTTCTCTCAACTATCAGCTATAGAGCACAATATAGAAGAGAAGAAACGTGTTGAACTTCTGTTCTAAAGTTTGCTTGATTCATATGATCATCACATCATAAATGTGGTCAATGGTGATTTAAGGACAATGTTAGTCTTTAATGATGTTATGATTACTATACTTAAGGAAGAAAGTAAGGATTAAAACAAATAAGATAGAATATCATCTTCTCAATAAAATGAGGCTCTTATTATTTCTATAGGAAGATCAACGGAACATGGTTCTAGTGGGAGTCATAAATAGAACATGTTAAAGTCTGGGAGTAAGAAGAAAGTTAAATGTTATCAATGTGGAAAGCAATGGCACATAAAATAAATAAATAAATAAAATATCGGCATTACAAAAGAGGGGTAGAGAAAAACAGGAAAAGAAAATAATCTACGCCATCAAATACTCAAAGTTGTGTAATAAGCACTTTAGATGAAGATGAAATCTTGTATAGTAAGGAAACAACCGTAGAAGGTAGAAAAAAATTGTTAAAGTTTGGTTAATTAACTTAGCAGTAGCATGGCAAATGACTTTTCATAGAGAATGGTTTCACCAATATGAACCGATCTCAAGAGGACTAGTGTACATGGGTAATGATCGTGCCTCAAAGATTATTAACATTGGCTCCATCAAAGTAAAGAAGGATGATGGTTTAATTCACACTATTCTAGAGGTACTAAATGTGAAGGGCTTAAAGAAGACTCTACTATCAATAGGGCAACTAGATGACCTTGGATATGAATTTCATGCTAAATAAGAAATCATGAAGGTAATTAAATGTGCACTTGTGGTGATGAAGACAAAGAAAATTACTGAAAATCTATACATACTACATGAGAGGACATATAAGCATAGACTTTTATTGTAAATTCTAGAGAAGACTTGATGATGAGGTGAATCAGAAAAAAGATTGAAAATCTTCTCTAATTAAAGTTGCTTCCTAGACTCAAAACTTTAAGTTTATCATTCTATGAGCACTATGTTATTAGTAAGCAACATAGATTAAGATTCAATAGATCTACTAAAAGAAGTAAAGACATTATAGACTTGGTTTATTCTGATGTTTGGGAATCATTTGTCACATCTCTTAGGGGGGCAGACTATTTGGTGTTATTTGTAGATGATTACTTCAAAAGATGTTGGGTGTACCCCATTGAGAGAAAATCAAATGTTTCTCCGGTATTCAAAGCCTTTAAAGTGCATAAGGAGCTTGAAATGGGAAAAAAGATTAAATGTTTGAGGATAGACAATAGAGGAGAATTTTGTAGCTAGGAGTTTGATGTATTTTGCAGTCAAGAAGGTATACAATGAAAAAACATTGTTACTTAACTCCACAACAAAATGGCATAGTAGACCGAACAAATAAAACTCTCATAGAAAGAATGAGAGCAATGTTAAAGACTGTGGAAATACCCAAAACGTTTTAGGCTAAAGTAACCAAAACCATTTGCTATATAATTAATAAGCCTCTTTTAATAGTAATCGAGATGAAGACGCCTAGGGACTAGTAAGCGGGTGGACTATTTCTCTTTACACATATTTGGGTGTCCTACTTATTTGATGTATAATGACTAAGAAAGAACAAAGTTGGATCTAAAATCCAAAAAATGCTCCTTCTTAAGGTATATTGATCAAGTAAAGGGGTATTGTCTATGGAATCCCATTACCTGCAAGGTTACCATTAGTAGAGATGAAATCTTTATAGAAGACATGTTACAAAGTGAAGAAGGAGATAACACATTGATGAAAAATATAGATACTATAAGTTTTATTGAAAACAAATAGTTAGAACAAAGAACAACCAAAATCTTTTGAAGTAGTTCTAGAGCTATATAAACAAGTACCAGTTAAGTTTGAGACAACTAAAGTGCAACAATCAATCAAAGAAAAAAGAAAACCTTCATACCACTCAGAGTTTGTTATGGCAACTGATGTTGCTCATTACAAAAGATGAAGAGCCTTCAAATTATAGGAGATCATAAACTATTCAGATTCATCTTTATGGATGACAATAATGCAAGAGGAGGTTGAAGCCTTACATAAGAACCAAATTTGGAAACTTGTACCACTACCACCTAGAAGAAAAACTATTAGAAACAAGTGGCTCTATAAGTTCAAATGTGATAACAATGACTAAGTAGAGCGATATCGTGCAAGACTGACGATTAAAGGATACACTTAGAAAGAAGGTGTTGATTTCAACAAGATATTTTTCTCTAGTTGTTCGGCTTACATCAATTCAAGTAGTCTTGGCTATGTGTGCTAGATTTGATTTACACATTGACCAAAAAATTGCATTTCTTCATAAAGAGCTTAAAAAAGAAATTTATATGCTCCAATCGGAAGACTTTGAAGAAAATAGGAAGAGAACTTGATTTGTAAGTTAACCAAATCTTTATACGACATAAAACAAGTGCTAAAATGTTGGTACAAGAGATTTGATTCCCTTATATTGAGTCTTAGGTACAATAGACTCAATTCAAATCATTGTATATATTATAAGAGGTTTGATGGTGATGATTTTATTATATTGTTATTGTACGTGGATGACATGTTAGTTGTAAGCCTTAACAAAGATCGAGTCTAAGAATTAAAGGCACAATTGGTTAGGATGTTTGAGATGAAGGATCTAGGACTAGTAAACAAGATTCTAGGAATGCAAATTCACTGAGATAAACAAAGTAGGAAGATTTGGCTCTCACAAAAAATCTATTTGAAGAAAATTTTACATCGCTTCAACATGCATGATTGTAAGACACTTTCTACCCCATTTTTTATGAATTATAAATTATCCTCAAGTATAAGTCCTAGTAATTAAGTAGAGAGGATGGAACTATCTTGAACACCGTATGCATCAATAGAAGAAAACTTAATGTTTGTTATGATTTGTATAAGACTAGACATTGCATAAGTAGTAGGAGTAGTAAGTCAATTCATGGCAAATTCAAGGAGAAAACACTAAAATGTAGTTAAGAGGATTCTTAGATACATCAAAGGGACGTCAAATGTTACATTGTGTTTTGAAGGATCTAAATTCATCATCAAAGACTATGTTGATTCAGACTTTGCAAGTGATTTTGATAAAAGGAAATCTACTACGAGTTATGTGTTCACTCTTACAAGAGTAGTTGTGAGCTGGGTTTCAAAACTCCAAACTATTTTGACTCTATATACAATAGAAGCAGAGTATATGGTAGCTACATAAGCTTGCAAAAAAAGTTATCTGGAAAAAAAGGTTATTGGAGGAGTTTGGGCAAAAAAAAAAAAAAAAGATTTCCTTGTTCTATGATAGTCAAAGTGTCTTGCATATTCCAAGGAATCTAGTCTTTCATTCCAAGATTGAGAAAATATGGGTTCAATATCACTTTGTTCGAGAAGTGGTGAAAGAAGGAATTGTGAATATGAAAAAGATCCATACAAATGAAAATCTAGCAGATGCCTTGATAAAACCAATAAATACTGACAAATTTAGTTGGTACAAATCCTCTTATGGCTTGGAAATAACATAAGCAACATGTGATAGGGAAATACATGGAAGAATGACTTCAAGTAGGAGAATGTAAAGGTTGAAGTCATCCTACATAGGAAAGAGACAAAAAGAAAGGGACCTTCATGATGCTATAAAAGAAGACCTCCACCCCTTACAGTATTCATCCCAAAAAAACCTCCTTCTAATTGAGAGAAATGTTGTAATTTTGTTTTCATAGTGAATATTTTTCGATCTTGCCTTGTGAAGGTTTCCCTTCTAATTAAGAGGGTTTTAACATGTAAGTAATTTTTTCAATTGTTTCATTTATTATTTTATTTATTGCTTTATTTTCTTTTTATTATTCCATTTCCAAATTATTGTTGTAGGTATCATTTCATAACTTTGGAAGGTCATCCATGGCCTTCTATGTTGACAGGAACCCATTAAACCTATTACTATGTTTCATTCTAATTTCATGCCTTGTAGAAGAGTATTGCATGGATATCAAAACTCCGCCATAGGAAGTTCTCTAGATCACTATCATCTCCAATTATCATGGCATAATTTTTAAATTCCAAAAGTTGAGCATTTGAACTTTCTACATGAATGTATTACAATACAATGCTATTAAGAACACCGAGAATGGAAAAAGTCATTGGTCCATGACCTTTAAAATTCCTTATAAATTAGCTCAGTGGGAATTATACTAGTCTCCATAAACACTTTCTTGCATCATATCCCTAAGTTTGAATTTGTGGAATTCTCTAGGCTAAAAAACCCTAGTTTAAAGCTTCCAACAATTACAATGAATATCACACCATCTACAATGAGTTGATTTAGGGTTGACTTGCATATAACATGACAATTTTGGTTTGTTGGCCATGATCAATCAATCATTATTCCTAGATATATATATACTAGCATTAAGTGGCATATATTCCCTTCAAATAGACAAGAAAATAAATCCCAATTTATGGCTAGAATCTACTTAAATACCATATGTTAGCCTCACAAAATAATTAAGCACATGTTGTTTGTGGTCATATTTTTTTTTCTTTTATTGATTTTGACATGTTAAGATTGTAATCTCATTAAATTATTCGAGAGAGAAACCAAAACCCATTACAGCATAAATGAAATATAAAAAAAAAAGACCAAAAACAGAGTCAAGATTTCCCTAAAAAAAAAAAATGCTAGTAATTAGTATTTTTGAAAATAATAGCTTTTATTACATGGTCAACTTCTATTATTGAAATTATATACTATGAATAACCATCACCATCCATACAAAAGGCAGTAGCAAAGATTGCATACCTGATAATATCTTAGATGAGTCAAAGTTGAGAGAAGTTTCCAAAAGTAGTTGAAACTTAAGTTTATATGGTCACAAGTCTAAAAATAACAAAACATCAAAATGATACATCTTCTATCGTGCTTCCAACTGTGTGATGGTGCACTGAGTACTAGAAGAAGAATTTGCTTCCATCATATTCCTATCAATGAAGAAACAAGGCTCTTTGGGTTGATATAGTGCACCCTCACTACCCAACAACAAAACCACAGAATGCATGTTTGGTCGATCATATGGGAATCGTTGCACACATAATAGACCCAAATTGATTGAACGTAGCACTTCCGATAGATTGCAAGTGTTCACGATTGATGCATCAATAAATTCCGAAGACCTACCTTCTATATAAAGTGTCCATGCCTAGACAGTTTAAAAGAGGATTAGCACTACTTTTATATATTGAAATAAGGAAACATTACCAAATACTTACATGCCCAAGAAGATTAAGCTCATGGTCTGGGTGGTTAAAACCTCTGTTTCTCTTCCCGCTTATAATCTCTAGTACCAAAACACCAAAGCTAAAAACATCGGATTTTGTGGAATACAATCCTTCACTTGCATACTCTGGAGACATATAACCTCTGTAGGAAGCCATTGAAGAAGAGGTTGAATTCACAAGCAACAGAGATAAGATTATATACACATCACTAGATATACTTACAATGTTCCAGCCACTCTTGTTGTATTTGCTTCAGTTTCATTTCCTCCAAAACTTCTTGCTATTCCAAAGTCCGAAATTTTGGGGCTCATTTCATCATCTAGTAAAATGTTTTCAGCTTTGAGGTCTCTATGGATTATCCTGAGTCTGGAATCTTGATGAAGATAAAGAAGGCCTCGAGCAATCCCATTGATAATGAGGAAGCGTTTAGGCCAATCTAGTATGATGCTTTGCATTTGACCTGTTCATTTTTTTATCATTCAAATTAACTTGTTCTACTACTTAGAGAGTTGAATATAAATGAAAAGATTGCTAAGAAACAAATGATTTCAAATTCCATGAGAGTTGTTTAGAGCAATGACATGTAAAAACAAAAAGGAGTATGATTGAAACTCATTCTTAGTGATTAAAGAACACTGTTAAGGACACACAAATGGATAATGGATCTTAATGGTAGGGATCCAAACCCATAGTTTTTCATATAAGATCCAAAAGATTATAGAAAATAGAAGTAAGAAAGATTTTCCATATTAATACATCTATTCTTTATCTTGGTCCCAACAATTTTTCTTTAGGATCGGTCAAATCTATTATAAATAAAGAATTTTCCTAGCATATGCATAGGACAGGAGAAAAAAAAAAACAAAAACCACTCAAGTAGATAAAGAAACTAAATAGTGGTATTAGAAAGCCAAACCAAAAATGAACAGGTCCAAGCTTTTGTTGGGCAAGTATTCGTATATCAACATCCTTTCTCTGCCATGAATGCAACATCCAAGAAGCTTTACAAGATTTCGATGTTGAAGTTTTGCAATGGATTCAACTTCATTTTTGAACTCTTTTAATCCTTGTCTAGAAGTTTTTGACATCATCTTCACTGCTATTTCTTGTCCCTCTTGCAATTTTCCCTAAAAATATAAAATTCTTTTTATTCCAAAGCTTTGCGTATTAAATGAAACTTGTCAATATTCAAAATGAGAAGCCCTAAACAAATTAGTGGCACAAAAATATTAGCACATGTACTGGTTTCAAGACATTAAGGCATATATCTAAATGTGGTTTCATTTAGATACTATGAGGATTGAGGACATCAATAACTTCTCAAAAACTTGTAAGTTGTTGTAGGGTATACCCTTACCTTGTAAACAGGTCCAAAACCACCCTCTCCAAGCTTATTGTCACTCGAAAAGTTATTAGTGGCATTCAATAATGTATCCAAGTCAAATAATGATAGCTCTAGATGCTTCCAACCTTCATTGGTTTTACCTCCTTTTGAATTGTGTTCAATGTATCCTAAAAAATGGAGAATGGAATGAAGAATTAAAGAATGCATAAATCCTATATACAGAAACCATGAACTTGATCTATTTCCAAGACTAGATCATTTCTACATTTATCAAAATAAGCTAGGTCAATCTCTTGCTCCTTTTTTTAGTAATACATAATCAGATAACATGTGGAAGTACTTCTAACTAATACACTTAGTGATACAAGCATTATAATTTGTTACTTACCTTTTCTCCTTAGCTGCTTCTTCCTTTTCAGCACATACAAGGTTAAGACCAGACTTAAAAGAACTATTCCTGTAATTGATATAGAGATGACAATGGCTTGCTTTTTCTTCTTCTTGGAGCTGCTATTTTTTCTTGAAAAAACATCTTGACACAGATGGAAAGAAATTAAGCAGGAAAGCCAAGAAATAAAATAGAAAAACCATAAATTCCTATGAGTAGTAACCACTAATCCAAAATATATTTGTAGTTTACAACCATGAAAGTAGGAGTTCAAGGAACTGTAGTTTTCATAGGATTTAAGGGCACAAATCAGTTGGTGTATTACTGTGTTATAGCATCTGCTACACAATAATTGAAATCTAAAAGAAAATATTCCAACTTTTGAGTAGACCTCTGTTTTACACTCTAGTCTTCAAAAAATAAGAGTCCATTTGGAAAATGATTTTAGGATGCACTTTTAACCTAAAAAGTGTTTTTGAAAAAACATTAGATGTTTGCCAAAATTTAGGAAATATTTTTAAAATTTTGAAAAATCACTTGTAGTATGGAAAAATCACTTGTAATATTTTCTAGAGAAACACTTGATATGTGATTCTCATAAAAACACTCATGAGAAAACACTCCAAAACACACTCTAAGTATTTTATTCCATGAAATAATGTGCTTAGTAATTGGTCTCAGATTTTTCACACTAGCAACAATTGAGACAGAGGCAAAGCTTTAAGCCGCAAAATCAAGGGATAAAACTAGAGGCACAAATGCAAGGTGAAAAATTAAAAACCTTTGAATAAATATACCATGAAATTTGTATCAGATTTATGTTTCTCAAGTAAGAAAAAGAAAAGTTCATACCTAATTCTGATGTAGCCATCCTTACGTAAAACTCTTGCCCATTTTGAGTGAATTCTCTGATGTCAATCAAGTCACCAAGCCAGAGCAAGCATCCACTTCCTCCTCCTCTGATATCTGAATTTGCATAAGCAGTGCAAGTGCACTTCCTCAAACACAGGGAAGCACATTCCTTAAGGTTCATGCTTACATTAAACCAGGAGGTCTGCGTGTCTGGCAGTTTCACATCAGAGAACTTTGCAAATCCATCACCCTTCTGACAATCCAATGGAGTATTTGGAACACATCCATGGGACCAATCTGCCTCGTCCCATTTGCTTTGGAACTTTGGCCTAAATCCTTTCATACACTCACATTTTGGAGATTGGTCAATCTTACAGATGCCATATGCTCCACAAAATGCATAATTGTCACAGTCATCCCTCTGTGCAGTTGAGTAAAGAGTCCATCCAGTGTTTTTATCAGTCCATTTTAACTTCCGTAGAGAACCATCAGGATTTAACACATGCCTCAAAATAACAGAGCTATGAACAGTATTATAAAATATATATACCTCCTTTTCATTAGAAACGAAGTTAAATGTGTAAACTGAGTTGTTTGTTAATTGAGGTATTCCACTATATCGAACACCATTCCATGGTCCAGCACGAAAGTTTATTACAAAACCATTCCTCAAAACTAGTTGTGGAAATCCATTTAGATCAATCTCACAAGTGAAATTACCTTTAGAAGGGTCATCGGCACTCTTCCATGATGACAGGTACCAATCAAGGCCTGTTACTCTGTTTCTTCCAAGCTTCATACCTGGTAGAAGAGTATCGCCTGGATAATCAAAACTCTGCCATAGGAAGTTTTCTGGGTCACTATCATTGCCATTTCTCATAACAAGATTTCCAGATTCCAAAAGCTGAGCGTTTGGATCCAGTGCAGAATGTGATGAATTAGAATTCCAAAGAATTCCATTAGTATCGTTGACCAGAACAAGAATTCCCTGCTGAGTGACTTTTAAAACACCTGATGAATCAGTTAGTGGACTTTCTCTATTGGCAACCCATACCACTGTCCGAGGAGCCACTTTCTTGTACCATATCCCCAAGTATCGATTCTTGGAATTACCTGGACTGAAGAAACCCAATTCAAAGGTCCCACCTGCTGAAGTGATGGTCTCACCGTCTCTAATGTGTTGATTTACAGTTATGGTGTCTACTGCAATAGAGATTCTTATGAGGGAGAATACATAGGAGAAGACAAATACAACAGTTCTAAGAGCATTCATAGTTGTTCCTAGATAAGGAATGCCTGAGATTTTAGGTGTTTTTCATGTCTCCTTATATTTTTCTTCCCCCTGTAAGATTTGTCACACATTTCTTCATACATCAAAGTCAATGTAACTTTCCATTGGTCAACCATAACTTGGGAAATCTATTCATTCCATTTTTTTTTATTTGTATTCTATGGTGTGGTCCCTTGAGTTGAATATATGAATTAACATCGCATCCACATCCAAATTTAATTTTCCATACCTTTGAAAATGGACAAGGGATTAGTTTATACTACTTAGTATGGCCAATCTTATCTCTTCTTTAATTAGAAGCATTACAAGTTGAAGTAAGGACCAATAACATATTTTAGGTGTTTTCCAAGTCTCCTTATATTTTCCTTTCCCTCCTAAGAATTGGCATTGGGTTTGATTTGTTTGACTTAGAGAAGAACATTACCTCCACATATGTGCCTATCAGTAACATCCATCGTTGGACTCATTATCCAATGGTCATCATCTTCTCCTGCCTCCAAATTTGATTTTTCTATACCTCTTAAAATGGACTAGGTATTAGTTTATCCCTTTGAATCTAATATCCTAGATTACAACAATATATGACCAATTTCACCTTTTCTTTAGAGCTATGTTTTGTTCATGGAAAGTATGAAGAAAAGAAAAAAAAAAAAAAACTGTGGAGGGAAATGGTTTTCTCATGTTTGGTTTCATTGTGGAAAATATGAAAGAAAATCAAAATTAATTTAAATTAGTTAGAAATTCATGCATCTTAAAATTATTTAATCTTTATATAATGGAGGAAAGTAAGTAAAATGAGTTTGAAAAAGCATATAAAAATAATTTATTGACTTTGATTTTTTATTTTTTATTTTTCCTTCACTCTTTTTTCTTGACATTTTTTCTCCCTATTTTCTTTTTCTCACATTTTTTCTTAAATTTTTCAAGAACCAAACATAACCTAAAAGAATTACTAGTTGAAGTAAAAAAGACCAAGAACAAAATGAATGTTGTAGCAACCCTCTTTCCTTACCAAAGTTTACAGGATAGGTTAGTTACAACTCACAGCCACTGGTAGGATTGAAAATAAAAATGCATACAAGGAATACTGAAGAGTAGCTTTCATGACTTGTCATGATGTGCTAGGAAGACTTTTGGACTGACTAATTAGCCCAAAAGATGCCCACTGGCTACCATTATTTGGAGTATCTTGAGAGAATGTTTCCATATCCATTGGCAATCTTTGCACCACTTTCCGATGCCATTATATCCCTCATCTCTGTAGCCATAATATCTAATCAAGCATGGACCAAGTTAGCAACCTTGTATGCCAATCAGTCTAAAGTCCGAATCATGGATCTTAAGGACAAGCTTACCTATGCAAATAAAGGAGACAAAACCATTACTGAGTACATGTATATAGTGCACAATGGATGGATTGGCTCTTGTCAATGTTCATATTAATGATGATGATGTTACTTCATGTTCTTCATGGTCTTAGGAAGGAGTCCAAAGATGTTTGCACTATAGTTTGAAATTGTAAGTTCTCATGACCTTTGAAGAGCTTCATGATGCATTGATTGAACATGAAAGGTCCCTTAAAGAAAAAGAAGCTCTCTCAAAAGACTCACCTTTCACTACCAATTACTCTCAAAGATCAAGGGAGCCCACCAATCTCTAATCCAAGGGATCATACAATAAAGGTATCAATCTAAAGGCACCATGAACCCAACTTCTGATTGTGAGCATGGACATCAAAGCTGTAATCAGAACCACTCCAAGCCTCAATCTAATATGGTGTGTCAATTGTGACAAACCTGGCCACAATGCCAAACACTACTACCAAATTTGAGGGTATTCACCTAAAGCACCATAAGCAAATTATACCACTCAAATTAGGTCAAATCCTTACCATTGGTTGACTGACTCTAAGGCATTACACCATATCACTTTCAACCCCAACAACTTGGGAAATCATTCTAAGTTTAACGGGAATGATGATTGTTGGGAAACCTAGATTGCTCTATTCCTGGACCCAAATCATGTAGGGTGCATGCATTTATCCCTAAGGCTCTTTATATCTAACAAAACATAAAAACATGGTGTCAAAAGCTAATATGATTAAATCTAGAGAATATTGAAAGGTAGAGGCAGACATTTCTGGATGATCAAATCTCTGGCATAACATGGTCACTTATTTTGAGAACTAATTTTATGAATCTAAACATGCCAATGGTAAAAAATGGTTCATTCACTGTAGGCTTAGCCTTCATTTTTGGATGTTCATACTTTGATTAAACCAGGAATCCTGCCTGTCCGGGAGTTTCATACCAGATCACTTTACAACCTGTCGCTTATCTGATGATCCAGTGGAGTAGTCCTTCCATACACTCACATTTTGAAAGGCTTCATGATAACTGAGCTATTAACAAGCTCATAAGTAGATACATCTCCATTTCTTCAAAAGAAAAAGGAAAAAAAAAGGAAGCATATGTATAAACTGGGTTTGGTGTTAATAGAGGAAACCCACTAAATCGAACGCCATTCCATTGTTAAGTGTGTTGCATGGACAATCAAAACTCTGCCATGGGAAGTTCACTATTATTTCAAATTTTATGACAAGATTTTTAAATTAAAAAATCTGAGCATTTGGACTCTGCAGAATGGATTATGCTATTAGCAACACCCGGGAATGGAAAGAGTTCCTTTGAATTCCTATAAATTGGCGGAGTGGGAATTATACCAGTCTCCATAGACACTTTCCTGTATCATATCCCTAAAGTCTGAATTTGTGGATCGAATTATCTGGGCTGAAAAACCCCAGTTTAAAGTTGCCACCTGCTCCAATGATTATCTCACCATCTATAAAGAGCTGATTTACTGTTGACTTAATAGAATAAGACAATTTTGGTTGGTTGACCATGATCAATCATTCATTTTCCCTGGATATATATTCTAGCATTAGGTGGCATACATTCCCTTCAAATAAATAACAAAATCAATCCCAATTTACAGCTAGAATCTACTTAAATATCACATGTCAGCCCTACAAAATAATTAAGCACATTAGTTATTGTTTGTAGTCATGTTTTTCCTTTTTGTTTATTTATTTTTATTTTTACTTGATTATGGCATGTTAAGATGGGTAATCTCATTAAATTATTCCAGAGAGAAACCAAAACCCTTGTTAGAAGAAAAGAAAAAAAGACCAAAAACAGAGTCAAGGTTTCCTTAAAAGGTGCTAGTAATAAGTATCTTTAAAAAGAATAGCTTTTATTATATGGTCATCTTTTATTATTGAACTTATATACTATGAATAACTATCACCATCCTTATAAAAAGCAGCAAAAAATATTGATCACCTAATAACATCTTAGATGAATCAAGGTTGAGAGGAGTTACTAAAAGTAATTGAGACATGAAATTTAAGCTTATATGGTCATAGGTCTAGAGATAACAAAACATTAACGTGAAACATCTTATTCTATCGAGCTTCCAACAACGTGATGGGGGATTGAGTACCAGATGGAGAACTTGCTTCCATCATACTCCTATCAGTGAAGAAACAAGGCTCTTTGGGTTGAGGTAGTGCACCCTCACTACTCAACATCAAAACCACAGAATGCATGCTTGGTCGATCATTTGGAAAACGTTGCACACATAATAGGCCCAAATTGATTATGGGTATAACTTCAGATAGATTGCAGGTGTTCCCCAATGATGCATCAATAAATTCTGAAGACCTATCTTCTTTATAGAGTGTCCATGCCTAGACAATTGAAAAAAGAATCAACACTTCTTTTAATATTGAAATAGAGAAATATTACTTGATACTTACATGCCCAAGAAGATTAATGTTGCGATCTGGGTGGTTAAATCCTATGTTTCTCTTCCCACTTACAATCTCTAACACCAAAACACCAAAGCTAAAAACATCGGATTTTGTGGAATACAATCCTTCACTTGCATACTCTGGAGACATATAACCTCTGTAGGAAGCCATTGAAGAAGAGGTTGAATTCACAAGCAACAAAGATAAGATTATATACACATCACAAGATATACTTACAATGTTCCAGCCACTCTTGTTGTATTTGCTTCCGTTTCATTTCCTCCAAAACTTCTTGCTATTCCGAAGTCTGAAATTTTGGGGCTCATTTCATTATCTAGTAAAATGTTTTCTGCTTTGAGATCTCTATGGATTATCCTGAGTCTAGAATCTTGATGAAGATAGAGAAGGCCTCGAGCTATCCCATTGATGATGTGAAAGCGCTTGGGCCAATCTAGTACCACGCTTCGCATTTGATCTGCCCATTTTTTATCATTCAAGTTAACTTGTTCTACTACTTGGATTGTTATAAATGGAAAATATTTCAAGAAACAAATGATTTCAAATTCCATGAGAGTTGTTTAGAGCAATGACATGTAAAAACAAAAGTGAGTATGATTAAAAATCATTCTCAATGATTAAAGAACATTGTCAAGGACACACAAATGGATAATGATCTTAATGGTAAGGATCAAAACCCCTAGTTTTTATACAAGAGCCACAAGATTAGAGAAAATAGAAGTAAGAAAGATTTTCTAGATAAATGCATCTACTCTTTATCTTGTTCCCAACAATTTTTCTTTGAGATTGGTAAAATTTGTTATAAATAAAGAATTTTCCTAGCATTTGCATAGAAGAAAAAAAAAAAAAAAAGCCATTCTAGTAGACAAAGAAACTAAATAGTGGTTTTAGAGAGTCAAACCAAAAATAAACAAGTCCAAGCTTTTGTTGGGCAAGTATTCATAGATCAACATCCTTTCTCTGCCATGAATGCAACATCCAAGAAGCTTTACAAGATTTCGATGTTGAAGTTTTGCAATGGATTCAGCTTCATTTTTTAACTCTTCTAATCCTTGTCTAGAAGTTTTTAACATCATCTTCACTGCTATTTCTTGTCCCTCTTGCAATATTCCCTAAAAACAACACATTGTTTTTATTTTGAAAGCTTTGCAAATTAAATGAAACTTATCAATATTCAAAATGAGTAGCCCTAAACAAACTAGTGACACAAAAATGTTGGCACATATATTGGCTTCAAGACATTAAGGCATATATCTTAATGTGGCTTCATTTAGATACTATGACAATTGGGGACAATGACAACTTCTCAATATGCTTAGATGTGTGTTTTTAACTTGTAAGTTGTTGCAGGGCATACCCTTACCTTGTAGACAGGCCCAAAACCACCCTCTCCAAGCTTATTGTCACTAGAAAAGTTATTGGTGGCATTCAATAATGTATCCAAGTCAAATAATGGTATCTCTAGGTGCTCCTGACCTTCATTGGTTTCATCTCCCTCAATATTGTGTTCCATGTATCCTACAAAATGGAGAATGGAATGAAGGATTAAAGAATGCATAAATCCTATATACAGAAATCATGAACTTGACCCATCTCCATGCCTAGATCATTTCATCATTTATCAAATCAAGCCATGTAAATCCCTTGCTCCTTTTTTGAGTAATACATAATCAGACAACGTGTGGAAGTACTTCTGACTAATGCACTTAGTGATACAAGCACTATGATTTGTTACTTGCCTCTTCTCTTTAGCCGCCTCTTCCTCTTCTTTAGCACACACAGGGTTAAGACCAGACTTAAAAGAACTACTCCTGTGATTGATATAGAGATGGCAATGGCTTGCTTTTTCTTCTTCTTGGAGCTGCTATTTAGGCTTGACAAAGCATCTTAACACAAATGGAAAGAAATTAAGTAGAAAAGCCAGTAAATAAAATAGAAAAACTATAAATTCCTATAAGTAGTAACCACTATTCCAAAATATATTTTTAGTTTGCAACCATGAAAGTAGAGTTCAAGGAACTGTAGTTGCCATAGGATTTGAGGGCACAAATCAGTTGGTGTATTGGTGTGTTATAGCATCTAGCTTACTATAATTGAAATCTAAAAGAAAAATATTCCAACTTTTGAGTAGACCTCTGCTTTGCACTCTAGTCTTCAGAAAATAAGTATACTATTCCATGGAAGAATGTGCTTGGCAGTTGGTCTTAGATTTTTCACACCAGCAATAATTGAGACAGAGGTAAAGCGTTAAGTCACAAAATCAAGGATAAAACTAGAGGCACGTGTGCACGGTGAACAACTGATTCAAAACCTTTGAATAAATATACCATGAAATTTGTATCAGATTTATGTTTCTTAGGCAACAAAAAGAAAAGTTTATACCTGATTCTGATGCAGCCATCCTTGCATAAAACTCTTGCCCATTTTGAGTGAAGTCTCTGATGTCAATCAAGTCATCAAACCAGAGCAAGCATCCACTTCCTCCTCCTCTGATATCTGAATTTGCATAAGCAGTGCAAGAGCAGTTCCTCAAGCACAGGGAAGCACATTCCTTAAGGTTCATGCTTTCATCAAACCAGGAGTTCCGCGTGTCTGGCAGTTTCACACCAGAGTACTTTACAAATCCATCACCCTTTTGACAATCCAGTGGAGTACTTCGAACGCATCCCTTTGACCAGTCTGCCATGTCCCAATTGCTTTGGAACTTTGGCCTAAATCCCTTCATACACTCACATTTTGGAGATTCATCAATCTTACAGATTCCATATACTCCACATATTGCATAATTGTCACAGTCATCCTTCTGTGTGGTTGAGTAAAGAGTCCATTCATTTTTTTGATCAGTCCATGTGAATCTTCGTGAATAACCATCAGGAGTTAACACAAGCCTCATAATAACTGAGCTGTTAACAAGAGAATAAATAAAATATATCTCCTTTTCATTAGAAACAAAATTAAATGTATAAACTGAGTTGTTTGTTAATTGAGGTATTCCACTATATCGAACACCATTCCATGGTCCAGCACGAAACTCTACAGCTAAACCATTCCTCAATAATAGTTGTGGAAATCCACTTAGATCAATCCCATAAGTAAAATTACCTTTAGAAGGGTCATCATCACTCTTCCACGATGACAGGTATCGATCCAGGCCTGTTACTCTGTTCCTTCCAAACTTCATGCCTGGTAGAAGCGTATCGCATGGATAATCAAAACTCTGCCAGAAGAAGTTTTCTGAGTCACTATCATTGCCACTTCTCATAACAAGATTTCCAGATTCCAAAAGCTGAGCATTTGGATCCTCTGCAAAACGTGATGAATTAGAATTCCAAAGAATTCCATTAGTACCGTTGACCAGAACAAGAATTCCCTGCTCAGTGACCTTTAAAACTCCCGATGAATCAGTTAGTGGACTTTCTCTATTGGCAACCCATACCACTGTCCCAGTAGCCACTTTCTTGTACCATATCCCCAAGTATCGATTCTTGGAATTTCCTGGACTGAAGAAACCCAGTTCAAAGCTCCCACCCGCTGAAGTGATGGTCTCACCATCTGTAATGTTTTGATTTACAATTATGGTGTCTACTGCCACGGAGATTCTTAAGAGGGATAATACATAGGAGAAGATAACTGCAACTGTTGTAAGAGAATCCATAGTTGTTCCTAGATAGAAAATGCCTGAGATTTTAGGTGCTTTCCAAGTCTCCTTATATTTTTCTTTCCCCATGTTAGATTTTGCATAGGTTGCTTCATATATCAAAGTCAATGTAACTCTCCATCGTTAGCCATAACTCCGGAAATCTATTCATGTCATTGTTTTTATTGGCATTCAATGGTGGGGTCCGTTGAGTTAAATATATGAATGATTTGTATGACTTAGAGAAGAACATCTCACCCACATCCCCATCCACATTTAATTTTCCATACCTCTTAAAGTGGACTAGGAATTAGTTTATACAACAAGTTGAAGTAAGGACCAATAACAGAATGACTGTTGTAGCAACCCTCTTTCCTAGTCAAAGTTTACAGGTCATTTACAACTCACATACAGAGAACATTCATGTGGTCCAGTTTCTAATTAAACTTCAAATACTGAGTAGCTTTCACGACTTGTTAAATATTTGGATTCTCTAGTTTCCTTTTTTTTTTTTTCCCAACTTTGGAACGATGCCCACGTGACTTGTTGCCAGCTCTTGACTCAAATTTATATGGGTGTATAGACTTGTTTACACCTTAGATATTGAAATGAAGCTTTGAGCGAAGTCATCACAGTTGGCTGGACCTGCATGGAAGTTGGTTATGCTCCTCCGGGTATAAAAATTTAGAAGAGGACTACTTTGTTCTCTCACAAGTCCCAAGGCTCCTTGAGCTTCAATGACTTGTTGTAGTGATTTGATGAGAGCATCTCTATCTCTGGGATGGCTGACACCGATCCTCTCAATCAACAAATAGCTCATACATTGTGACGAGGAAAGAATGATCTCAATCAATTAACAACTTACACATTGATCATAATTAGAGAATCATAACTCCTTTTCGCTAAAGGACTTAGGAGCTTTGCATTATTTTCTTGGAATTAAAGTGTTTTGGGATTCCATAGGACTTTATCTAACTTGGTCCAAATATATACTTGACTTGTTAAAATGAACTAACATAGAACCAGCCAAAAGTTGCCCTACACTAGCAATTATGGGCTTACAGCTATCCATTTCTAGTGCACCTAACTTGAACAATGAGAAGTTGCATCACAACACTGTAGGGGCATTACAATATCTCATGATTACTTGACTAAAATATCATACATTATAAACAAATCAAGTCAGTTTTTACATTTTCCAACTGATATGCGTCAGAAAGTTTGTAAATGAGTCTTGAGATACTTGCATGGGAGTATTGATCATGGCCTACACATTCAATCAGCTTCTGCATTTAGTCTCACTAGCTTCTTAGATGCTGATTGGGTCAGATGTGTTGACGATCCAAGGTCTGTTAATGGCTTCTATGTTTTTCTTGGTCCTAACATTGTCTCATGGAGTTCACGTAAGCAAAAGTTAGTTGCAAGGTCCAACACTGAGTCTTGATTCAAAGCATTGGCTCACACAGCAGCAGAGGTGACCTGGTTGCAAGCCTTAAAAGATCTACAAGTCCTTAATTCTTCATGTCCTGTAATCTGGTGTGAAAACATTAGGGTAGCTTGCATTACTGCAAAACTGGTTACACATGCTCGCACCAAACAAATGGAAGTAGATGTCCATTTTGTACGTGACAAAGTGCCGCAGAAGGAGTTAGACATTCGGTATGTACCTACAAAAGATCGGGTAGCTGATATACTAACAAAGCCCTTATCTATATCCCAGTTCAACATCCTTAAGGTCGAGCTCAATGTGAAGGTGTCCCCATTTCACTTGAGGTGGCATGTTTGACAGAATGTTGCAGTTACAAAATTAGTTTCAGAGTTAATTGAGTTTAGCTTTAACAGTTCCACAGTTGAGGTTAGATTTAGAATTAGATAAAAGAAAGAATCAGTTAGTCTCCAACCAACTTGTAATCTTCTCTATAGAAAGGAAAAGAGAGAAAGAAAAAAAAGAGGTCAGTTGTATTTCTCGCATGCCGTGATTTTATCTCCTATGTTCTCCTCTGTTTTTCAGTCTCAACATCTTATCTCCTATGCAAGGTCCAACACTCGGCCAAGATTCAAGAGGCATGTTCATGCACACATTATGCCATATATTAAACTGTAATTGAAAGCTAAAACAACAAACATGTTGAAATTTTATGTGGACCGGTGCTAAACTTCAGGTTATTGGTGCTTTATATAAAAGAAACTGTTTTCCTCCTTGAAGTTTTGTGTCAAATTTACTTTTCTTCTGTTAGGAACAGATAAGTTCATACCTAATTCTGATGCAGCCATTCTTAAATAAAGCACTTGTCCATTTTCAGCTATATCTACCAAATCGAATCACTAAACCAGGCAAAGCATCCACTTCCTCATTTATATGTGAATTAGCAACGCCCTTGAGGTTCATACTTTGATTAAACCATGAGCTCTACCTGTCTGGGAGTTTCATACCTGATAACTTTACAACTTGTCACTCATCTAATGAATTAGCCGAGTGGGAATTACACCAGTCTCCATAGACACTTTCCTGTATCATATCCCTAAGCCTGAATTTGTGGAGTTATCTGGGCTGAAAAGCCCTAGTTCAAAGCCACAAACAACTCCAATGATTACCTCACATCTACTGTTGACGTACATAGGATAAGAAAATTGTGGTTGGTTGGCCATGACCAATCAATCTTTTTCCGTGGATATATATTATTCTAGCATTAAGTGGCATATATTCCCTTCAAATAAATAACAAAATCAATCCCAATTTGCAGCTAGAATCTACTTAATTAACCTCTTGTTCTTGATGCTAAAGTGTTAAAAGGTCATATTTTTCTTTTTAATTTTTTTACTTGATTCTGACATGTTAAAATAGTAATCTTATTAACTTATTTAAGAGAGAAACCCCTTTTTTAGCAGATATCAAATATCAACAAAAGACCAAAAACAGAGTCAAGGTTTCTCTACAAGATGCAAGTAATTAGTATTTTTTATAAGAATAGCTTTTTTTATATGGTCAACTTCTATCATTGAACTTACATACCATGAATAACTATCATAATCGATACAAAAAGATAGCAGCAAAGACTGATCACCAGATAACATCTTAGATGAGTCTTTTGTTAGAAGCTAAGCAGTATGATTGCGAAAAAGTTGCCAAATGTAGTTGAAACTTAAGCTTATATTGTCATAGGTCTAACGACAACAAAACATCAACATGAAGCATCTTCTATCGAGCTTCCAACAATGTGATGGTGGGTTGAATACCAGAGAAAGAATTTGCATCCATCATATTCCTATCAGTGAAGAAACAAGGCTCTTTGGGCCGAGGTAGTGCCCCCTCACTACCCAACATCAAAATCACAGAGTGCATGCTTGGTCGATCATCCGGGAAACGTTGTATGCATAATAGGCCCACGTTGATTGAACGTAGCACTTCAAATAGATTGCAGGTGTTCACTTTTGATGTATCAATAAATTCTAAAGACCCACCTTCTATATAGAGTGTCCATGCCTAGAGAATTGAAAAGAGGATCAGCACTGCCTTTATATAGTGAAATAAGGAAATAAGAAAATATTACCCAATACTTACATGCCCAAGAAGATTAAGGTCATGGCCTGGGTGGCTAAATCCTCTGTTTCTCTTCCCACTTACAATCTTTAGCAACAAAACACCAAAGCTAAAAACATCGGATTTTGTGGAATACAATCCTTCACTTGCATACTCTGGAGACATATAACCTCTGTAGGAAACCGTTGAAGAAAGGGTTAAATTCACAAGCAATGGAGATAAAGACTTTATACATATCACTAAATATACTTACAATGTTCCAGCCACTCTTGTTGTGTTTGCTTCAATTTCATTTCCTCCAAAACTTCTTGCTATTCCGAAGTCTGAAATTTTGGGGCTCATTTCATTATCTAGTAAAATGTTTTCTGCTTTGAGATCTCTATGGATTATCCTGAGTCTAGAATCTTGATGAAGATAAAGAAGGCCTCGAGCAATCCCATTGATAATGAGGAAGCGCTTAGGCCAATCTAGTACCCTGCTTCGCATGTGATCTATCCATTTTTTTTATCATTCAAGTTAACCCATTCTACTACTTGGATTATTGAAAATAAATGGAAAACATTTCAAGAAACAAATGATTACAAATTTCAAGAGAGTTGTTCAAAGCAAACATTGTCAAAGATTGAAAAACATTGTCAAAGAGACACAAATAGATAATGGATCTTAATGGTAGGGTTCCAAACCCCTAACATTTTTAAAAAATGTTAGAGAAAATAGAAATATGAAAAATTTTCTAAATAAATGCATCTATGCTTTATCTTGTCCTTGAGGATTTTTCTTTGAAATTTGTCAAATCCATGGTAAATAAAGAATTTCCCTAGCATGTATAGGAGAAGAGAGAGAAAAGAGAAGCTACTCAATTAGACAAAGAAACTATATAGTGGTTTTAGAGAGCCGAACCAAAAATGTACAAGTCCAAGCTTTTGTTGGGCATGTATTCATAAATCAACAATCTTTCTCTGCCATGAATGCAACATCCAAGAAGCTTTACAAGATTTCGGTGCTGAAGTTTTGTAATGGATTCAACTTCATTTTTGAACTCTTTTAATCCTTGTCTAGAAGTTTTTGACATCATCTTTACTGCTATTTCTTGTCCTTCTTGCAATATTCCCTGAAAACATCATATTCTTTTTATTCTGAAAGCTTTTCAAATTAAAAGAAACTTGTCCATATTCAATATGAAGAGTCCTAAAGAAACCAGAGACACAAAAATGTTGGCACATACACCGACTTCAAAACTTTAAGGAGTATAGTGGCCTTGATACATGTTGTTTCATTTAGATACTATGAAGATTGGGGACATCAACTACTTCTCAAGATGCTTAGCTATGTATCTATAATGTTTTATTAACTTGTAACTTGTCTTATCCAAAAGGCAAAGTATAACCCTACCTTATAGACAGGTTCAAAACCACCCTCTCCAAGTTTATTGTCTCTAGAAAAGTTATTGGTGGCATTCAATAATGTATCCAAGTCAAATAATGGTAAATCTAGATGCTCTTGGCCTTTATTGTTTTCACCTTCTTTTGATTTATGATCCATGTATTCTGCAGAATGGAGAATAAAATGAAGGATTAAAGAATTCATCAACCTGGAATTTAGCCCATTTCCAAGCCTAGATCATTTCATTGTTTCTAAAATCAAGCCAGGTCAATCTATTGCTCCCCTTTTTTATTTATTATTACATAATCAAACAACGTGTAGAAGTACTTTTGACTAATACATATGGTGATACAAGCACTATGATTTGTTACTTACCTTTTTTCTTTAGCTGCTTCTTCCTCTTCTTGAGCACATACAAGATCAGGACTGGACTTAAAAAAACTATTCCTGTAATTGATATAGAGATGACAATGACCTGCTTTTTCTTCTTCTTGGAGCTACTATTTATGCTTGAAGAAGCTTCTTGACACAAAAGGAAAGAAATTAAGAAGGAGAGCTAAGAAATAAATTAGAAAAACTATAAATTCCTATGAACAGTAACTGTTGATCTAAAATATATTTGTAGTTTACAGCCATGAAGGTAGAAGTTCAAGGAACTGCAATTGCCATAGGATTTGATAGCACAAATCAGTTGGTGTATTGGTGTGTTATAGCATCTATCTTAATACAATTGAAATCTAAAAGAAAAATATTCCAACTTTTGAGTAGACCTCTACTTTGCACTCTAGTCTTTAGAAAATACGTATACTATTCCATGAAATAATGTGCTTGGCATTTGGTATCAGATTTTTCACATCAGCAATAATTGAGATGGAGGTAAATTAAGATTTAAGTTGCAAAATCATGGGATTGAACTAGAGGCACATATGCAAGGTGAACAACTGATTCAAAACTTTTGAGTAAATATACCATGAAATTTGTATGAGATTTAAGTTTCCCAAGTATGAAAAAGAAATGTTTATACCTGATTCTGATGCAGCCATCCTTGCATAAAACTCTTGCCCATTTTGAGTGAAGTCTCTGATGTCAATCAAGTCATCAAACCAGAGCAAGCATCCACTTCCTCCTCCTCTGATATCTGAATTTGCATAAGCAGTGCAAGAGCAGTTCCTCAAGCACAAGGAAGCACATTCCTTAAGGTTCATGCTTTCATCAAACCAGGAGTTCCGCGTGTCTGGCAGTTTCACACCAGAGTACTTTACAAATCCATCACCCTTTTGACAATCCAGCGGAGTACTTCGAACGCATCCCTTTGACCAGTCTGCCATGTCCCAATTGCTTTGGAACTTTGGCCTAAATCCCTTCATACACTCACATTTTGGAGATTCATCAATCTTACAGATTCCATATACTCCACATATTGCATAATTGTCACAGTCATCCTTCTGTGTGGTTGAGTAAAGAGTCCATTCATTTTTTTGATCAGTCCATGTGAATCTTCGTGAATAACCATCAGGAGTTAACACAAGCCTCAAAATAACAGAGCTGCTAACTAGAGAATAAATAAAATATATCTCCTTTTCATTAGAAACAAAATTAAATGTATAAACTGAGTTGTTTGTTAATTGAGGTATTCCACTATATCGAACACCATTCCATGGTCCTGCACGAAACTCTACAGCTAAACCATTCCTCAATAATTGTTGTGGAAATCCACTTAGATCAATCCCATAAGTAAAATTACCTTTAGAAGGGTCATCAGCACTCGTCCATGATGACAGGTACCGATCCATGCCCATTACTCTGTTCCTTCCAAACTTCATGCCTGGTAGAAGAGTATCGCATGGATAATCAAAACTCTGCCATAGGAAGTTTTCTGGGTCACTATCATAGCCATTTCTCATAACAAGATTTCCAGATTCCAAAAGCTGAGCGTTTGGATCCTGCGCAGAACGTGATGAATTAGAATTCCAAAGAATTCCATTAGTACCGCTGACCACAACAAGAATTCCCTGCTGAGTGACCTTTAAAACACCTGATGAATCAGTTAGTGGACTTTCTCTATTGGCAACCCATACCACCGTCTGAGGAGCCACTTTCTTGTACCATATCCCCAAGTATCGATTCTTGGAATCACCTGGACTGAAGAAACCCAATTGAAAGGTCCCACCCGCTGAATTGATGGTCTCGCCATCTCTAATGTGTTGATTTACATTTATGGTGTCTACTGTAGTGGAGATTCTTAAGAGGGAGAATACATAGTATTAAAATTGATTAATGTGAAAACTTGCCTTGTTGAACAAAGAAATATGCAGAGTTTGTTAGGTTGTTACAAGTTAGTGGAATTTTTTTATTTTGTTATTTTTCATTTTCTGGATGAGCTGGAATCTTCTCGATTGTTCCAAGCCTTCCTATATATGTTGCTACTGTACAATCAGTGAAGAGGGGAATCAATGAATTAGTTTTATTTCTCTCTCAGGCCTTTGTTTGCCTTTCTTGCCATTTACCTTTTGTTTTTCTATTATGGTATCAGAGCGTATTCCTTCCGTTTTTCCTTCCTTCTGAGCATGGCTAAGGGCAAACCTCCTCAGCATCCTTTTCAGTCTCCCATGGAAGATCATAGTAGTCCCTATTTTCTTCACAATGGTGATCATCCAAGTCTCTCTCTGGTTTCTCTTTCACTTGCTGGATTTGGTTCAAACTATCATTCTTGGCGCCGATCAATGGTTATAGCTTTAAATGCTAAGAACAAACTTGGGTTTATCGATGGAACCATCTCACGTCCTGCTGCAACAGATCTCCTTGCTGGTCCTTGGTCTCGCTGCAACAACATGGTCATATCTTGGCTCTCTAACTCGGTTTGCAAAGAAATTGCAGAGAGCATCCTCTATCATGAAACAACCATCGAAATATGGAATGATCTATACGAACGATTTCATTAGGGCAGTGGTCCTCAAATTTTTGAACTCAAGCAAAAAATTATTGCTCACACTCAGGGATCGGCTGATGTCAATACCTACTATACTCGACTGAAATCCTTGTGGGATGAGCTTCAAGAATTCAAGGCGATACTAGTTTGCAATTGCGGTGGCATGCGTGTTTATATGGAGGATCAACAACGAGAATCTGTGATGCAATTTCTGCTGGGTTTGAACGAATCCTTCGCTCCGATTTGAGCTCAAATCCTGTTGATGGAACCGACTCCTCCGCTGAACAAAGTTTTCTCCCTGGTTGTTCAAGAAGAACGACAACGATCTCTTACCACCTCCAACTCTCCGGCATTCACTGCTCCTGTTTCCTCCAGATTTCAAGCGGCATCTAGAGCTTTTTCTCCTACTAATGCCTCTCGATCAAGAAAGGATCGCCCACTCTGTACCCATTGCAACATCTTGGGTCACACAGTTGATCGGTGCTACAAAATACATGGGTATCCACCTGGATTCAGAAATAGGCCCAACTTCAAGCCCAATGGTTCTCGCCCAAATCAAATGCTACCCAATAGTCTTCACACGAATCAGTTGACTCTCACAGATGGCTCCACCGCCTCTGCATCTCCACCACCTCTCACTCATGACCAACACAATCAGTTATTAGCTCTCTTAAGTTTGCACAGCTCGAGTGGCTCCTCTGCCTCATTCGGTGACAGCAACCCTCTTCAGCAATCCATTTCCAACTTCACTGGTATCCTTTCTCTTTCTCCTTCATCATCCACTCTCAACCCTAGCATTTGGATTTTAGATTCAAGGGCAACCCACCATGTTTGCACTAATTCCTCCATGTTTCACTCTATTCATTCATTTTCTTCCAACACTGTCACTTTACCCACTGGTATAAAAATATCAATCACCGGAATAGGCACCATTCATCTGTCACCTCATCTCGTGCTTGAACATGTTCTCTACATTCCAACATTAAAATTTAATCTTATCTCCATTAGTGCCTTAACTCAAACCAATTGTTTTTCCTTTGATTTTACTGCTCGTTTTTGCTTCATTCAAGACCACTCACAGGGGAAGCTGATTGGGATGGGTAGACGTCAAGGCAACATTTACCTCTTAGATAGCTCAGTCTTTCGTTCTATTTCCTCTGTATTCGTTGTTGATAACAACACTTCTGCTCATGTAAACAAATTGTGGCATTTCAGATTAGGCCACCCATCCAATGTCAAACTCAGTGTATTGAAACCTCATTTACAGTTGCAAAGTAATGGCAATACCAATCTTTCTTGTTCAATTTGCCCTCTGGCAAAACAAAAACGTTTGCCATTTGATTGTCATAATAATTTATCTCCTTCTCCATTTGATCTCATACACTGTGATATTTGGGGTCCATTTCATATTCCCACACATGATGAATTTCGTTATTTTTTGACAATCGTTGATGATTGTACAAAGAATACATGGGTTCATCTTCTACGTGCTAAATCTGATGTCAAGACCATTTTTCCATAATTTTTCTCCATGGTTAAAACCCAGTTTGGTCTCACCATTAAAGCAGTTCGCAGTGACAATGCCCCTGAATTAAACCTCTCCAATCTCTTTACCCAACTTGGTGTGCTCCATTTTTTCTCTTGTGTTGAAACTCCTCAACAAAACTCGGTTGTTGAGCGTAAACACCAACACATCCTAAACGTAGCTCGGGCCTTATATTTCCAATCCAACATACCTATAGGATATTGGGGGGATTGTGTGCTTACTTCGGTTTACCTTATAAATCGAATTCCATCACCATTACTGAACAACAAAACTCCTTTTGAACTACATCATAAATCACCATCTTACTCCCATCTCAAATCTTTCAGATGTCTTTGTTATAGTTCAACTCTTCCTCGAGCCTTACCTTGTGTCTTTTTAGGATATCCTTTTGGTTACAAAGGTTACAAAATTCTAGACTTAGAGACCAACCAAATATCTGTCTCCCGAAATGTTATCTTCCAAGAATCTGTGTTTCCTTTCAAGTTATCTCAGAATAATAACTCTGTTGCTTCAGATTTCTTTTCTGAAAAGGTGCTGCCTATTGTACCAGTTTCTACCCCTTCCCCTTCTTTTAATAATTCGACTTCACATCCTAACAGCCCTGACTCTTCCTCCAATGACACTTCACCTCATACCACCTCCCACACAACCACCAGATCTTCTAGAGTATCCCAACCACCCAAATATCTCTCTGATTATCACTGTTATTTAGCTTCTTCTACTCGTCATTTCGATATATCCAACTCCACTCCTTACCCCTTATTCGATGTCATCTCCTACAATAAACTTTCCCCTTCTTTTCGTGCATTTTCTATTTCCATTTCCACCATCATAGAACCCAAAACAACATATGCTGAGGCAGTCGTTGTACCCGAGTGGCAGCATGCTATGTGAGCTGAACTGCAAGCTTTAGAGTCCAATAATACCTGGTCTTTGTGCACTCTACCCCCTGGAAAAACAACAGTTGGTTGCAAATGGCTTTATCGTGTTAAATATCATGCTAATGGTTTTATTGAAAGGTACAAAGCACGACTTGTTGCCAAAGGGTTCACACAGCAAGAAGGTGTTGATTTTTTTTATACTTTTTCACCTATTGCCAAGATGGTTACTGTCAAGGTATTACTCTCTCTTGCTTCTATTTACAATTGGCATTTGACTCACCTTGATGTCAATAATGCATTTTTGCACGGTGATCTATCTGAAGAAGTTTTCATGCATCTTCCTCCTGGTTATCACCGTGAGGGGGAGCCTTTATTACCTTCCAACACAATTTGTAAGTTACACAAATCCATCTATGGCTTGAGACAAGCATTTAGGCAGTGGTTTGAAAAATTCTCTAGTGTTCTAATCTCTAAAGGCTTTCAGCAATCTCATTCAGATTATTCTCTATTTATCAAGACAGCAGGAAATGATTTTATTGCTTTGTTAGTGTATGTTGATGACATAATAGTTGCTAGTAACAACAAGATTGCTGCTGATAATTTGAAGAATTCTCTCAACAAAAGCTTTAAATGAAAGGATCTAGGAAATCTCAAGTATTTTCTTGGACTTGAAGTAGCTAAATCAGCTAAAGGGATCCTGGTAAACCAGAGAAAATATGCTCTGGAACTCCTATCTGAAACAGGCTACTTAGGTTGCAAACGTGCCAAAACTCCAACGCAACCAAATATGCAACTTTCTCAAGATGATGGAGAGCTGCTAACAGATCCCAGCATGTAAAGAAGGCTCATAGGGAAGCTTATATACCTTACTATCACCAGGCCAGACCTAACTTACTCGGTGAACAAGTTGAGCCAATTCCTAAGTCAACCGAGGAGACCACATTTGCAAGTAGTCTACAGGATTCTTCAATATATCAAAGGATCACCAGGCAAAGGTATTTTCTTCTCAACTTCCTCATCTCTTCAATTAAAGGCCTTCTCAGATTCTGATTAGGTAGCATGCCCAGATTCTAGAAAATCAATCACTGGATTTTGTATATTTCTTGGAGATTCTTTGATATCATGGAAATCAAAAAAGCAAAGGACAGTTTCAAGATCCTCAGCTGAAGCAGAGTATCGAGCAATGGCTCATGTGACTTGTGAGCTAACATGGTTGATTGCCTTACTCAAGGACTTAGGAGTTTCACACACACAACCTGCTTTGTTGTACTGTGACAACCAAGCTGCTCTACACATTGTTGCAAACCCGGTCTTCCATGAGCGTACTAAACACATAGAGATAGATTGTCATATTGTAAGAGAGAAGATTCAAACAGGTATGCTCAAAACTCTACATGTTGCTTCACAACATCAATTGGCTGATATACTTACCAATCCTCTCTTTCCTGATCAATTCAATTCTCTCATAGACAAGATGGGAATGTATAACATATACATTCCATCTTGAGGGGGAGTATTAAAATTGATTACTGTGAAAACTTGCCTTCCTTGTTGAACAAGAAATATGCAAAGTTTGTTAGGTTGTTACAAGTTAGTGGAATTTTTTTATTTTGTTATTTTTCATTTTCTGGATGAGCTAGACTCTTCTCGATTGTTCCAAGCCTTCCTATATATGTTGCTACTGTACAATCAGTGAAGAAGGGAATCAATGAATTAGTTTTATTTCTCTCTCAGGCCTTTGTTTGCCTTTCTTGCCATTTACCTTTTGTTTTTCTATTACATAGGAGAAGATGAACACAACTGTTGCAAGAGCATCCATAGTTGTTCCCAGATAAAAAAATGCCCAAGATTTTAGGTGCTTTTCAAGTCCCCTTATATTTTCCCTCGCCCCCTAGGATATGGCATTGTGTTTGACTTGTATGACTTGGAGAAGAACATCACCTCCATTGTTCATCATTGGAGGTCCTTCATCCAAATTAGATTTTTCTATACCTCTTAAAATTGAGTAGCTATTAATTTATCCCTTACAATAGTTTATGAATGATCTCATCTTTTCTTTAGAAGAATTACAAGTTGAAGTAAAGAAGACCAAGAACAGAGTGTTGGAATTTTGACAAGTATACAATAGTTTAAAAAAGAATGATTCATAAACTAACATAGTGGAAAAAATATTTTTAAATCTACCGTTTTTGCTAAGTGGGAAAAAGAAATTAAATTTAAAGTAAAAATAGTCTCTTATGGGCAAAAATGTCTTTTGAAGAGATGAATTTTAAAAATTCTTTAAAAAACAAAATTTATAGGCTAAGATCGTCTCTCGAATAAAAGATTTCTTTTTATTATTTTTTTAGAAAAGTTCTAGACAAAAATCCTTTATGCAAAAAATGTGTTTTGAGGAGATGAGTTTTAAAAATTCTTTAAAAAACAAAATTTGTAGGCTAAATTGGTCTCTTGAATAAAAGATTTCTTTTTATTATTATTTTTTTAAAAAGTCTAAAATTGTCTATTGAAGACACGATTTCATAAATAATAAAAAAATAATAAAAAAACAAAAGAAAAAGAAAGAAATAAAAGGAGTTCTTATTTTTAATAATATTTTAATTAATAATATATTTTAATAATAAAATTAATATAAATATATGCATTGTAATATTAATTAATTTAAGTTTATTATATTTGATATATTATTTATAATTATAATATTTATAAAAGTATAAATTATATTTAGCATCTACTATTAAAAAAATACTATTTTATGTTGAGTTAAATATCGATAACAAAAATATTTTGATCTTTATCACCAATTTTATTTCTAAATTAATTTAATGAATTGTAACTATAAATAGAAATTAGTTTTATTTTATTTTATTTTTTATTTATAATATAAATAATACATATTTTAAATTTTGAAACTTTATCTACTACTTTCTTGTTCCTTTTAAATTTCATATTAAAACAAATCTATTATCAATTTTATTTTATTTGAGTTTATAAAAAATAATTTTATTACCTATTTATTTTTTTAGTTTATTAAATATATATATATATATATATATATATATATATTTACAAAATGAATAATTTTTTATTTTTAAATTAATTTTATTAGATAAAATTTAAAAATAAAAATATTATTCCTTAATTTAAAATTTAACGGTAAAAAAATAGAGAAAAATAAATTATTTTTAAATTGATTAATACTCAAAAAATTATTTGTTTCATTTTAAATTGATTAATATTCAAAAAATTATATCTCTTAAAGTTGACATTTTTATTCAAAATTAATTTGTTGAATAATAAATTGGTTTATTTTTCTATATTTTATTTCTTTTACTATTAAATTTTAAATTTAAAAAAAATTATTTTAAAGCTTATCTAATAAAATTAATTTCAAAATTAAAACGAAAAAAAAAAATCATTCATTTTGTAAAAAATAAAAAATAAAAATTACTAAACTAAAAAAGGAAATTTATAATAAATTTATTATTTTATAAACTCAATTTTCACCTCAAATTAATAATAGTTTTTTTTTTCTTAATTTGAAAGTGAAACAAACAAAAAGTAATAGATAATATCTAAAAATTAAAATATTTATTATTTATCTTATAAATAAAAAATAATATAAAACTAAATTAGTTTCTAGTTAGAGTTATAATTAATAAAATTAATTTAATGATAAAAATTGGAGATAAATATAAAAATATTTTTTAAATCAATATCTAAATTAATATAAAATAGCGTTTTTTAAACATAAAATGCTAAACATAATTTATACTTATATATATATATATATATTAGTATTGATAAATAATATATCCCAATAATTACAATTATTTTTATATATTAAATTTAATAGATAAAATTAATTAATTCTATAATACATATATTTATAATAATTATATTATTATACAAATGTTATGTGTTTTATTATTTTTAATGATATTTTTAATTAATAATACAATGCTACATCATTTAAAAATATGAGGTGATGACCAAAATAATTTTTTAATTAATATAAAATTATAAATATAACTTATACTTTTATAAATATTATAATTATAATAATATATCAATAATAATAAACATAAAATCAATTAATTTTATAATACATATATTTATAATAATTTTATTATTTAAAAATATTATTAGTTAAAATATTATTAAAAATAATAAAACATGGAAAAAAATTTAATTTTTTGAAATCATTTGGAGAAGATTTCTTCCCTTAATTTTTTTTTTTTTTAAGAAATCGTCTCCTGATTTTCTATTTTTTTATTTCCTATATCCAATAATTTTTTTAAAAAATAAAAAATAAATAAAAATCATCTTTTGAAGAGACTATTTTAGTTTGAATTTTTTGTAAAATTTTTAAAAAAATTTGAAAATACTATTTTTACTTAGAACTTAAAAATAATAATAATAATAAGAAATCGTGTCTAGAGACAATTTTAGCTTATATATATTTTGAAAGAATTTTTAGAAATTATCCCTTCAAGAATTGATTTTTGCATATTACATATATATATAAAGAAAATAAATATCTTTTGAAGAAATGATTTTTACTTCAATTCCAATCTCTCTTTCCTAATTGATAAAAACTACCAGTATTTTTTTCAGAGTAGCTTTCATGAGTTGTTAGGATGTGCTAGGAAGACTTTTGAACTGACTAACTGGCCCAAAAGACACGCCTGCTGGCTATTGTTATTTGGATTCTCTAATTTTTTTTTTCCAACTTTGGAACTATCCTCACGCGACTTGTTACCAGCTTTGGACACAAAGTCATATGGGCGTATAGACTCGTGGCCACCTTAGATATTGAAATCAAGCTTTGAGCAAAGTCATCACAGTCGGTCAGAACTGCAAGGAAGTTGGTTATGCTCCGGTATAAAATCAAAAAGTGGTATAAAAATCGAAAAGGCCAACAGAGGCCGTTTGATTCACTCCATCACCCTCCTCTTAGTTTGAGTGTCACGATTCAAGTCCCCATAATTGGGATCATTTACCATCCAATCAAGTCAAGAGTGAATTCACGGAGGACTACTTTGTTCTCACACGAGTACCAAGACTCCTATATAACCTTCAATGACATCTTATAGTGATTTGACAAGGGCATCTCTATCTCTGAGCGAAGTAGCTAACACCCATCCTTAAATCTCTTAAGAGGCAATGGACTATAAGGAAAGAATTACCTTTTATAAAAATCCTCTCAATCGTCCAATAGCTCATACATTGATATATAGAAACAGCCATCTCAACCGATCAACGGCTCACACACTGATCATAATTAGAACATCACATAATCACCTCCTTTGATTACGACTATAAATTATTCCACAAATGTAGCAGAAGGGCTCTTGTAGCAACTCTCTTTCCTTGCCAAAGTTAATAGGACATGTCATCAGTTACAACTTACAGCCACTGGTAGGATTGAAAATAAAAATGCATACAGCCGATATTCAGGTGGTCCAGTTTCTGATTAGCACCAAATACTGAGTAACTTTCACAACTTGTCAGGATGTGCTAGGAAGACTTTTGGACTGACCAACCGGCCCAAATGACACGCCTGCGGGCTACTGTGATTTGGATTCTCATTACTTTTTCCTTTTTTTTTTCTTTCTTTTTTTTTTTTTTTTTCTTTTTTTCTCAAACTTCTGAATTCTCTCCACGTGACTCAAATTTATATGGGTGTATAGACGTGTTTACACCTTAGATAATGAAATCAAGCTTTGAGAAAAGTCACCAAAGTCAGCCGGACCTGCATGGAAGTTGGTTATGCTCTCCGGGTATAAAAATCAAAAAGGGGATCTCCTTGAGCTTCAATGACTTCTTGTAATCCCTTACGGGCTATGGATATAAGGAAAGAATCATGTCATAAAGGGAAGAATACTCTCAGTCAACAAATAGCTCATACATTGCGATGAGGGAAGAATGATCTCAATCAATTAACTACTCACACACTGATCATAATTAGAGCATTACAGAGCCTTTTCAGTAAACGACTTGGGAGCTTTGCATTATTTTCTTGGAATTGAAGTGTTTCTCACTCAGTCCAAATACGTACTTGACTTGTTAAAACCAAGTAATACGGAACAAGCCAAAAGTTGCCCTACACTAGCAATTATGTGCCTACAGCTATTTAGTTCTAGTGGACCTAAGTTGAACAATGAGAAGTCGTATCAGAACACTGTAAGGGCATTACAATATCTCACAAATACTCAAGTAGAAATATCTTACATTGTAATTAAATTAAGTTTTTACATTGTCCCACCGATATGTATCGGAGAGGTTGTAAATGAGTTTTGACATACTTACATGGGAGTATTGATCGTGGTCTGCACAATCAATCAGCTTCTGGATTTAGTCTCACTAGCTTCTCAGATGCTAATTGGGCCAGTTGTGTCGATGAACGAAGGTCCACCAATGGCTTCTATGTTTTTCTTGGTCCTAACATTGTCTCATGGAGTTCACGTAAGAAAAAGGTTGTTGCAAGGTCCAACACTGAGTTGGGATACAAAGCATTGGCTCATGCGGCAATAGAGCTAGGTGACCTGGCTAAAAGAGCTACCAATCTAGTGTGATAAGATTGGGGTAGCTTGCATTGCTGCAAACCTAGTTGGACATGCTCGCACCAAACACATTGGAGCAGATGTCCATTCTGTATGTGACAAAGTGCTGCAGAAAGAGTGTATGCACCTACAAAAGATCAGGTAGCAGGTATACTAACAAAGCCCTTGTCTGTATCCCGGTTCATCGTCCTTAAGGTTGAGTTCAATGTGAAGGCGTCCCCGTTTCGCTTGAGATGGCGTTCTGGACAGAATGCTCCAGAACAAATTAGTTTCAGAGTTAGTTAAGGCTAGCTTTAAAAATTTCATACTTAGTTGAGGTTAGTTTTAGAATTAGATGAAAAACAGAATTAGTTAGGGTCTCCGACCAATTTGTAATCTTCTCTATATAAAGGAAAAGAGAGAAAGAAGAAACAGAGGTCAGTTGTGTTTCTCTCATGCTGTGATTATATCTCTATGTTCTGCTCTGTTTTGCACTCTCAACATCTTATCTCCTGTGATGAACATCCTAACAGGCCCAGATTCAAGAGCCATGTTCATGCATGCATTATATAATATATTAAATTGTAATTGAAAGCTAAAACAACATGTTGAAGTTTTATGTGGAACAGTGCTAAACTTCAGATAATAGGTGCTTTTATATAAAAGAAACTGTTTTCCTCCTTGAAGTTTTGTGTCAAATTTACTTTTCTTATGTAAGGAACGAACAGATAAGTTCATACCTAATTCTGATGCAGCCATTCTTAAATAAAGCTCTTGTCCAATTTCAGCTATATCTATCAAATCAAATCACTAAACCAGGCAAAGCATCCACTTCCTTGTTTATATCTGAATTTGCATAAGCAGTATAAGAGCAGACGCTTGAGCCCCACCCAATGCCCTTGAGGTGAATCTCGTACCAGATTACTTTACAACCTGTCACTCATCTGATAATCTAGTGGAGTGGTCCTTTAATTCCATGCGCTCAAAATTTAGAAGGCCTCATGATAACTGAGTTATTAGAAAGTTCATATGTAGACGCATCTTCTTTTCATTAAAAACAGAAGCATATGCACAAACTGGGTTTGGTGTTAATTGAGGAAACCCAATAAATTGAACATCATTCCAATGTCAGAGCAAAATGTCATAGCTGAGCGATTCCTTAGAATTAGTTGTGGAAAGCCATTAGGATCGAGCCAATATATGAAATCACCTTTAATAGGAACCACCGTGCTCTTCCATGAGGATAGGAACCAATCCGGACCTGTCACTGTGTTTCTTCCAAATTTCATGCCTTGTAGAAGAGTATTGCAGGGATAATCAAAACTCTGCCAAAGAAGTTCTCTGGATCACTATCATCTCCAATTTTCATGACAAGATTTTCAAATTCCAAAAGCTCAATATGTGGACCTTCTTCATGAATGGATTGCACTTGTGAATGGATAGAGTTCCCTGGTCCATGACCTTTAAAATTCCCGTTGAATTAGCTGATTGGGAACTATACCACTCTCCATAGACACTTCCCTGTATTAAATCCCTAAAGTCTGAATTTGTGGAAATACCTGGGCTGAAAAACCCCAGTTTAAGGCTGCCAACAGCTCCAGTGATTACCTCACTATCAATAAGGAGTTGATTTACTGTTGACTTACATAGAACAAGACAATTTTGGATGGTTGGGCATGATCAATCAATCAGTTTTCCTGGATGTATATTCTAGCACTAAGTGGCATATATTCCCTTCAATTAAATAACAAAATCAATCCCAATTTACAGCTAGAATCTATGTAAATCTCACATGTCAGCACCACAGAATAATCAGGCACATTAGTTATTGCTTTTGGTTTCACTGATTTCTGTGAACTGTTTATATTAATAACCTCTTGTTCTTGATGCTGAAATGTTAGAAGGTCATATTTTTCTTTTTTCTTTTTTCTTTTTTTGCATTACTTGATTCTCACATATTAAAATAGAAATCTCATTAAATCATTCAAGAGAGAAACCAAAACCCTTTTTAGAAGAAATGAAAGATCAGCAAAAGATCAAAAACAGAGTCAAGGTTTCCCCTACAATCTGCAAGTAATTAGTATTTTTGAAAAGAATAGCTTCCATTATTTGGTCAACTTCTATTATTGAACTTATATACTATGAGTAACTATCATTATCCATACAAAAAGTAGCAGCAAAGACTAATCACCTGACAGCATCTTATATGAGTCTTTTGTTGGAAGCTAAGCAGTGTGGTTGAGAAAAGTTGCCTAAAGTAGTTGAAGTCATAGGTCTAAAGACAACAAAACATCAACATGAAGCATCTTCTATCAAGCTTCCAACAGTGTGATGGTGGATTGAGTACCAGAGGAACAATTTCCTTCCATCATATTCATATCGGTGAAGAAATAAGGCTCTTTGGGCTGAGGTAGTGCACCCTCACTACCCAACATCAGAACCACAGAATGCATGCTTGGTCGATCCTCTGGGAAACGTTGCACACATAATAGACCCAAATTGATTGAGCATAGCACTTCAGATAGATTGCAGGTGTTCCCCATTGATGCATCAATAAATTCTGAAGACCTATCTTCCATAAAGAATGTCCATGCCTAGACAGTTTAAAAGAGGATCAACACTACTTTTATATATTGAAATAAGGAAATATTACCTAATACTTACATGCCCAAGAAGACTAAGGTCATGATACGGGTGGTTAAATCCTTTGTTTCTCTTCCCACTTACAATCTCTAAAACCAAAACACCAAAGCTAAAAACATCGGATTTTGTGGAATACAATCCTTCCCTTGCATACTCTGGAGACATATAACCTCTACAGGTAACAATAAAAGAAGGGGTTAAATTCACAAGCAATGGAGATAAAGACTTTATACATATCACTAAATATACTTACAATGTTCTAGCCACTCTTGTTGTGTTTGTTTCAATTTCATTTCCTCCAAAACTTCCTGTTATTCCGAAGTCTGAAATTTTGGGTATCATTTCATTATCTAGTAAAATGTTTTCTGCTTTGAGATCTCTATGGATTATCCGAAGTCTGGAATCCCGGTGAAGATAAAGAAGGCCTTGAGCAATCCCATTGATAATGAGGAAGCGCTTAGGCCAATCTAGCACCCTTCTTCGCATTTGATCTGTCCATTTTTTTTTATCATTCAAGTTAACCAATTCTATTAAATGGATTATTTGAATATAAATGAAAAATATTTCAAGAAACAAATCATTTCAAATTCCATGAGAGTTGTTTAGAGCAATGACATATGAAAACAAAAGTAACTATAATTGAAGCTCATTCTTAGTGATTAAAGAACATTGTCAAGGAGACACAAATAGATAGTGGATCTTAATGGTAGGGTTCAAAACCCCTAACTTTTTATATAAGAGCCAAAATGTTAGAGAAAATAGGAGTAAGAAAGATTTTCTAGATAAATGCATCTATGCTTTATCTTGTCCCCAACAATTTTTCTTTGGGATTTGTTAAATCCAATGTAAATAAAGATTTTTCCAAGCATGCATAGGAGAGGAAAAAGAAAAGAGAAGTCAATCGACTAGGCAAACAAACTATATAGCGGTTTTAGAGAGTCAAACCAAAAATAAAAAGGTCCAAGCTTTTGTTAGGCATGTGTTCATAGATCAACAATCTTTCTCTGCCATGAATGCAACATCCAAGAAGCTTTACAAGATTTCGGTGTTGAAGTTTTGCAATGGATTCAACTTCATTTTTGAACTCTTTTAATCCTTGTCTAGAAGTTTTTGACATCATCTTCACTGCTATTTCTTGTCCCTCTTGCAATATTCCCTGAAAACATCACATTCTTTTTATTATGCAAGCTTTGTAGATTAAAATAAACTTATCGATATTCAATACAAGGAGTCCTAAAGAAACTAGAGATACAAAAATGTTGGCACATACACTGGCTTCAAGACTTTAAAGCATATAGTGGCCTTGGTACATGTTGCTTCATTTAGATACTATGAGGATTGGGACGTCAACTACTTCTCAAGATGTTTAATTGTGTATCTATAATGTTTTATTAACTTGTAACTTGTCTTCTTGCCCAAAGGGCAAAGTATGACCATACCTTATAGACAGGTCCAAAACCACCCTCTCCAAGCTTATTGTCACTAGAAAAGTTATTAGTGGCATTTAATAATGTATCCAAGTCAAATAATGGTAACTCTAGATGCTCTTGGCCTTCATTGTTTTCACCTCCTTTTGAATTGTGTTCCATGTATGCTGCAAAATGGAGAATAGAATGAAGGATTAAAGAATTCACAAATATGGAATTTAGCCTATTTCCAAGCCTAAATCATTTCATTATTTCTAAAATCAAGTCAAGTCAATTCATTCCTCTTTTTTTTTTATTATTATTATTATTACGTAATCAGACAATGTGTAAAAGTACTTTTGACTAATACATATGGTGGTAAAAGCACTAAGATTTGTTACTTACCTTTTCTCTTTGGTTGTTTCTTCCTTTTCTTGAGCACATACAAGGTCAGGACTAGACTTAAAAGAACTATTCCTGTAATTGATATAGAGATGATAATGACCTGTTTTTTCTTCTTCTTGGAGCTGCTATTTATGCTTGAAGAAGCTTCTTGACACAAAAGGAAAGAAATTAAGAAGGAAAGCCAGGAAATGTAACAGAAAAACCATAAATTCCTATGAGCGGTAACCATTGATCCAAAATATATTTCTAGTTTACAACCATGAAAGCAGGAGTTCAAGGAACTACGATTGCCATAGGATTTGAGGGCATAAATCAGTTGGTGTATTGGTGTGTTATAGCATTCTTACTAGAATTGAAATCTAAAAGAAAAATATTCCCAAGTTTTGAGTAGACCTCTGCTTTACACTCTAGTCTTTAGATAATACGTATACTATTCCATGAAATAATGTGCATGGTAGTTGGCCTCAGATTTTTCACATCAGCAATAATTGAGACAGAGGTAAAGCTGGAAGTCACAAAATCAAACGATAAAACTAGAGGCACGTATGCAAGGTGAACAACTGATTCAAAACCTTTGAATAAATATACCATGAAATTTGTATCAGATTTATGTTTCTCAGGTAAGAAAAAGAAAAGTTCATACCTAAGTCTGCCGCAGCCATCCTTACATAAAACTCTTGCCCATTTTCAGTGAAGTCTCTGATGTCAATCAAGTCACCAAACCAGAGCAAGCATCCACTTCCTCCTCCTCTGATATCTGAATTTGCATAAGCAGTGCAAGAGCAGTTGCTCAAGCACAGGGAAGCACATTCCTTAAGGTTCATGCTTTCATTAAACCAGGAGCTCCGTGTGTCTGGCAGTTTCACACCAGAGTACTTTACAAATCCATCACCCTTCTGGCAATCCAGTGGAGTACTTCGAACGCATCCATTTGACCAGTCTTCCATGTCCCAATTGCTTTGGAACTTTGGCCTAAATCCTTTCATACACTCACAGTTCGGAGATTGGTCAATCTTACAGATTCCATTTACTCCACATATTGCATAATTGTCACACTGATCCCTCTGTGCAGTTGAGTAAAGAGTCCATTCATTTTTTTTATCAGTCCATATGGACCGCTGAGCTGCACCATCAGGAGTTAACACAAGCCTCATAATAACAGAGCTGTTAACAAGAGAATAAATATAATATATCTCCTTTTCATTAGAAACATATTCATAACTATAAACTGGGTTAATTGTTAATTGAGGAATTCCACTGAATCGAATACCATTCCATGGTCCAGGGCGAAATGCTACAGCTAAACCATTCCTCAAAAGTAGTTGTGGAAATCCACTAGGATCAATCCAATAAGTAAAATTACCTTTAGAAGGGTCATCAGCACTCTTCCACGATGACAGGTACCGATCCAGGCCTGCTACTCTGTTCCTTCCAAGCTTCATGCCTGGTAGAAGAGTATCGCATGGGTAATCAAAACTCTGCCATAGGAAGTTTTCTGGATCCCTATCATTGCCATTTCTCATAACAAGATTTCCAGACTCCAAAAGCTGAGCGTTCGGATCCTGTGCAGAACGTGATGAAGTAGAATTCCAAAGAATTCCGTTAGTACCGTTGACGAGAACAAGAATTCCCGGCTGAGTGACCTTTAAAACTCCTGATGAATCAGTTATTGGACTTTCTCTATTGGCAACCCATACGACAGGCTTTTTAGACGCTTTCTTGTACCATATCCCCAAGTATCGGTTCTTGGAATTACCTGGACTGAAGAAACCCAGTTCAAAGCTCCCACCAGCTGAAGTGATGGTCTCACCATCTGTAATGTTTTGATTTACAATTATGGTGTCTACTGCCACGGAGATTCTTAAGAGGGATAATACATAGGAGAAGATAACTGCAACTGTTGTAAGAGAATCCATAGTTGTTCCTAGATAGAAAATGCCTGAGATTTTAGGTGCTTTCCAAGTCTCCTCGTATTTTCCCTTGCCCCCTAAGATTTGGCATTGTGTTTGACTTGTATGACTTAGAGAAAAGCATCACCTCCCATAGATGGACTAATTATCCAGTGGTCATCATCTTCACCTTAATCCAATTTTGATTTTTCTATACCACTTAAAATGGGCTAGGCATTAGTTTATCCCTTAAATCAAGTATCCCATATTAGAACAATGTGTGACCAATCTCACCTTTTCTTTAGAAGAATTACAAGTTGAAGTAAAGAAGACCAAGAAGAGAATCAATGTTGGATTTTTTTTATAAGTGTACGGTAATTTTAAAAAATTATTCCTGAACTACCATAATAAAAAAAAAATTCCAAATCTATGTAGGAAAAAGACATTAAATTTTAAGTAAAAATAGTCTCCTATAGGCAAAAATGTATCTTAAAGAAATAGTTTTTAAAAATTCTTTAAAAAACAAAATTTATAGGCCAAAATAATCTCTTGAATAAATAATTTCTCTTTATTATTATTATTTTTTAAAATTTAGACAAAAAATCGTTTTCTTGAAAAGATGATTTAAAAAAAAAAATTAAAAAGCAATTCAAACAAAAAGTCTAAAATTGTTTCTTGAAGAAACGGTTTCTTAAAAATTAAAAAAAAATAATAATAATAATAAGGGGATAAATCATCTCTTCAAGAAATAATTTCTTTTAAAAAAAAAAGAAATAAAGAGAGTTCTTATTTTTAATAATATTTTAATTAATAATATATTTTAATAATAAAATTATTATAAATATATGTATTGTAAAATTAATTGATTTTAAATACTATTTTATATTAAGTTAGATATTGATAAAAAAATATTTAGGTCTTTATTACCAATTTTATCTATAAATTAATTTAATTAATTGTAACTATAAATAGAAACTAGTTTAATTTTATATTATTTTTTATTTAAAATATAAATAATTATTATTTTAATTTTTAAACTTTATTTTCTTGTTACTTTCAATTTTTTATTAAAAAATATATTATCAATTTTATGTTATTTGAGTTTATAAAATATAAATTTATTACCGATTTCTTTTTTTTTAGTTTATCAAATATAAAATGAATAATTTTGTTTTGTTTTAATTTTAAAATTAATTTTATTAGATAAACTTTAAAAATAAAAATATTATTCTTTAATTTAAAATTTAGCTGTAAAAATTTGAGAAAAATAAATTAATTTTAAATTGATTAATACTCAAAAAATTATTTGTTTCATTTTAAACTGATTAATATTAAAAAATTTATATTTTTTAATGTTGAAATTTTTATTCAAAATTAATTTATTGAATCATAAATTAATTTATTTTTCTATATTTTATCCCTTTTATGATTAAATTTTAAATTAAAGAATAGCCTTAGGCAAAAATGTCTCTTAAAGAAGTGATTTTTAAAAATTCTTTTAAAAACAAAATTTATAGGCCAAAATCATCTCTTGAATAGTGATTACTACTCAAAAAGGGCTATTTGATAGCTTGTAATTAACTCTTTTAAACACTTTTGAGTAGTAATTATTGCCCTTTAACCCAATTAACATATTAAGGACCTTTGCAATCACTTCTAATCACTTTGTGTAAGTTTTGGTGTTTTTGTTAGTAATTTGATCACCAAAGCAATCCAAGATGGAGGAGAGTTATTTGGAATCCACGGTAAAGCAATAGAAAGCTCAGGAACATGAAGAATCAGAGATTTGAAGCCTTAAAGTCCTTTGCCATAACCAATCCGGATTGCAAGGAGGAGAAGTAAAGAGAGAATCCACCTTGAAGCATTCTTGATGACAGTCATTTCAGCCACTTTTGGAGTACTTCCTGAAGTCCAATTTATGCATACTTTATGTCGTTTCGAAGATCGGGAAGTCAACAATCCAATGCTTGAAACGGTTCGCAAATCGGAGTTGAAATGAAGAAGTTAGAGCCAATGGAAGCAGATCACTCCAAGCTGAAGGCCAATTTCGCAGGGCTGCGAAATCAGCCTTTGGCTGCGAAATCAGCCTTCGGCTGCGAAATCATTTCGCAGCCATCTTGTTCATCTGCGAAATTTCGCAGCCATTTTGTGCGCCTGCGAAATTCTCCCGAGTGCTTCCAGATATTTGCGACCATCGTTTTTTGTTATTTTGCCTCAGATATTTGTTGTCTAAATGCCAATTCTCTCCTTGTAATCCACCAATTAGATGATTCCTTAGTTGTTGAGCAAGGATGCAGGGGTAAACAACCTGATTTGTATTGTTTTGTAATTTTCACTTTAAAAACGTCGGGGAACTTTCTCCGAAAAAAAAAAAAACTTATGTAAATTTTACACTTAGTGAAATAGAAAATATCTTTTGCTTTCTTTTTCTCTCTACTATTTTCTATTTTCTTAGTAGCCAAACATCCTTGGAGGATGAAATCCCCAAGGATGAGAGGCTAAAACCTTTTTGTTTCTTGAAGTAATGGATGCCATGTGAAGCTCCCGTGTCAGGATGGAGATTTCCAAGCCATGAATGTAAGTAGCTGAGCGTCATAAATGTTTTCATTCAAAGTAAAGCTTTTAATCCCTCTGACTTGCTTTGAACGGCCAATACTTGATAACCTTTTGGTCTCAGTGGATTCTTATTGTTAGATCCACTGACGTTCATTAGTTATCTCCTACGAGCCATTGTATTGCAAGTCGAGGAGATGACCTATATCATTAAAAGAGCATTTATGAGGTTCAGCTACCCTTTTTGTAAGTTTTGAAGGACTAAAACTCAGTTGTTAAACACATACCGGTTCGGGAAGTAAGCATCACCTTAGTTGCTTCCCCAACTCGAGGTGAAAAGTTCCAAAATCTCCATTTTTACACAGTGAGTTAAGCATGGCTATCCAAAGCTTTGAGAAACTTCTTTTTCCATCTTTTAACCTACTTGCATGTTAGTTTAGTTTACAACACCTTCATCTTTTTATGTTTTCATCTTAATCTAATTTTTATTAAGAAAAGTTCACTCCATCCTCCGAACTTCATCAGTTAAAGTAAAAACCCTTCCCAGTGTTCGATCCTAGAGCCACTATGCTATAGTAGCTTTGCTACTTTAGTGTAAGGACCTTAGGTATAAATTTTGTTGATACCCTTACATGCGAAGCTACCAAGAGTCGGGTTATCAAATGGCGCCGTTGCCGGGGATGGTGCTACTTCACTATGAATATATCAGCCGGAGGTAACTTGTGAGACTTCTCATGAGTAAGGTGAATTCTATCTCATTTTTCATTTATTAACCTTTTATTTTAGTTTTAGAACATTTTTAACTTAGTTTAGATAAGTTTCTTTTAGCTTTTAACTTTCATTTTTAGTTTATTTTTCATACTCTGTTTTTCCTTCCGCGTGCTCTGTTTTTTTCTTCTTTCTCTTTGTTTTGTTTGTTTACTTTGTTCCAGCTGAATCCGTGCATGCCCTATTGGATTAGAGACCAAGAGGGAAGGTTAGTGCGGATAGAGACTCCACGAGCTATTGAATTGGAGATTATTTTAGAAGTCATGGAGAATCAGCCAGAGGATCAACATTCACAACACGGGCAGGGGAATGATCCGAACTTGTATAGGTCCATGAGGGACAGGATGCACCCTCCGAGGATGAGTGCACCATCTTGCATCATTCCTCCTACAGAGCAATTGATTATCAGGCCACACATCGTGCCTCTGCTTCCTACTTTCCATGGGATGGAAAGTGAAAATCCATATGCACACATAAAGGAATTCGAAGATGTGTGCAATACTTTTCAAGAAGGGGGAACAGCTATTGAGCTTATGAGGTTGAAGCTCTTTCCATTCACATTAAAGGACAAAGCCAAGATATGGCTCAATTCCTTGAGGCCGAGAAGCATAAGAACATGGACAGAACTTCAAGCTGATTTTTTGAAGAAGTTTTTCCCTACTCACAGAACAAATGGATTGAAGAGACAAATCTCCAACTTCTCAGCACGTGAGAATGAAAAATTTTATGAATGCTGGGAGAGGTACATGGAAGCCATCAATGCATGCCCTCACCACGGCTTTGATACATGGCTTTTGGTGGGTTATTTTTATGATGGCATGTCATCTTCAATGAAGCAGATATTGGAGACAATGTGTGGGGGCGATTTCATGAGCAAGAACCCTGAGGAGGCTATGGATTTCCTAAGTTACGTCTCAGAGGTTTCCCGTGGATGGGATGAGCCCACTAACAGGGAAATAGGGAAGAGACCAGTTCAGCAAATGTCAAAAGGGGGGATGTACAATCTGAGTGAAGACATGGAGATGAAAGCCAAGGTAGCTGCCATGGCTAGAAAAATAGAGGAAATGGAGTTGAGAAAAGTTCACGAAGTCCAAGCTATTTCAGAACCTCAACAACCAGCCAATCCTTGCTCCATATGTCAGTCGTTTGAACATATGGTGGAAGAATGTCCCACCATTCCGGCAGTAAGAGAAATGTTTGGGGAACAAGCTAACTTGATTGGCCAATGGAAGCCAAATTCAAATGCTCCCTATGGCAACACGTACAACTCTAGCTGGAGGAACCACCCAAACTTTGCATGGAAGCCAAGGCCAAACCCATATCAGTCACCAGCCCAATCAAGCCAACAGAGTCAAGGTCAATCCTCAGTTGAGCAAGCACTCGTAAGCCTTAGCAAGGTTATGGGTGACTTTGTGAGTGAGCAAAAATCCATCAACTCTCAACTAAATTAGAAGATTGACAACGTTGAGAGTACATTGAACAAGAAGATAGATGGGATGTATAATGAGTTGTCTCAGAAAATTGACAACATCCAATATTCCATCTCAAGACTCACAAATTTGAACACTGTCAATGAGAAAGGGAAGTTTCCCTCTCAGCCTCACCAAAATCCTAAGGGGATACATGAAGTGGAATCCAAAGACGAGGATTCTTCAAAGGTGAGGGACGTGCAAGCCATTATCACTTTGAGAAGTGGTAAGGAAGTGCATCAGCCAGAGCATGATCAGAGGAAAGCCAAAGAAGACAAGGCTGATAGAAATGAAGAAAAGAAGAATGAACGAAAAGGAAAGGAAGTTCAGATGAAAGAAAGCATCATTCCTAGCATGGATGGGGAACCTCAAATTCTTTTAAAGGAAGGCATGATGAAGAAGCACATGCCTCCTCCATTTCCTCAAGCCTTGCGTGGGAAGAAACCGATCAAGAATGCTTCTGAGATTCTTGATGTTCTAAGACAAGTGAAGGTGAATATTCCTTTACTTGATATGATCAAGCAAGTACCCACATATGCAAAATTTTTTAAGGACTTGTGCACTGTGAAAAGAGGACTCAATGTTACAAAGCAAGCTTTCCTAACCGAGCAAGTGAGTGCTATAATCCAATGCAAGTCTCCAATCAAATACAAAGATCCGGGGTGTCCTACAATCTCAGTTAATATTGGAGGAACCCAAGTGGAGAAGGCATTGCTTGATTTGGGGGCAAGTGTTAACTTGCTTCCATACTCTGTATACAAGGAGCTGGGGTTGGGAGAACTCAAGTCAACATCGATCACCCTATCCTTAGCTGACCGATCAGTGAAAATTCCCAGGGGGGTAATAGAGGATGTATTGGTTCAAGTTGACAAATTCTACTATCCAGTAGATTTTGTGGTGCTTGATACGGATCCCATTGTCAAAGGGATCAACTATGTTCCAATCATCCTTGGAAGACCTTTCCTTGCAACATCCAATGCAATCATCAATTGTAGGAATGGGGTCATGCAACTCACTTTTGGGAATATGACATTGGAACTCAACATCTTCCATCTATGTCAAAAGCACATCCATCCGGAAGAAGATGAGGGCCCAGAAGAAGTTTGTATGATAGATACCCTGGTGGAGCAGCATTGTAATCAGAGTATGCTTGATCAGTTTGAAGAGAATCCAAATGAAAGCCATGAAGATCTTGATGATGGGTTAGCTGAACCCATGGGAATGAATGCCGTTATGTCAAACTGGAGACAAAAGCCAGTGATCCTCCCTTTGTTCAAGGATGAGGAAGAGATGAAAGAAGCTAAGGATGAAATTCTTAAGCTTGAATTGAAGACCCTTCCTGCCGAGTTGAAGTATGCTTACTTGGAGGAAGGCAATAAAGCCCCGGTGGTAATTTCTTCTTCTTTAACCGTTTCACAAGAGGACAATCTTCTAAGAATCCTTAGAAAGCACAAGAAGGTCATCGGATGGCAAATTTCTGATTTGAAGGGGATAAGCCCATTGATTTGCACGCACCATATTTATATGGAGGAGGGAGCTAAGCCAACTCGTCAGCCACAGAGAAGATTGAATCCTCATATGCAAGAGGTAGTGAGGGCTGAAGTGTTGAAGCTTCTTCAAGCGGGTATCATTTACCCCATTTCGGATAGCGCTTGGGTGAGCCCAACCCAAGTTGTTCCAAAGAAGTCCGGGATAACCGTAGTCAAGGGGGAAAATGGAGATGAAGTGTCCACACGCCTCACAACTGGTTGGAGGGTGTGCATTGACTACAGGAAGCTAAACGTAGTAACAAGAAAGGATCACTTCCCTTTACCTTTCATGGATCAAGTCCTTGAGAGGGTATCTGGGCATCCTTTTTATTGCTTCTTGGATGGTTATTCCGGGTATTTCCAAATAGAGATTGATGTGGAGGACCAGGAGAAGACTGCCTTCACTTGTCCATTCGGCACCTATGCTTATAGGCGGATGCCTTTTGGATTATGCAACGCTCCTGCTACCTTCCAAAGATGCATGCTTAGCATCTTCAGTGACATGGTTGAACGAATCATGGAAGTCTTCATGGATGACATAACTGTGTATGGGACTTCTTTTGAGGATTGTTTGTCACATCTTGAAGATGTTTTGAAAAGATGCATAGAGAAAGACCTCGTACTCAATTGGGAGAAGTGCCATTTTATGGTAAATCAAGGTATTGTTCTTGGGCACGTAATCTCAAAGAAGGGTATAGAGGTTGATAGAGCTAAGGTGGAACTAATCGTGAAGTTGCCACCTCCCACCAATGTAAAAGGAATAAGGCAATTCCTTGGGCATGCCGGGTTCTATAGGAGGTTTATAAAGGATTTTTCCAAGATTGCCAAACCTCTTTGTGAATTATTGGTGAAGGATGCCAAGTTTGAGTGGGATGATAAATGTCAAAGGAGTTTTGAGCTTCTTAAGCAATTCTTAACATCAGCACCCATTGTGAGAGCACCAAATTGGGAGTTGCCATTTGAAGTGATGTGTGACTCAAGTGATTATGCCATTGGAGCTGTTTTGGGACAAAGAGAAGATGGTAAACCTTATGTGATCTACTATGCCAGTAAGTCTTTGAATGATGCTCAAAGGAATTACACCACTACTGAGAAGGAATTACTTGCTGTGGTGTATGCTTTGGATAAGTTCAGAGCTTATTTGATAGGGTCTTCCATTGTGGTATTCACGGATCATTCAGCTTTGAAGTATTTGCTAACCAAGCAAGATGCCAAGGCTAGGTTGATTAGGTGGATACTTTTGCTTCAAGAGTTCAACCTCCAGATCAGAGATAAGAAAGGTGTTGAGAATGTGGTAGCTGACCACTTGTCAAGGCTCAACATTGCTCATGACACCCATGGACTTCCCATAAATGATGATTTCCCTGAGGAATCCTTGATGCTTGTGGAGGAAGTGCCATGGTTTGCACACATTGCCAATTACTTGGTCACGGGAGAAATACCAAGTGAATGGAGCTCTCAGGACAAGAAGAATTTCTTTGCCAAGGTCCATGCATATTATTGGGAAGAGCCTTTTCTCTTCAAGTATTGTGCGGACCAAATTATAAGGAAGTGTGTGCCTGAACAAGAGAAGCATGGGATCCTATCTCATTGCCATGAGAATGCATGTGGAGGCCACTTTGCCTCTCGAAAGACGGCAATGAGAGTTCTTCAATCGGGTTTTTGGTGGCCCTCACTTTTTAAGGATGCCCATGAGGTAAGTAAAGGATGTGATAAGTGCCAAAGACTAGGCAAGCTTTCAAGGAGAAACATGATGCCTTTGAACCCCATCTTGATAGTGGATATTTTTGATGTTTGGGGCATAGACTTCATGGGACCTTTCCCTATGTCTTTTGGCCACTCCTACATCTTGGTAGGAGTTGATTATGTTTCAAAGTGGGTTGAAGCTATACCCTGTAGAACCAATGATCACAAAGTGGTTCTCAAATTCCTAAAAGAAAACATCTTCTCGAGGTTTGGAGTGCCTAAAGCAATCATCAGTGATGGAGGCACTCACTTTTGCAACAAGCCCTTTGAAGCTCTTTTGGCCAAGTACGGAGTCAAGCATAAGGTAGCTACACCTTATCATCCTCAGACGAGTGGCCAAGTAGAGCTAGCCAACCGGGAAATTAAGAACATCTTGATGAAGGTGGTGAACACCAATAGGAAAGATTGGTCTGTTAAGCTCCTTGATTCCCTATGGGCGTATAGGACAGCTTATAAGACTATCCTTGGGATGTCACCGTACCGTCTTGTTTATGGCAAAGCTTGCCATCTTCCCGTCGAGATTGAGTTCAAGGCATGGTGGGCCATTAAAAAGCTCAACATGGATTTAACTAAGGCTGGGCTAAAGAGGAGTTTGGATTTGAATGAGCTTGAGGAATTGAGAAATGATGCCTATCTCAACTCAAAAATAGCTAAGGAAAAGCTAAAGAGATGGCATGATCAGTTGGTGACCAAGAAAGAATTTTTCAAGGGACAAAGAGTCTTGCTATATGACTCTAAGCTTCACCTATTTCCGGGAAAGCTCAAATCAAGGTGGGTAGGGCCTTTTGTCATCCACCAAGTACACTCACATGGAGTAATTGAGTTACTCAACTCAAATAGTGCAAAGACCTTCAAGGTCAATGGCCATCGTCTCAAGCCATTCATTGAGCCATTCAAGCAAGACAAGGAGGAAATCAACCTCCTTGAGCCACAGAAAGCATAATCAGAAAAGGGTTAGATGGGCTTGGTTTCACCAAAGTCCATATTTTTGCTTAAGTTTATTAATTTGAAAGCTTTATTAATTCTTTTGATTTTAATTTTGGTTTAAAGTTTTGTTAATTATATGTAACTTCATCTTTTTGAATGATCTTTTGTAGGAGGAATTGCGAAGAAAATGAAAGAAGGTCCCACGGAGCAAAAAGGAGCTCAAAACCAAGAAATTTCAATGGTCTGCGAAATTTCGCAGCCCAAAATAGCCCCCTGCGAAAATGGCCATGTGTCTGCTGCGAAATCGAGGTTTGGCTGCGAAAATGGCCCTCCGCTGCGAAATAAATTTCGCAGCCCAACACCCTCCTCTGCGAAAATTTTCGCAGCTGCGAAACCACCTCTTGGCACTCGTGTGCCATTTCGCAGCACAGTAACTCCATTTCGCAGCTGCGAAATGGCTGCGAAATCCCCAAAGAGTTAAATTTTCAATTTTCGCAGCGATAGCCTCATTTCGCAGGGTGTTTCGCAGCTGCGAAACACCCCTTTGGCACTCGTGTGCCATTTCGCAACACAGTAACCCAATTTCGCAGCTGCGAAATGGGCTGCGAAATGGGCTGCGAAAAGGGCCCTCCTCTGCGAAAATGCCCTTTCTCTGCGAAATCCGCCCTCGGCTGCGAAAATTTAAGTGACCCTTGGTATCCAATTTTTAACGGTATAAATTCCAAATTTCTAATATAACCGGTCATTTGAACTTTAAATAGTACCAGAGAAGACCCAAAAACAGAGCAACCTTCCATCTTCTCCCTCTCGCCTGAACCTCGGCCGCGCGCACCTCCGCTCATCTCCGCCGGCCCGCCATGGCAAGAACCCGAGGAGCTAAGTCCTCCTCCCCGTCAAGCCGTACGAGGGTTTCATCAAAGACCCCTGTCCAAGGCTCCACATCTGAGCCTCCGCGACCACCGTGCGTCCCACCTCCAGTTGAGGGCGCACCAATGAGCCCTCCGGTCAGGCGCTATCATACACGGGCGAGTAGCCAGCCACCCAAGAAGAAAGCTAAGGTATCTGAGCCAACGTTAATCGATTTATCAGAGCCAGAAGAGCCAGCTATCGAGTCTCCGCCGTCTCCGCCGTCTCGGCCTTCTCGGCCGTCTCGGCCTTCTCAGCCAGCTTTAGAGTCTCGGCCTTCTCGGCCATCTCAGCCGTCTCAGCCAGCTTTAGAGTCTCCGCCATCTCGGCCAGCTTCAGGGTCTCGGCCTTCTCAGCCGTCTCGGCCATCTCAGCCGTCTCAGCCAGCTTCAGAGCCTCAGTCGTCTCAGCCACCGCCTTCAGATTCTCAGATCCCCTCCGGCATGACTCCTGAGATGATTATCAAGCGCCCCATGCTCACTCAGCCGCCCATAGAGGGTAATTTAGATTGCAGGGCTAGGCCTTTCCACTCTGAGCTCTATTTTGACGTGGCCACTTTCAGACTTCAGCCCCAGCTCAGGGACTCCTTCCATCTGCTCCGGAGGTATCATATGGAACAATTGCTTACTCCAAGGGATTTCTTTTATCCCCGTGTGGCAATGGATTTTTACCAATCCATGACCACACACCATGTCCGCGATCCTACTGTCATCCACTTCACCATAGACGGACGTCATGGTATTCTGGGAGCTAGGCACATAGCAGAGGCATTGCGCATTCCCTACGAGCCAGCTAGGCCAGAGGATTATCGAGTCTAGACTAATCCTTCCCCGAGCGACATAGTTCGTATTCTGTCCAGAGGGGCATCCACAGGCCAGTATCTACAGAGGAAGGAGCTCCCTCCTAGCATGTTTTTCATAGATGCTCTCCTCCGCCACAATATCTTTCCACTACAGCACTGGGTGCAGAGGCGAGGAGCCTTGCTGGAGGCATTATATCGGATATCTGAGGGATTCTTCTTTGGCCCTCATCATCTCATTATGGCCGCCCTTCTATATTTTGAAGAGAAGGTCCATCAGAAGAAGCTGCTCAGAGCTGATGCCATTCCTCTGCTATTCCCCAGATTGTTATGTCAGATTTTGGAACACTTGGGCTACCCAACTGAGCCTCAATTTGAGCGCAAACGGATTTGTCGAGAGATATTCACTCTTGACAAATGGACGAATATGACAGCCTATAGTGCAGAGCCAGGGGCCCCAGTTGGAGTAGAGCATCCAGAGATTCCACATGCAGAGCAGCCACAGGAGCTACAGCCCATTGAGACACCAGCTGACACGAGAGCACCTGCCCCTGCAGTGCCCTCCGCAGAGCCCATACCTGAGGTTGCTCCCTCTGCTTCTCCTGCCACACCACAGCCTTCCCCTGTTTTTTCAGCCACATCACAGCCCTCCTCTTCAGCAGAGCCGAGGACTACCATATCCATTTCCGAGTACAGAGCTCTATGTCACACTTTGCAGACATTGACCACTTCACAGAGCACTCTTACTCAGGAGATGGCAGCTCTTCGTGCTCATCAGGAGCAAATTATTGCTACTCAGACTCAGCATACTGCCATTCTGAGGCAAATTCAGAGCCATCTGGGTATTCCATCAGCCCCTCAGCACCAGATGCCTGCCCCCTTAGAGCCCACAGAGCCGACTCCAGGAGACACACAGACATCCACCTGAGCCATTATCTTCACATCATCAGCACCCATCTACTTGATCATTTCCATAGTTTACTTTATGTATTTTCTTTATGCACTTTCTTATTATAGTAGCACTTGCAATCCTATGCTTTTGTTATTATATATTGTGGGATTGGTTGTATTACTTGTTATCATCTTTAATGTACTTTCATGAAGTAATACAACTCTATCATTTTTTGCATACTCTTGGTATTATTTTATTTTTATTCCTCTACTCATATCTATTTTCTTTTTGAAACATGTGGTTTCTCCTTGTCTACTCAAATTACATCCACTCAGGAGGCACCACTTCCTCCCTGTAATTTCAATCGCTCATACCACATTGAGGACAATGCTCAGCTTGGTTGGGGGGAGACAGTTGAGGAAGGAAGTTTTTATTATTATTAGTGTTAATACTAAATTTTTTGGTAATTTAGGTTACTTTTGTTTAATTTTAAAATTTTTCTCTATGGTTGTTAAAGATAATTTCTCAAAAATAAAATAGGATAAGTCGAGTTTTAACTTAATTATTTAAGTCTTTGAGTTTGTTTTATGCTTTCAAAGTTGATAATCTATTAAAGCTCTCTTTGTTTTCGAACTTATTTCTTCCATTTCAAGCTTTACACACACAGTGCACATTAGATCCCGGATATATGATGTAAAACTTTCTCACCTTCTAAGCTTAGGAAAATTTTGACTTGGTTCATTACTTAACCTCTTTTTTAATAGTGTTGGGACACCTCAAAAAGGCCAATGAGTCTTAGAAAAAGAAAAAGAGAAAAAGAAAAAGAAAAAGAGAAAAAGAAAAAGAAAAAGAAAAAGAAAAAGAAAAAGAGAATAAGCTTCTATTCTTTCCTTGAAGCCTAAGCATGATCCGAAGGGGTGGCGAAAGCCTTTAAAACCCGATGCCCTAAACCTTGATTGGTTGGGAGTCATCGATCCTCTGCTTGCTACATAGGTGAATTGGTTAAAGTTTAGTGAGTAAAAAGAATTGTGAATAAGAAGGTGCGTTCCTAACCTATTAAGAGTTGGTTAATTTTGCCTTTGTTCGAGAAAAGCTTAGGTTGGAGGGTGAGGATAGTTGTATATACTATATCCGGAGCCTAATCTCGTTAACACTTAGCTCATTATGGAAGAGTTTGATTTGGAGCCTTGAGAGTAGAGATTCTTTTGACACTTAATTGCATAATCTCCACTCTTTGTACTTTTTGTTTAAGTTTTTAGCTTTGACAACTCCTATTGCATTTTGAATCTTCATATCTTTAGTTCACCATGTGAGATGTGTTTTGATATCGGTCATGCCACTCAATTATTTTTTTGGAATGATTTGCATGACCTCTTTTTTTTGTTTACTACTTTGTTTGCTTAGTTTTTCTCTCCTTATTTGCTAAGGGACTAGCAATATGTCGGTTGGGGGGAGTGATTACTACTCAAAAAGGGCTATTTGATAGCTTGTAATTAACTCTTTTAAACACTTTTGAGTAGTAATTATTGCCCTTTAACCCAATTAACATATTAAGGACCTTTGCAATCACTTCTAATCACTTTGTGTAAGTTTTGGTGTTTTTGTTAGTAATTTGATCACCAAAGCAATCCAAGATGGAGGAGAGTTATTTGGAATCCACGGTAAAGCAATAGAAAGCTCAGGAACATGAAGAATCAGAGATTTGAAGCCTTAAAGTCCTTTGCCATAACCAATCCGGATTGCAAGGAGGAGAAGTAAAGAGAGAATCCACCTTGAAGCATTCTTGATGACAGTCATTTCAGCCACTTTTGGAGTACTTCCTGAAGTCCAATTTATGCATACTTTATGTCGTTTCGAAGATCGGGAAGTCAACAATCCAATGCTTGAAACGGTTCGCAAATCGGAGTTGAAATGAAGAAGTTAGAGCCAATGGAAGCAGATCACTCCAAGCTGAAGGCCAATTTCGCAGGGCTGCGAAATCAGCCTTTGGCTGCGAAATCAGCCTTCGGCTGCGAAATCATTTCGCAGCCATCTTGTTCATCTGCGAAATTTCGCAGCCATTTTGTGCGCCTGCGAAATTCTCCCGAGTGCTTCCAGATATTTGCGACCATCGTTTTTTGTTATTTTGCCTCAGATATTTGTTGTCTAAATGCCAATTCTCTCCTTGTAATCCACCAATTAGATGATTCCTTAGTTGTTGAGCAAGGATGCAGGGGTAAACAACCTGATTTGTATTGTTTTGTAATTTTCACTTTAAAAACGTCGGGGAACTTTCTCCGAAAAAAAAAAAAAACTTATGTAAATTTTACACTTAGTGAAATAGAAAATATCTTTTGCTTTCTTTTTCTCTCTACTATTTTCTATTTTCTTAGTAGCCAAACATCCTTGGAGGATGAAATCCCCAAGGATGAGAGGCTAAAACCTTTTTGTTTCTTGAAGTAATGGATGCCATGTGAAGCTCCCGTGTCAGGATGGAGATTTCCAAGCCATGAATGTAAGTAGCTGAGCGTCATAAATGTTTTCATTCAAAGTAAAGCTTTTAATCCCTCTGACTTGCTTTGAACGGCCAATACTTGATAACCTTTTGGTCTCAGTGGATTCTTATTGTTAGATCCACTGACGTTCATTAGTTATCTCCTACGAGCCATTGTATTGCAAGTCGAGGAGATGACCTATATCATTAAAAGAGCATTTATGAGGTTCAGCTACCCTTTTTGTAAGTTTTGAAGGACTAAAACTCAGTTGTTAAACACATACCGGTTCGGGAAGTAAGCATCACCTTAGTTGCTTCCCCAACTCGAGGTGAAAAGTTCCAAAATCTCCATTTTTACACAGTGAGTTAAGCATGGCTATCCAAAGCTTTGAGAAACTTCTTTTTCCATCTTTTAACCTACTTGCATGTTAGTTTAGTTTACAACACCTTCATCTTTTTATGTTTTCATCTTAATCTAATTTTTATTAAGAAAAGTTCACTCCATCCTCCGAACTTCATCAGTTAAAGTAAAAACCCTTCCCAGTGTTCGATCCTAGAGCCACTATGCTATAGTAGCTTTGCTACTTTAGTGTAAGGACCTTAGGTATAAATTTTGTTGATACCCTTACATGCGAAGCTACCAAGAGTCGGGTTATCAAATAGATAATTTATTTTTATTATTTTTTAAAAAAATTTCTAGACAAAAATAGTTTCTTTAAGAGATGATTTAAAAAAAAAAAAAAAGCAATTCAAATAAAAAGTCTAAAATTGTTTCTTGAAGAAACAGTTTCTTAAAAATTCAAAAGAAAAAAAAAATTAAGTGGAGAAATCATTTCTTCAAGAGACAATTTCTTAAAAAAATATATAAATAAGTAAGAAGAGTTCTTATTTTTAATATATTTTAATTAATAATAAAATTAGTATAAATATATATATTGTAAAATTAGTTGATTTTAAATACTATTTTATATTAAGTTAGATATTGATAAAAATATATTTAGGTCTTTATTACCAATTTTATCTCTAAATTAATTTAATTAATTGTTATTATAAATAGAAACTAGTTTAATTTTATTAAATTTTATTTACAATATAAATAATAATTATTTTTATTTTTAAACTTTATTTTCTTGCTCCTTTAAATTTCGTATTAAAAAATCTATTATTAATTTTATGCTATTTGAGTTTATAAAAAATAAATTTATTACCTATTTTTCTTTTTTTAAGTTTATTAAATACAAAATGAATAATTTTGTTTTTTTTTAATTTTAAAATTAAATTTATTAGATAAAATTTAAAGTTAAAAATATTATTATTTAATTTAAAATTTAATTGTAAAAAAATTTCGAAAAATAAATTAATTTTAAATTGATTAATATTCAAAAAGTTATATCTTTTAATGTTGAAATTTTATTCAAAATTAATTTCTTGAATCATAAATTAATTTATTTTTCGATATTTTATTCTCCTTTTATGATTAAATTTGAAATTAAAGAATAATATTTCTAATTTTAAAGCTTATCTAATAAAATTAATTTCAAAATTAAAATGAGATAAAATTATTCATTTTTTAAAAAGAAATATTTACTAAACTGAAAAAAAAAATTATAATAAATTATTTTTTTTATAAACTCAATTTTCACATAAAATTGATAATTTTTTTATTATTTTGAAAGTGAAACGAACAAAAAGTAATAGATAATATTTAAAAATTAAAATATTATTATTTATCTTATAAATAAAAAATAATATAAAATTAAATTAATTTCCATTTATAGTTATAATTAATTAAATTCATTTAAAGATAAAATGGGAGACAACGACCAAAATACTTTTAAAATCAATATCTAACTTAATATAAAATAGTGTTTTTTAATATTAAATTTTAAACATAATTTAAACTTTTATAAATATTATTATTGATAAATAGTATATCCCAATAATTATAATTATTTATATATTAAATTTAACATATAAAATTAATTAATTTTATAATACATATATTTATAATAATTATATTATTGTATAATTACGACATGTTTTCTCATTTTTAATTATATTTTTAATTAATAATACAATAACATGTCACTTAAAAGTTGAGATGATGACCAAAATATTTTTTTTTAATCAACATAATATAATCAATATAATTTATACTTTTATAAATATTATAAGCATAAATAATATGTCAATAATAATAAAAATAAAATCAATTAATTTTACAATACATATATTTATAATAATTTTATTATTAAAATATATCAGTAGTTGAAATATTATTAATAATAATAAAACATGAAAAAAAATTAATATTTTATAATCGTTTATTGAAGAAACAATTTCTTCCTTGAATTTTTTTTTCTTAAGCAATTGTCTTTTGATTTTTTTTTTTCCTTTAGCTAATAATATTTTTTGCATAAATAAATAAAAAGAAATCATCTTTTAAAGAGACAATTTTTATTTGAATATTTTTTAAAAGAATTTTTAGAAGTATGAAGAGAAGATTTTTACCTAGAATTTTAAATAATAATAATAATAAAAAGAAATTGTCTTTTCAAGATACAATTTTAACCTATAATTTACAAAAAATAAAATTTGAAATTGTCTCTTTAAAAGATAATTTTTGCATATATTTTTTTTAAAGAAATTAAAACTTCCAAGAGATCATTTTTACTTCAAATTCAATCTCTCTTTCCCAATCGACAAAAACTATAATAAATTTGGAAATTTTTTTTTTGTCTAGGATAGTCTATGAATTATGTTTTTAAACTACGGTATACTTACCAAAAATCCCTTTCCTAACCAAAGTTTATAGGACATGTCGCAGCCAAGAGTAGGATTGAAAATAAAATTGCATACAGGGAAAAATGAGAAGTAGCTTTCATGACTTGTCTGGATGTGCTACGAAGACTTTTGAACTGACTAACTGGCCCAAAAGACACGCATGATGACTTCATAAGTTGGCTGTGCTCTCGGGGTATGAAAATCAATAAGGGGTATAAAAATAAAAAAGGGTACCTGTGGACCCCGCATTTCGGCTCAATGCGTTTCCCACTAGATGGCGAGCTCGATGTTTAATTTGAAAAATTGATCTTTATTATCGATTAAGAAAAATGACTTGGAGTCGCCACTTATTTTTGTTTTATTTTTAAAAGGGTAAACAAAATAAGAAAGAAAAACCCTAAGTGTGACTCCTTACTTTGGAAAAGGTGGTCTGTGAAAAACCGGATCGGGTCCGGGGGTCAGGTTACTTATCAGGAAGGTACGGTAAAAACCGTAGCACCCTTCTAAGTCCCTAAAGTCGGGTCTCTACTAATAAAATGAAGCAATCATGACAATTGATGAGGGAATCAATGAATACTCAGGGTGATCGTGCACATGGGGAAATCAAAACACTCAAATAAAGAATCGACCGAAGTGAGAACGGGGCATACCTTGGCATCAATCGATCAATGCGCTATCAAGAAAGAGGATTAGTACACAATTAAAAGAATAATTCCTAGCATGTCGTAGGGCAGAATATAAACAATCAATCAATCATGAGGAAAACACATATGTTGGGCCCCCACCAAAGCCCATTCATTTTTGCATGAATTAATATCACAGATTCCATTATTCTGGAATTGAGAAAAATTCATTCATGCCTACTAAAATCAAGAAGAGCAGAAGATTGTTTTGAAAATCAGAGTAGAATTAAAACAATTTGAGAGAAGATTGGGTTTTTGAAATTTATTTGAAAATTGGATGTGGATTATTTGAAAATTGGAGTTTTAGAGATTAAATATAAGAATGAGAATTTTAGAAATTAGATTCGAAAGGAATTGGAATTTCAAAGAGCTAAATTTGGGAATCTGAATTTTGAAAAAATTTATTTAAAGACGGAATTTTAATAAACAAATACGTGGATAAATAAAGGAATGGAATAATAATAATAATGATGAAATAATAAAGATTAAATAAATAATTGCGAAAATAGAAATTGAATTTATGAATTTGGCAATTATGGAAATTAATTAAGGATTGAATTTTGAGTAAATGAATGAGTGAACAAGTAAATAAATTGAATAAAAAATAATAATGATTAAGTAAATAAATGTGGAAATTTAGAAATTGAAAATTGAGAATTGAATTTGGAAATTGAGAATTTGAAGATTTATGTAAATGAATGTAGAAATTTAGAAATTGGAAATTGAATGTAGAAATTGGGAATTTGAATAATTAATTAAGAATGAAATTTTAAATAAATGAATAAGTGAATAAATAGATAAATTGGATAAAGAAATAATAATGATTGAGTAAATAAATGCGGAAATTTAGAATTTGAAAATTGAGAATTGAATTTGGAAATTGAGAATTTGAAGAATTATGTAAATGAATGTGGAAATTTAGAAATTGGAAATTGAATTTAGAAATTGGGAATTTGGATAATTAATTAAGAATGAAATTTTAAATAAATGAATAAGTGAATAAATAAATAAATTGGATAAAAAAATAATAATAATGATTAAGTAAATAAATGTGGAAATTTAGAAATTTAAAATTGAAAATTGAATTTAGAAATTGAGAATTTGAAGAATTATGTAAATGAGTGTGGAAATTTAAAAATTGGAAATTGAATTTAGAAATTGGGAATTTGGATAATTAATTAAGAATGAAATTTTAAATAAATGAATAAGTGAATAAATAAATAAATTGGATAAAATAATAATGATTAAGTAAATAAATGCGGAAATTTAGAATTTGAAAATTGAGAATTGAATTTGGAAATTGAGAATTTGAAGAATTATGTAAATGAATGTGGAAATTTAGAAATCAGAAATTGAATTTAGAAATTGGGAAATTGAATAATTAATTAAGAATGAAATTTTAAATAAATGAATAAGTGAATAAATAAATAAATCGGATAAAATAATAATGATTAAGTAAATAAATGTGGAAATTTAGAAATTGAAAATAGGATTTGGCAATTTGAAAAATTAAAATAGGATTGAATTTGAAAAAAATATATATACGAGAATAGGATTTTTGAAGAACAATAGTAATAATAATGGTGAGAATTAATGATAATAACAATAATAACAATTATGAGAAATAATAACAATAATAATAGCAATAGTAATAATAATAAGAATTAAAAATAAGGGCAACAATAATAACTATGAGAATTAATAATAATAATAAATAATAATAATAATAATAGCAATAATAATAATAATAATAACAACAATAACAACAACAATAATAATAATAACAATTAAAGGCTAAGAGGGTGATGGGCTTAAGCCCAAAAACCAAAGATTAACAAAGAATTGGGCCTAATGGCCCAATTCAGCACCAAGATGGGCCTAAAACTCCAAGGCCCAAAAACCCCTTTCTTTCCTTCTTCTTCTTCCTTTTTTTTTTTTATTTCTTCTTCTCCTCTCCCCCCCCGCGCAGCGCCACCAGCCGCACCACCAATGGCAGCCATGCCCGCGCCGCCGGACAGCTCGCCCGTCGCCGCCAGCCGCCAGCCGCGCCGTCGGCCAGAGCAGCACCAGCCGGCCAGCACACAGCCGGCCAGCACGCAGCCGGCCAGCGCGCAGCCTGCTGGAGCCTCTCCGCGATCAGCTCCTCCGCCATCAGCTTCTCCACGCCGTCAGCTCGCGTCGCCGACGCCGCCAGCATCGCGCCTCCATCGCCAAGCAGTTGATAGCAAAGGAAAAACAAAGTGAAATGAACAAGAGAAAGAAAAGAAAGAAAGGCCATACCTGCGCGAATCTTCCCACCAGCTCTTGCTCCTCCTTCCTCTTCCTTCCTTCACGCGCCCCCCCCTTTTTCCTCTTTCATTTTCTCTCTTTTTTAGCTTTTTCTTTGGCTTCCCCCGCAAGCCTCCCTGCTGCCTCTCCCATCAGCCGCATTCCCGGGGTGGTCAGAAGGATAAAATAAAAAAACAAAAAAAAACAAAAAGACCCAAAAGCCCTCACCGTATGGGGGGTCTACAGTACCACTTTGTTCACTCACAAGTCCCGAGGCTTCCTGAGCTTAATTAGACCATCACACACTGTTTTGAATAATAATATTTATATAATTTCTGGTTATATAACAAAATTTTAAAAAAAATTATATATCTTCTACGTACATAGTAGTTTATTGATAATTTTTTTTTGTATAACTTCTAGTTATACAAGAGAATTAGAAATTGTATGCATAACTTCTGACTATGAAACAATTGTTAACAAAAATTGTTTTTCATAATTCATATTGTGAAAAATAAGTGAGTATGAAATAAAAATTAAAAGCCAATATTTTTTATAACTTTGAGTTATAATTATTTTGTTTAAATAAGAAAATATTCAAATTTGTACATAACTTCAAACTATGAATTGTTTATGTATAACTTCTAGTTATACAATATAATTAAAAGTTAATATCTTTCATAATTTCAGGCTATGATTATTTTGTTAGAATAAGAAAATATTTAAATTTGTACATAGCTTCAAGCTATGAACTCTTCATTTTATAGTTTTTGGCTATAATATTATTTTGTATAACTTTCGGTTATACTGTATAATTAAAAATAAATAATTATGAGTTATATACATAGCTTTTGGCTATGTATTTGTAATTTTGGATTTGTACATAGTTTCAGGCTATGAACATTTATTTATTTATTTATTTTATAGCTTTTGGCGATATAATATTGTTTTGTATAACTTCCAGTTATACCGTATAATTAAAAACAAATAATTATGGATCATATACATAACTTCTGGTCACATATGTGTAATTTTTCCCATAACTTTTGGTTATAGGAATTGCACATATCTTTCATAACTTTTGGTTATAGAGATTGCACATATTTTTCATAACTTTTGATTATAGGGATTGTACATATTTTTTTCATAACTTCTTATTATGAATTTACCCTATAATTTATAATTTATCCCATAATTTCTGGTTATAGGGACTGTACATATTTATGCATTCAAATAAAATAAATGAAAATAGAGAGTCAAAGGGTAATAAAATAGAAAATCATGATATAAGTTTATCACATACCTTTTTATGAGAAAGAAGAGAAAAATCTTATAAAGTGAAAGGAGAAAGAAAACAAGAATGAGAAATTAGGATGTAGGAAAGAGAATAAAATAGATTTTCATTAGAAATACCTCCCTTTTATAAGGAGTCACAAAAAGACATACATTAATATGGATGATCATCCATAAGTTCCCATAATCTCATAAATTCTCATATTTTCTAACAATAATAAATTTATTTTTTTTATAAACTCAATTTTCACATAAAATTGATAATAGGTTTTTAAAAAAATTTAAACGTGAAACAAATAAAAAGTAATAGATAATATTTAAAAATTAAAATATTATTATTTATCTTATAAATAAAAAATAATATAAAATTAAAGTAATTTCTATTTATAGTTATAATTAATTAAATTAATTTAAAGATAAAATTAGAAATAAGGACAAAAATACTCTTAAAGTCAATATCTAACTTAATATCAAATAGTATTTTTTAATATCAAATGTTAAACATAATTTATACTTTTATAAATATTATTATTGATAAATAATATGTGCCATTAATTATAATTATTTGTATATTTTAAATTTAACATATAAAATTAATTAATTTTATAATATATATATATTTATAATAATTATATTATTGTATAATTGATACGTGTTTTCTAATTTTTAATTGTATTTTTAAATAATAATACAATGTGAGGTCGCTTAAAAGTCAAGATGAGGACCAAAATATTTTTTTAATCAACATGATATGATTAATATAATTTATACTTTTATAAATATTATAAATGATATCAATAATAATAAACATAAAATCAATTAATTTTACAATACATATATTTATAATAATCGTATTCTTAAAATATATTATTAGTTAAGATATTATTAAAAATAGTAAACATGGAAAATATTTAATTTTTTTAAAACGTCTCTTGAAGAGACAATTTCTTCCTTTAATTTTTTATTTTTTATTAGAGAAATTGTTTTTTCATATTTTTTTTCCTTTAGCTAATAATTTTTTTACATAATTAAATAAAAAGAAATCATATGAAGAGACAATTTTTGTTTGAATAATTTTTTAAAGAATTTTGAGAAATATGACGGACCATTTTTTCTTAGAATTTTAAGAAAGAAATCGTCCCTTCAAGATACAATTTTAGCCTATAAAGTTTTTTTTTTTAAAGGAATTTTAGAAATTGTCTTTTCTTCAAGATGATCTTTGTATATATATATATATTTTTTTTTAAAAAAATAAATCATCTTTCAAGAGACCATTTTTACTTCAAATTCAACCTCTCTTTCTTAATTAACAAAAACCACAATAAATTTGGAAATATTTTTTTGACTAGGATAGTCTATGAATTATTTTTTGAAACTACGGTATACTTACCAAAAATCCCTCTCCTAGCCAAAGTTTATAGGACATGTCACAGCCACTGGTAGGATTGAAAATAAAAATGCATACAGGGAAAAATGAGGAGTAGCTTTCATGACTTGTCTGGATGTGCTACGAAGACTTTTGAACTGACTAACTGGCCCAAAAGACACGCATGATGGCTCTTGTTATTAAGATTCTCTATTTTTTTTTTTCCAACTTTGGAACTATCCTCACGCAACTTGTTACCAGCTTTGGACGCAAATTTATATGGGCGTATAGACTCGTGCCACCTTAGATATTGAAATCAAGCTCTGAGTAAAGTCATCACCTTCGGTCAGAACTGCAAGAAAGTTGGTTGTGCTCTCGGGGTATGAAAATCAATAAGGGGTATAAAAATAAAAAAGGGTACCACTTTGTTCACTCACAAATCCCGAGGCTTCCTGAGCTTCAGTGACTTCTTGTAATCCCTTCGGGGCCATGGATATAAGGAAAGAAGCATCTCATATAAGGGAAGAATACTCTCAATCAACAAATAGCTCATACATTGCGATGAGGGAAGAATGATCTCAATCAATTAACAACTCACACACTGATCATAATTAGAGCATCACAGCCCCTTTTCACTAAAGGACTTGGGAGCTTTCCATTCTTTCTTGGAATTGAAGTGTTTTGGGGTTCCACAAGACACGGAACATGCATGGAACAAGCTAAAAGTTGCCCTACACTAGCAATTATGGGCCTATAGCTAGCTATCCAGTTCTACTGGACCTAAGTTGAACAATGAGAAGTTGTATCACAACACTGTAGGGGCATTATGATATATCACAATTACTCGACTAGAAGTATCTTACATTGTAAATAAATTAAGTCGATTTTTACATTGTCCCACTGATATGGATAGGAAAGCTTGTAAATGAGTTCTGAGATGCTAGCATGGGAGTATCGATCATGGCCTGCACATTCAATCAGCTTCTGGATTCTCAGATACTGATTGGGCCAGTTGTGTCGATGATCGAATGTCCACCAAAGGCTTCTATGTTTTTCTTGGTCTTAGCATTGTCTCATGGAGTTCACCCAAGCAAAAGGTTGTTGCAAGATCCAACACTGTGTCTCGATGCAAAGCAATGGCTCATGCGGCAACAGAGCTGACCTGGTTACAAGCCTTACTAAAAGACTTACAAATGCCTAGTTCTTCATGTCCTGTAATCTAGTGTGATAACATTGAGGTAGCTTGCATTGCTGCAAACCTAGTTGTACATGCTTGTGCCAAATACATTGAAGTAGGTGTCCATTTTGTATGTGACAGAGTGTTGCAGAAAGAGTTAGACATTCAATATGTACCTACAAAAGATCAGGTAACTGGAATACTAACAAAGCCCTTGTCTGTAACCCAATTCATCGTCCTTAAGGTCGAGCTCAATGTGAATGTGTCCCCATTTGGCTTGAGGTGGCATGTTAGGCAGAATGTTCCAGAACAAAATTAGTTTCAGAGTTAGTTGAGGCTAACTTTAACAGTTCCATAGTTAGTTGAGGTTAGCTTTAGAATTAGATGAAAGATAGAATCAGTTGGAGTCTCCAACCAATTTGTAAACTTCTCTATATAAAGGAAAAGAGAGAAAGAAGAAACAGAGGTGAGTTGTATTTCTCTCATGCCGGGATGTTATCTCCAATGTTCTGCCCTGTTTTGCACTCTCAACATCTTATCTCCTGTGCTAAACATGCCCAGATTCAAGAGGCATGTTCTTGCATGCATTATACAATATATTTGACTGTAATCGAAAGATAAAGCAACAAAATGTTGAAGTTTTATGTGGACCAGTGCTACACTTCAGATAATAGGTGCTTTACATAAGAGAAACCATTTTTCTCCACGAAGTTTTATGTTAAATTTGCTTTTCTTATGCAAGGAACAGATAAGTTCATACCTAATTCTGATGCAATCATCCTTATATAAAGCTCTTGTCCATTTTCAGCTATATTTACCAAATCAAATCAGTAGACCAGGTCAAGCATCCACTTCCTTGTTTAAATCTGAATTAGCATAAGCAGTATAAGAGCAGGTGCTTGAGCCCCACCCAACACCCTTGAGGTTCATACTTTGATTAAACCAGGAGTTCTGCCTGTCTGGGAGTTTCATTCCAGATTACTACACAACCTGTCACTTATCTGATGATTAAGTGGAGTAGTCCTTCCATTCACTCACATTTTGAAAGGCCTTGTGATAACTGAGCTATTAGCAAGCTCATGAGTGGATACAACTCCTTTTCATTAAAAACAGAAGCACAAGTATAAACTGAGTTTGGTGTTAATTGAGGAAACCCACTAAATTAAACACCATTCCATTGTTAAGAGCACAATATCATAGCTGAGCGATTCCTCAGAATTAGTTGTGGAAGGCCATTCAGATCAAGCCAATATGTGAAATCCCCTATAGAAGGGTCATCTGTGCAATTCTATGATGATAGGAACCCATCCAGACCTGTGACTGTTTCTTCCAAATTTAATGCCTTGTAGCAGAGTATTGCGTGGATAATCATAACTCTGCCATGGGAAGTTGTCTGGATAACTGTCATCTCCAATTTTCATGACTATATTTTCAAATTCCAAAAGCTGAGCATTTGAACTTTCTGCATGAATGGATTATAATACGATGCTACTAGCAACACTGGGAATGGAAAAATTTTCCTGGTCCATGACCTTTAAAATTCCCGATGAATTGCTGAGTGAGAATTCTACCAGTCTCCATAGACACTTTCCTGTATCATATCCCAAAGTCTGAATTTGTAGAATTATCTAGGCTGACAAACCCCAGTTTAAAGCTCCCAACAGCTCCAATGCTTACCTCACTATCTATAAAGTGCTTATTTACTGTTGACTTACATAGAACAAGACAATTTTAGTTGGTTGGCCATGATTGATCAATCATTTTCCCTGAATGTATATTCTAGCATTAAGTGGCATATATTCCCTTCATATAAATAACAAAATCAATCCCAATTTCCAGCAAGAATCTATGTAAATCTCACATGTCAGCCCCAAAAAATAATTAAGCATATTAGTTATTGTTTTCGGCTTCATTGTGATTTCTGTGAATTGTTTATATACATAACCTCTTGTTCTTGATGCTAAAAGGTTAAAGGTCATGTTTTTCTTTTTAGTTTTTTTACTTTTCTTGATTCGGACATGTTAAAATGGTAATCTCATTAAATGATTCCAGAGAGAAACCAAAACCCTTTTTAGAAGAAATGAAAGATCAACAAAAGACCAAAAACAGAGTCAAGGTTTCCTTAACATGGTGCGAGTAATTAGTACTTTTGAAAAGAACAACTTTCTTATATGGACAACTTCTATTATGGAACTTATACCATGAATAACTATCATCATCCAAACAAAAAGCAACAACAAAGATTTATCACCTCATAACATCTTAGATGAGTCTTTTGTTAGGAGCTAAGTAGTGTGATTACGAAAAGTTGCCAAAAGTAGTCGAAAGTTTAGCTTATATGGTCACAGGTCCAAAGACAACAAAACATCAACATGAAGCATCTTCTATCAAGCTTCCAACATCGTGATGTAGGGTTGAGTACTAGATGAAGAATTTGCTTCCATCATATTCCTATCAGTGAAGAAACAAGGCTCTTTGGGCTAAGGTAATGCACCCTCACTACTCAACATCAAAACCACTGAATGCATGTTTGGTCGATCCTCTGGAAAACATTGCACACATAATAAACCCAAATTGATTGAGCGTAGCACTTCAGATAGATTGCAGGTGTTCCCCATTAATGCATCAGTAAATTCTGAAGACCTATCTTCTATAAAGAGTGTCCATGCCTAGACAGTTTAAAGGTGGATCAACACTATTTTTAAATATTGAAATAAGGAAATATTACCTAATACTTACATGCCCAAGAAGATTAAGGTCATGGTCTGGGTTGTTAAATCCTCTGTTTCTCTTCCCACTTACAATCTCTAACACTAAAACACCAAAGCTAAAATCAGATTTTGTGGAATACAGTCCTTCACTTGCATACTCTAGGGACATATAACCTTTGTAGGAAGCCATTGAAGAAGATGTTGAATTCATAAGCAACAGAGATAAGATTATATACACATCACTAGATATACTTACAATGTTCCAGCCACTCTTGTTGTATTTGCTTCAGTTTCATTTCCTCCAAAACTTCTTACTCTTCCGAAGTCTGAAATTTTGGGGTTCATTTCATTATCTAGTAAAATGTTTTCTACTTTGAGATCTCTATGGATTATCTTGAGTCTAGAATCTTGATGAAGATAGAGAAGGCCTCGAGCTATCCCATTGATGATGTGGAAGCGCTTAGGCCAATCTAGTACCACGCTTCGCATTTGATCTGCCCATTTTTTATCATTCAAGTTAACTTGTTCTACTACTTGGATTATTTAATATAAATGGAAAATATTTCAAGAAACAAATGATTTCAAATTCCATGAGAGTTGTTCAGAGCAATGACATGTAAAAACAAAAGTGAGTATGATTAAAACTCATTCTCAGTTATTAAAGAACATTGTCAAGGACACACAAATGGATAATGATCTTAATGGTAGGGATCAAAACCCCTAGTTTTTATACAAGAGCCAAAAGATTAGAGAAAATAGAAGTAAGAAAGATTTTCTAGATAAATGCATCTACTCTTTATCTTGTTCGCAACAAATTTTCTTTGGGATTGGTAAAATTCATTGTAAATAAAGAATTTTCCTAGCATATGCATAGAAGGAAAAAAAAAATGAAGGCATTCTAGTAGACAAAGAAACTAAATAGTGGTTTTAGAGAGTCAAACCAAAAATAAAAAAGTCCAAGCTTTTGTTGGGCAAGTATTCATAGATCAGCATCCTTTCTCTGCCATGAATGCAATATCTAAGAAGCTTTACAAGATTTCGATGTTGAAGTTTTACAATGGATTCAACTTCATTTTTGAACTCTTTTAATCCTTGTCTAGAAGTTTTTAACATCATCTTCACTGTTATTTCTTGTCTCTCTTGCAGTTTTGCCTAAAAACAACACATTGTTTTTATTTTGAAAGCTTTGCAAATTAAATGAAACTTGTCAATATTAAAAATGAGGAGCCCTAAACAAACTAGTGACACAAAAATGTTGGCACATATATTGGCTTCAAGACATTAAGGCAAATGTCTAAATGTGGCTTCATTTAGATACTATGAGGATTGAGGACAACGACAACTTTTCAAGATGCTTAGATGTGTGTTTTTAACTTGTAAGTTGTTGCAGGGCATACAATTACCTTGTAGACAGGCCCAAAACCACCCTCTCCAAGCTTATTGTCACTAGAAAACTTATTAGTGGCATTCAATAATGTATCCAAGTCAAATAATGGTATCTCTAGATGCTCCCGACCTTCATTGGTTTCACCTCCTTCTGTATTGTGTTCCATGTATCTTGCAAAATGGAGAATGGAATGAAGGATTAAAAAATGCATAAATTCAATATACAGAAATCATGAACTTGACCCCTCTCCAAGCCTAGATCATTTCATCATTTATCAAATCAAGCCATGTAAATCCCTTGCTCCTTTTTTGAGTAATACATAATCAAACAATGTGTGGAAGTACTTCTGACTAATGCACTTAGTGATACAAACCCTATGATCTGTTACTTGCCTCTTCTCTTTAGCTGCCTCTTCCTCTTCTTCAGCACATACAGGGTTAGGACCAGACTTAAAAGAATTATTCCTGTAATTGATATAGAGATGAAAATGACCTGCTTTTCTTCTTCTTGGAGTTGCTATTTAAGCTTGACAAAGCATCTTGACACAGATGGAAAGAAATTAAGTAGGAAAGCCAAGAAATAAAATAGAAAAACCATAAATTCCTATGAGTAGTAATCACTGATTCAAAATATATTTGTAGTTTACAACCATGAAAGCAGAGTTCAAGGAATTGCAGTTGTCATAGGATTTGAGGGCACAAATCAGTTGGTGTATTGGTGTGTTATAGCATCTAGCTTGCTATCATTGAAATCTAAAAGAAAAATATTCCAACTTTTGAGTAGACCTCTGCTTTACACTCTAGTCTTCAGAAAATAAGTATACTATTCCATGGAATAATGTGCTTGGCAGTTGGTCTCAGATTTTTCACACCAACAATAATTGAGACAGAGGTAAAGCTTTAAGTTGCAAAATCAAGGATAAAACTAGAGGCACGTATGCAAGGTGAACAACTGATTCAAAACCTTTGAATAAATATACCATGAAATTTTTATCAGATTTATGTTTCTCAGACAACAGAAAGAAAAGTTTATACCTGATTCTGATGCAGCCATCCTTACGTAAAACTCTTGCCCATTTTGAGTGAAGTCTCTGATGTCAATCAAGTCACCAAACCAGAGCAAGCATCCACTTCCTTCTCTGATATCTGAATTTGCATAAGCAGTGCAAGAGCAGTTCCTCAAGGACAGGGAAGCACATTCCTTAAGGTTTATGCTTTCACGAAACCAAGAGTTCTGAGTGTCTGGCAGTTTCACACCAGATAATTTTACAAATCCATCACCCTTATGACAATCTAGTGGAGTGCTTCGAACGCATCCATTTGACCAGTCTGCCATGTCCCAATTGCTTTGGAACTTTGGCCTAAATCCCTTCATACGCTCACATTTTGGAGATTCATCAATCTTACAGATTCCATATACCCCACATATTGCATAATTGTCACAGTCATCCCTCTGTGAAGTTGAGTAAATAGTCCATTCATTTTTTTGATCAGTCCATGTGAATCTTCGTGAATAACCATCAAGAGTTAACTAGAGAATAAATAAAATATATCTCCTTTTCATTAGAAACAAAATGAAATGTATAAACTGAGTTGTTTGTTAATTGAGGTATTCCACTATATCGAACACCATTCCATGGTCCAGCACGAAACTCTACAGCTAAACCATTCCTCAATAATAGTTGTGGAAATCCACTTAGATCAATCCCATAAGTAAAATTACCTTTAGAAGGGTCATCAGCACTCTTCCATGATGACAGGTATCGATCCAGGCCCTGTTACTCTGTTCCTTCCAAACTTCATGCCTGGTAGAAGAGTATCGCATGGATAATCAAAACTCTGCCATAAGAAGTTTTCTGAGTCACTATCATTGCCACTTCTCATAACAAGATTTCCAGATTCCAAAAGCTGAGCATTTGGATCCTGTGCAGAACGTGATGAATTAGAATTCCAAAGAATTCCATTAGTACCGTTGACCAGAACAAGAATTCCCTGCTGAGTGACCTTTAAAACTCCCGATGAATCAGTTAGTGGACTTTCTCTGTTGGCAACCCATACCACTGTCCCAGTAGCCACTTTCTTGTACCATATCCCCAAGTATCGATTCTTGGAATTACCTGGACTGAAAAAGCCCAGTTCAAAGCTCCCACCCGCTGAAGTGATGGTCTCATCATCTCTAATGTGTTGATTTACAGTTATGGTGTCTACTGCAATCGCGATTCTTAAGAGGGAGAATACATAGGAGAAGACAAATACGACTGTCCTAAGAGCATTCATAGTTGTTCCTAGATAAAGAATGCCTGAGATTTTAGGTGCTTTCCAAGTCTCCTTTGCATAGGTTGCTTCATATATCAAAGTCACTGTAACTTTCCATCGTTAGCCATAACTCCGGAAATCTATTCATGTCATTGTTTTTATTAGCATTCAGTGGTGTGGTCCCTTGAGTTAAATATATGAATGATTTGTGTGACTTAGAGAAGAACATCTCACCCACATCCCCATCCACATTTAATTTTTCATACCACTTAAAATGGACTAGGAATTATATGGGTGTATAGACTTGTTTACACCTTAGATATTGAAATCAAGCTTTGAGCCAAGTCATAACAATCAGGCTGGACCTGCATGGAAGTTGGTTATGCTCCTCCGGGTATAAAAATTGAGAAGGGGACTACTTTGTTCTTTCACAAGTCCCAAGGCTCCTTGAGCTTCAATGACTTGTTGTAGTGATTTGATGAGGGCATCTCTATCTCTGAGATGGCTGACACCGATCCTCTCAATCAGCAAATAGCTCATACATTGTGATGAGGAAAGAATGATCTCAATCAATTAACAACTTACACATTGATCATAATTGGAGAATCATAACTCCTTTTCGTTAAAGGACTTAGGAGCTTTGCATTATTTTCTTGGAATTAAAGTGTTTTGGGATTCCATAGGATTTTATCTAACTTGGTCCAAATATATACTTGACTTGTTAAAATGAACTAACATAGAACCGGCCAAAAGTTGCCCTACACTAGCAATTATGGGCTTACAGCTATCCAGTTCTAGTGCACCTAACTTGAACAATGAGAAGTTGTATCACAACACTGTAGGGGCATTACAATATCTCATGATTACTTGACTAAAATATCATACATTATAAACAAATTAAGTCAGTTTTTACATTTTCCCACTTATATGCGTCAGAAAGCTTGTAAATGAGTTTTAAGATACTTGCATGGGAGTATTGATCATGGGCTACACATTCAATCAGCTTCTGGATTTAGTCTCACTAGCTTCTCAGATGCTGATTGGGTCAGATGTGTTGATGATCCAAGGTCTGTTAATGGCTTCTATGTTTTTCTTGGTCCTAACATTGTCTCATGGAGTTCACGTAAGCAAAAGTTTGTTGCAAGGTCCAACACTGAGTCTTGATTCAAAGCATTGGCTCACACAGCAGCAGAGGTGACCTGGTTACAAGCCTTACTAAAAGATCTACAAGTCCCTAATTCTTCATGTCCTGTAATCTGGTGTGATAACATTAGAGTGGCTTGCATTACTGCAAAACTGGTTACACATGCTCGCACCAAACAAATGGAAGTAGATGTCCATTTTGTACGTACAAAGTGCTGCAGAAGGAGTTAGACATTCGGTATGTACCTACAAAAGATCAGGTAGCTGATATACTAACAAAGCCCTTGTCTATATCCCAGTTCAACATCCTTAAGGTCGAGCTCAATGTGAAGGTGTCCCCATTTCACTTGAGGTGGCATGTTTGACAGAATGTTGCAGTTACAAAATTAGTTTCAGAATTAATTGAGTTTAGCTTTAACAGTTCCACAGTTAGTTGAGGTTAGATTTAGAATTAGATAAAAGAAAGAATCAGTTAGTCTCCAACCAACTTGTAATATTATCTATAGAAAGGAAAAGAGAGAAAGAAGAAACAGAGGTCAGTTGTATTTCTCGCATTCCATGATCTTATCTCCTATGTTCTGCTCTGTTTTTCAGTCTCAACGTCTTATCTCCTGTGATAAACATCCTAACAGGCCAAGATTCAAGAGGCATGTTCATGCACACATTATGCCATATATTAAACTGTAATTGAAAGCTAAAACAACAAACATGTTGAAATTTTATGTGGACCGGTGCTAAACTTCTGGTTATTGGTGCTTTATATAAAAGAAATTGTTTTCCTCCTTGAAGTTTTGTGTCGAATTTACTTTTCTTCTGTTAGGAACAGATAAGTTCATACCTAATTATGATGCAGCCATTCTTCACGTGGACCCGCATTTTTCACGTGCGTCCCCACTCGATCGGCGAAACTCGCTTTTTATTTGCGAAAAATTAATTTTTGGAAAAAGTTGGAGTCGCCACTTATTTTATTTTTATTTTAAAGGGAAAATAAAACAAGAAAGAAAAACCCTAAAATGTGACTCCATAATTTTTGGAAAAAGCATGTCTTTGAAAAACCCGAGTCTAAGTCCGGGGATCAGGTTACCTATTGGGAAGGTACCTTTAAAAGGTAGCACCCCTCTAAGCCCTCTAAAGGTCTCTACTAACTAAGTTAAGGGGAATGTGGCAATTAATCGGTTAATTATGGATACCTAAGTAGGCTAGGTGGTTCTAAAAAATAGCATGCCAAACAAGATCAAATCATAATAAAGGAAGGTTAGGATGCGTACCCGGACCGCTTCAAGCGCTATCATAAAACATAAAAGTTAGTGTAGAAATGTAGCACACAACATTTGTTTTATTCAAGCAAGTCAGGCATATATCAAGTCATCCAAGAATCACGTCAAATATGGATATGGTCATCAATGGCATACAAGTCCATAGAGTTCTAAAAATAGATGAGAAGAAAGCGTACCTGGATAGCAAGCTAGTACTCCTCTATGGGAATCAAGAGCATCTCAACAATAAATACGAAACAAATCCATGTATATCATCAAGAAGAATTAAAAATCAATTAAATACCAAACACTCATCTTTAAAATCAATATTAGCGAAGATATCAAGAATGTAGGACCACCCACCAAAGTCCATATTACTTTTGCACGTATTGATTCAATGATTGTTTGGAATCATGAAGTTTGTTCATGCTTGGGAAAATCAAGAAAATCAGTTGAAAATCAAATAAAATAGTGAAAACGCGTGCCGGAAGGAAAATGGCAGCAAAAGGGTGTTAAAGTCTGGATTTTATTGCCTAGAGAAGGTCTAAAGATGAATTTTTCAAAGTTGAGAATGTTTAGTTGAACACTAGTTCAAAAATTCAATTTAAAACAATAAGTTCCCAATCAAAGAAGCGAATAGAGGAGAAGTTGTGTATAACAAGGTTGCCATGAAGTGAGGCCGGGAAATTCTGGATAGAAGGGACCAATTCACTGTAAGAGTGTTCAACTGTCAAATGCTTCAACTTAAAAGACATCTTGGTTTATAAGCTCAATTGGATTCTTCTCAACAAAAGTCAAATACTGAATTGAAGGTTCAGAATTTCCAATTTTCTGTATTGTTGTATTTCTTGCATTTTGTGTTATTTCCCACCACCGAGATTTGGTTCAGCAGTATTGTCGGAGTTTGCTTTTTGATTGTGGGCAGGAATGGATCCGGCGAATCGCGAGTATCTGACGAGCCAAGCTATCCGAGTGGAGTGTGAATCGTTGGCCACATATGCTATCCGGATAAGCATTATCGAAAGATCTGGACATGTCTGCTCGGGGAAGTTGAATCGTCCTCCTCTCCCATCCGGCGGCGGGCGCCGGATGTGAAATATCTGGAGAAGGTGGAACGTCGGCCGGATAGAATTGCGGCTGTGAGATATCCGGAGAGAGTGGGATGTCGGCCGGATAGAATTGCGGCTGTGAGACATCCAGAGAAAGTGGGATATCGGCCGAATAGAATTGCGGCTGTGAGACATCCGAAGAGAGTGGGATATCGGTCGGATAGAATTGCGGCTGTGAGACATCCGGAGAGAGTGGGATTTCGGCCAGATAGAATTGCGGCTGTGAGATATCCGGAGAGAGTGGGATATCGGCCGGATAGAATTGCGGTTGTGAGACATCCGGAGAGAGTGGGATGTTGGCCGGATAGAATTGCGGCTGTGAGACATCCGGAAAGAGTGGGATGTCGGCCGGATAGAATTGCGGCTGTAAGACATCCGGGTGGAATTGGTGAGAATTTCCGTCCGGGTGGAATGAGCGATGCCATAAACTAAGAACCCTTAAGAACTATGGTAAACTCTGCATCTATTTAACTCCAAGAAAACCCGTTTTACACAGCCTTTATCAAGTTCCCAACTTTCTCAGAATGCTCATGGTCTCCATATCCGAGAATACCAAGGTAAAGAAATGGAAGAAACGTAGATACAGAAGCACGCAAAAAGACCAAGAAAGAAAAGAAAAGAAAACAGGGGAAAAGGAATATTAAAATAGCATAAACATGCAAGCAAACCAGTCTCAACTAATCAAATTGTGGCCCTTGCGTCCACACCAAACAACAAGAATGAATCTTCAAAAAACTAAGAAGTCAGGAAAAATTGAAACTAAATGGTGATATAGCAAAAATCTGGAAACATACCTGCACGTTTTCCTCTCCAATTGCTTGGTTCTAGGCTGCTGCACCTTTTCCCGACTGAGAAATCTGCTCCCCAAACCTTTTTCCGTCTACCAATCTTCTCCTTCTCTGTACGTATTCCAAGTCCCTCTCTTCTATGCCTCCTTTCCGACGATCCTCTCATGCACCCTTTCCACTTATATTTGTATCAGCCTCTCAAACCAAATATGCTAAAGAAAATCCACTTTCCTTTCTTCTATTTCCTTTCCTTTTTCGAAAATCAGAATGCTCCTTTAGGATCTCTTATTTCCATATGTATGCAGCCACATTAATTCCTTTTTCCCTCTCAAAATATTTTTCTTACGTTTTTGAGTGCACATACCTTAGTGAGATTTGAATAGTAGCCCCCATTCTCTTGCCAAACAAAAAAAACGAAAATAGAGAGAATAAAAAAATAAAAAAAAGTTAGCAATCTTACAACTTATCAAGGATTAAAATAAAATAAAAATAAATAAAGTAAAACATAATAAAATGAAATGAAATAAAACAGTCCATCCCATGCGGGCCATGCAAGTCATACAAGTCATGCTAAAAAAAGTCTTAATGGGTCAAGTGTGTCTAAAAGGGCTTAGGTGAACCTAAATGAGCCTAAGGTTGGGACAAGGGTGCCTAAATGGACCTAGGGTGTCTAAATGGGCCAAGTAGACTACCCTAAAAGCTATCCTAAAAATGAATGAAAAACCTAAGTCTAGAATAGGGCTGCCAAGGGTCACAATAAGGGGTCAGATAATCCCTCAACCAAAGTCTCCGAGGTGACTCAGAAAAGGGTAAGTTATACGAGTAATAATGGGCCACTAAGGAGTTACTGTGGAGCACTGAAAACAAATTTAAAGACATGTGCTAAAGGGACAAAATTGAGGGTCTACAATGCAGCCATTCTTAAATAAAGCACTTGTCCATTTTCTGCTTTATCTACCAAATCAAATCACTAAACCAGGCAAAGCATCCACTTCCTCATTTTTATTTGAATTAGCATAAGCAATAAGAGCAGATGCTTGAGCCCCACCCAATGCCCTTGAGGTTCATACTTTGATTAAACCATGAGCTCTACATGTCTGGGAGTTTCATACCTGATAACTTTACAACTTGTCACTCATCTAATGAATTAGCCGAGTGGGAATTATACCAGTCTCCATAGACACTTTCTTGTATCATATCCCTAAGCCTGAATTTGTGAAGTTATCTGGGCTGAAAAACCTTAGTTCAAAGCTGCCAACAACTCCAATGATTACCTCACATCTACTGTTGACGTACATAGGATAAGAAAATTGTGGTTGGTTAGCCATGACCAATCAATCTTTTTCCGTGGATATATATTATTCTAGCATTAAGTGGCATATATTCCCTTCAAATAAATAACAAAATCAATCCCAATTTGCAGCTATAATCTACTTAATTAACCTCTTGTTCTTGATGCTAAAGTGTTAAAAGGTCATATTTTTATTTTTAATTTTTTTACTTGATTCTAACATGTTAAAATAGTAACCTTATTAACTTATTTCAGAGAAAAACCCCTTTTTTTTTTAGCATATATCAAAGATCAACAAAAGACCAAAAACAGAGTCAAGGTTTCTCTACAAGGTGTAAGTAATTAGTATTTTTTATAAGAATAGCCTTTTTTATATGGCCAACTTCTATCATTGAACTTACATACCATGAATAACTTTCATAATCCATACAAAAAAACAGCAGCAAAGACTGATCACCAGATAACAACTTAGATGAGTCTTTTGTTAGAAACTAAGCAGTATGATTGCGAAAAAGTTGCCAAATGTAGTTGAAACTTAAGCTTATACTGTCACAGGTCTAACGACAACAAAACATCAATATGAAGCATCTTCTATCGAGCTTCCAACAACGTGATGGTGGGTTGAATACCAGAGGAAGAATTTGCTTCCATCATATTCCTATCAGTGAAGAAACAAGGCTCTTTGGGCCGAGGTGGTGCACCCTCACTACCCAACATCAGAATCACAGAATGCATGCTTGGTCGATCATCCGGGAAACGTTGTACGCATAATAGGCCCACATTGATTGAACGTAGCACTTCAATTAGATTGCAGGTGTTCACTATTGATGTATCAATAAATTCTAAAGACCCACCTTCTATATAGAGTGTCCATGCCTAGAGAATTGAAAAAAGGATCAACATTGCCTTACTATAGTGAAATAAGGAAATAAGAAAATATTCCCCAATACTTACATGCCCAAGAAGATTAAGGTCATGGTCTGGGTGGCTAAATCTTCTGTTTCTCTTCCCACTTACAATCTCTAGCAACAAAACACCAAAACTAAAAACATCGGATTTTGTGGAATACAATCCTTCACTTGCATACTCTGGAGACATATAACCTCTGTAGGAAACCGTTGAAGAAGGGATTAAATTCACAAGCAAGGAGATAAAGACTTTATACATATCACTAAATATACTTACAATGTTCCAACCACTCTTGTTGTGTTTGCTTCAGTTTCATTTCCTCCAAAACTTCTTGCTATCCCGAAGTCTGAAATTTTGGGGGTCATTTCATTATCTAGTAAAATGTTTTCTGCTTTGAGATCTCTATGGATTATCCTGAGTCTAGAATCTTGATGAAGATAAAGAAGGCCTCGAGCAATCCCATTGATAATGAGGAAGCGTTTAGGCCAATCTAGTACCCTGCTTCGCATGTGATCTGTCCATTTTTTTATCATTCAAGTTAACCCATTCTACTACTTGGATTATAGAAAATAAATGGAAAATATTTCAAGAAACAAATGATTACAAATTTCAAGAGAGTTGTTCAGAGCAAACATATAACAATAAAAGTGAGTATAATTGAAACTCATTCTCAATGATTAAAAAATATTGTCAAAGAGACACAAATAGATAATGGATCTTAATGGTAGGGTTCCAAACCCCTAACTTTTTAAATAAGAGCCAAAAATTTTAGAGAAACTAGAAATACGAAAAAATTTCTAAATAAATGCATCTATGCTTTATCTTGTCCCCAAGGATTTTTCTTTGAGATTTGTCAAATCCATGGTAACTAAAGAATTTCCCTAGCATGTATAGGAGAAGAGGGAGAAAAGAGAAGCTACTGAATTAGACAAAGAAACTATATAGTGGTTTTAGAGAGCCAAACCAAAAATGTACAAGTCCAAGCTTTTGTTGGGCATGTATTCATAAATCAACAATCTTTCTCTGCCATGAATGCAGCATCCAAGAAGCTTTACAAGATTTCGGTGCTGAAGTTTTGTAATGGATTCAACTTCATTTTTGAACTCTTTTAATCCTTGTCTAGAAGTTTTTGACATCATCTTTACTGCTATTTCTTGTCCTTCTTGCAATATTCCCTGAAAACATCACATTCTTTTTATTCTGAAAGCTTTGCAAATTAAAAGAAACTTGGCCATATTCAATATGAAGAGTCCTAAAGAAACCAAAGACACAAAAATGTTGGCACATACACTAGCTTCAAAACTTTAAGGTGTATAGTGGCCTTGATACATGTTGTTTCATTTAGATACTATGAGGATTGGGGACATTAACTACTTCTCAAGATGCTTAGCTATGTATCTATAATGTTTTATTAACTTGTTACTTGTCTTCTATCCAAAAGGTAAAGTATAACCCTACCTTATAGACAGGCCCAAAACCACCCTCTCCAAGCTTATTTTCCTCAGAAAAGTTATTGGTGGCATTCAATAATGTAGCCAAGTTAAATAATGGTAAATCTAGATGCTCTTGGCCTTCATTGTTTTCACCTTCTTTTGATTTATGATCCATGTATCCTGCAAAATGGAGAATAAAATGAAGGATTAAAGAATTCACCAACCTGGAATTTAACCCATTTCCAAGCCTAGATCATTTCATTATTTCTAAAATCAAGCCATGTCAATCCATTGCTCTTTTTTTTTATTATTACTATTATTATTACATAATCAAACAACGTGTAGAAGTACTTTTGACTAATACATATGGTGATACAAGCACTATGATTTGTTACTCACCTTTTTTCTTTAGCTGCTTCTTCCTCTTCTTGAGCACATACAAGATCAGGATGAGACTTAAAAAAACTATTCCTGTAATTGATATAGAGATGACAATCACCTGCTTTTTCTTCTTCTTGGAGCTACTATTTATGCATGAAGAAGCTTCTTGACACAAAAGGAAAGAAATTAAGAAGGAAAGCCATGAAATAAAATAGAAAAACTATAAATTCCTATGAACAGTAACGGTTGATCTAAAATATATTTGTAGTTTACAACCATGAAGGTAGAAGTTCAAGGAACTGCAATTGCCATAGGATTTGAGCGCACAAATCAGTTGGTGCATTGGTGTGTTATAGCATCTATCTTAATACAATTGAAATCTAAAAGAAAAATATTCCTACTTTTGAGTAGACCTCTACTTTGCACTCTAGTCTTTAGAAAATACGTATACTATTCCATGAAATAATGTGCTTGGCAGTTGGTCTCAGATTTTTCACATCAGCAATAATTGAGACGGAGGTAAATTAAGATTTAAGTTGCAAAATCATGGGATTGAACTAGAGGCACATATGCAAGGTGAACAACTGATTCAAAACTTTTGAGTAAATATACCATGAAATTTGTATGAGATTTATGTTTCCCAAGTAAGAAAAAGAAAAGTTTATACCTGATTCTGATGCAGCCATCCTTGCATAAAACTCTTGCCCATTTTGAGTGAAGTCTCTGATGTCAATCAAGTCATCAAACCAGAGCAAGCATCCACTTCCTCCTCCTCTGATATCTGAATTTGCATAAGCAGTGCAAGAGCAGTTCCTCAAGCACAAGGAAGCACATTCCTTAAGGTTCATGCTTTCATCAAACCAGGAGTTCCGCGTGTCTGGCAGTTTCACACCAGAGTACTTTACAAATCCATCACCCTTTTGACAATCCAGCGGAGTACTTCGAACGCATCCCTTTGACCAGTCTGCCATGTCCCAATTGCTTTGGAACTTTGGCCTAAATCCCTTCATACACTCACATTTTGGAGATTCATCAATCTTACAGATTCCATATACTCCACATATTGCATAATTGTCACAGTCATCCCTCTGTGCAGTTGAGTAAAGAGTCCATTCATTTTTTTTATCAGTCCATGTGAACCTTCGTGAATAACCATCAGGAGTTAACACACGCCTCACAAAAACAGAGCTGTTAACAAGATAATAAATAAAATATATCTCCTTTTCATTAGAAACATAATCAAATGTAAAAAGTGAGTTGTTTGTTAATTGTGGTATTCCACCAAATCGAACACCATTCCATGGTCCAGCACGAAACTTTACAGTTAAACCATTCCTCAAAAATGGTTGTGGAAATCCACTTAGATCAATCCCATAAGTAAAATTACCTTTAGAAGGGTCATCCGCACTCTTCCACGATGACAGGTACCGATCCAGGCCTGTTACTCTGTTCCATCCAAACTTCATGCCTGGTAGAAGAGTATCGCATGGATAATCAAAACTCTGCCATAGGAAGTTTTCCGGGTCACTATCATTGCCATTTCTCATAACAAGATTTCCAGATTCCAAAAGCTGAGCGTTTGGATCCTGCGCAGAACGTGATGAATTAGAATTCCAAAGAATTCCATTAGTACCGCTGACCACAACAAGAGTTCCCTGCTGAGTGACCTTTAAAACACCTGATGAATCAGTTAGTGGACTTTCTCTATTGGCAACCCATACCACCGTCTGAGGAGCCACTTTCTTGTACCATATCCCCAAGTATCGATTCTTGGAATCACCTGGACTGAAGAAACCCAATTGAAAGGTCCCACCCGCTGAAGTGATGGTCTCGCCATCTCTAATGTGTTGATTTACATTTATGGTGTCTACTGCAGTGGAGATTCTTAAGAGGGAGAATACATAGGAGAAGATGAACACAACTGTTGCAAGAGCATCCATAGTTGTTCCCAGATAAAAAATGCCCAAGAGTTTAGGTGCTTTCCAAGTCCCCTTATATTTTCCCTCGCCCCCTAGGATATGGCATTGTGTTTGACTTGTATGACTTAGAGAAGAACATCACCTCCACTGTTCATCATTGGAGGTCCTTCATCCAAATTTGATTTTTCTATACCTCTTAAAATTGAGTAGCTATTAATTTATCCCTTACAACAATTTATGAACGATCTCATCTTTTCTTTAGAAGAATTACAAGTTGAAGTAAAGAAGACCAAGAATAGAGTGTTGGATTTTTGACAAGTATACCGTAGTTTAAAAAAAAATAATTTATAAACTACCATAGTGTAAAAAATATTTCCAAATCTACCATAGTATTTGCTAAGTGGGAAAAAACAATTAAATTTGAAGTAAAAATAGTCTCTTATAGGCAAAAATATCTTTTGAAGAGATGAATTTTAAAAATTCTTTAAAAAACAAAATTTATAGACTAACATTGTCTCTTGAATAAAAGATTTCTTTTTATTATTATTTTTTAGAAAATTTCTAGACAAAAATCCTTTACGAGCAAAAATGTCTTTTGAAGACATGAGTTTTAAAAATTCTGTAAAAAACCAAATTTGTAGGCTAAATTGGTCTCTTGAATAAAAGATTTCTTTTTATTATTTTTTGAAAAAAAGTTCTAGATAAAAATTATTTTTTCAAGAAAACAATTTTTAAAAATTCTTGAAAGAAAAAATTCAAACAAAAAGTCTAAAATTGTCTATTGAAGAAACGATTTCATAAATAAAAAAAAATTAAAAACCAAAAGAAAAAGAAAGAAATAAAAGGAGTTCTTATTTTTAATAATATTTTAATTAATAATAAAATTAATATAAATATATGTATTGTAATATTAATTAATTTATGCTTATTATATTTGATATATTATTAATAATTATAATATTTATAAAAGTATAAATTATATTTAGCATCTAATATTAAAAAAAATACTATTTTATGTTAAGTTAGATATCGATAACAAAAATATTTTGATCTTTATCACCAATTTTATTTCCAAATTAATTTAATTAATTGTAACTATAAATAGAAATTAGTTTTATTTTATTTTATTTTTTATTTATAATATAAATAATACATATTTTTAATTTTGAAACTTTATCTACTACTTTCTTGTTCCTTTTAAATTTCATATTAAAACAAATCTATTATCAATTTTATTTTATTTGAGTTTATAAAAAATAATTTTATTGCCAATTTCTTTTTTTAGTTTATTAAATATTTTTTTTTTTACAAAATGAATAATTTTTTATTTTTAAATTAATTTTATTAGATAAACGTTAAAAATAAAAATATTATTCTTTAATTTAAAATTTAACTATAAAAAATAGAGAAAAATAAATTATTTTTAAATTGATTAATACTCAAAAAATTATTTGTTTCATTTTAAATTGATTAATATTCAAAAAATTATATCTCTTAAAGTTGAAATTTTTATTCAAAATTAATTTGTTGAATAATAAATTGGTTTATTTTTCTATATTTTATTTCTTTTACTATTAAATTTTAAATTTTAAAAACATTTTTTATTTTAAAGTTTATCTAATAAAATTAATTTCAAAATTAAAATGAAAAAAAATCATTCATTTTGTAAAAAATAAAAAATAAAAAATACTAAACTAAAAAATGAAATTTATAATAAATTTATTATTTTATAAACTCAATTTTCACCTCAACTTAATAATAGTTTTTTTTTTCTTAATTTGAAAGTGAAACGAACAAAAAGTAATAGATAATATCTAAAAATTAAAATATTTATTATTTATCTTATAAATAAAAAATAATATAAAACTAAATTAGTTTCTAGTTATAGTTATAATTAATAAAATTAATTTAATGATAAAAATTGGAGATAAATATCAAAATATTTTTTAAATCAATATCTAAATTAATATAAAATAGTGTTTTTTAAATATAAAATGCTAAACATAATTTATACTTTTATATATATATTAGTATTGATAAATAATATATCCCAATAATTACAATTATTTTTATATATTAAATTTAATAGATAAAATTAATTAATTCTATAATACATATATTTATAATAATTATATTATTATACAAATGTTATGTGTTTTATTATTTTTAATGATATTTTTAATTAATAATACAATGCTACATCATTTAAAAATATGAGGTGATGACCAAAATAAATTTTTAATCAATATAAAATGATAAATATAACTTATACTTTTATAAATATTATAATTATAATAATATATCAATAATAATAAACATAATATTAATTAATTTTATAATACATAATTTATAATAATTTTATTATTAAAATATATTATTAGTTAAAATATTATTAAAAATAATAAAACATGGAAAAATTTTAATTTTTTGAAATCCTCTGGAGAAGATTTCTTCCCTTAATTTTTTTTTTTTTTTGAAGAAATCGTCTCCTAATTTTATTTTATTTCCTATAGCCAATAATTTTTTTAAATAAAAAAAAAAATCTTTTGAAGAGACTATTTTAGTATGAATTTTTTGTAAATTTTTTTTAGAAATTTGAAAAGACTATTTTTACTTAGAACTCAAAATAAAAAATAATAATAAAGAGAAATCGTGTATTCAAGAGACGAATTTAGCTTATATATATTTTGAAAGAATTTTTAGAAATTGTTCCTTCAAGAAATGATTTTTGCATATATATATATATATATATATATATATAAAGAAAGAAAGTAAATCGCCTTTTGAAGAAGTGATTTTTACTTCAAATCCAATTTCTCTTTCCTAATGGACAAAAACTATGATAGATTTGGAAGTATTTTTTCCAGAGTTGCTTTCATGAGTTATTTGGATGTGCTAGGGAGACTTCTGAACTGACTAACTGGCCCAAAAGACACGCCTGCTGGCTATTGTTATTTGGATTCTCTAATTTTTTTTTTCCAACTTTGGAACTATCCTCACGCGACTTGTTACCAGCTTTGGACACAAAGTCATATGGGCGTATAGACTCGTGGCCACCTTAGATATTGAAACCAAGCTTTAAGCAAAGTCATCACAGTCGGTCAGAACTTTGTTCCCACACGAGTACCAAGACTCCTATATAACCTTCAATGACATCTTATAGTGATTTGACAAGGGCATCTCTATCTCTGAGCGAAATAGCTAACACCCATCCTTAAATCTCTTAGAGGCAATGGACTATAAGGAAAGAATTACCTCATACAAGGAAAAATCCTCTCGATCTACCAATAGCTCATACATTGATATATAGAAAGAGTCATCTCAACCGATCAACGGCTCACACACTGATCATAATTAGAACATCACATAATCACTTCCTTTGATTACTGTTAATACCTCGCGTCCCTGACGATACACGCAGTTGTCAAATGGATGGACACGCGATCTCAACCCACAAAAGTTCTTGGTTCAGTCGTTATATCTGCAAAAGGCATCCGGATAGAGTGTCCGGACGCACCCTCCGATGATTTTGTTAGCCATGGTTAGAGAGGGAGATATAAATCAGTTGGCCTTTTCCTCGGTATCAGGAGATTACCTTCCTCTTCGTGTGAAGGTTTATATATAGTGCCAGGAGTATTGTTCCTCTCATTAATGGTGGGGAGATATTTTATGTTGTCATGATGACATTAGGTGGCAGTAGGATCATCGCCACCCTACGGGGGGTTGTCAGAAACCGTGGTAGGTGACGCGGCTGTCAGAGATCATGGGAAGTGATCATGTTGAATGATCGTGGGAAGTGACTTGTTGTCACCTCAACTCGTCCTTTCACTCTGCAGGTGATGGGACGTGGGTCATGGTTGGTTGTTGTGATAGCGTGTAAGACTCGCTTACTTCAGTCAATGGTCCGGACAATTATATCCGGATGACATATGTTGATCATCCGGATGTATTGTGTAAAGTCGTCCGGATGTTATGTTTATAAGTGTCGTTTGACCTTCCTTGAGGTAGTCCGGATGGGAAAGACGCGTCATGTGTGTTTTATAGGAAGATCCGGATGAGGGTGACCCGGATGATAATGCGTGTCATGTGTCACTGTAAGATGCGTGCCACGTGTCTCGGAGGGAGGGGTCCCTACAATTACGACTATAAATTATTTCCTTCCTCCTCTGTATTAATTATTCCTGTTTGCATAGGAACATGAGCAATGAGGTATGACTCATTAGAATTGGTTTCTTCCTTCCTCCGTTCTGTTTGATTGTTACTTCACTCGTACTCTCTTTTCTTGCAAACGAAACTTTAGTCGTATATTTGTAAGACATCAATGTAAAAGCATAGCATTTTATTGTCTTCAATTTTCATCACTCTTATGGTATGGAGCAGTGAGCTCTCACGAGCAATCCGTTTTTTTTCATGTGTGTCCTTCAAATAGCCTCATTGAAAACCATGTTTGTAAGCACCCCCTCTGTTGTTGTCGTGAATGTTGGAACTGCCAATCCCAACAAGTTAATCTCCATCAATGGCACTGCCTAATTGTTGCTGAAACTTACTCCCAATAATTATCCGTTTTGGCGCAATTCCACTCCTTATTGATAGGATGTGATCTACTAGGGTATTTTGAGGGAATGTTTCCACATCCATTGTGCATCACTTTCCGATGCCATTATATCTCTCATCTCTGCTGCCACAATATCTAATCAAGCATGGACCAAGTTGGCAACCTTGTATGCTAATTGGTCTAAAATCTGAATCATGGATCTTAAGGACAAGCTTACCTTTCCAAATAAAGGAGACAAAACCATTACCGAGTACATGCATATAGTGCACAATGGATGGATTGGCTCTTGTCAATGTTCATATTAATGATGATGATCTTCAACTTCATGTTCTTAATTCATGCTCTTAGAAGGGAGTGCAAAGATGTTTGCACTATAGTTTGAAATCGTAGGTTCTCATGACCTTTGAAGAGCTTCACGATGCATTGATTGAACATGAAAGCTCCCTTAAAGGAAAAGAAGCTTACTCAAAACAACTCATCTTTCACTACCAATTACTCTCAAAGATCAAGGTAGCCCACCAATTCTAATGCAGGGGATCATACAACAAAGGTGCATGGTCAATCTAAAAGCACCGTGAACTTTTGACCATGGGCATGGACATTAAAACTGCAATCAGAACCACTCCTACGATGTGTCAATTGTGAGAAACGTAGCCACAATGCTAAACATTGCTACCAAATTTGAGGGTATTCACCTAAAGCACCATAATCTAATTACATCACTCAAATTAGTGGGTCCTCCAAGGCATTACACCACATCACCTTTGACCCTAACAACTTGGGAACCCATTCTAAGTTTAATGGAAATGATGATTGTTGGGAACCTGGATTGCTTCGTTCCTTAGCCCTAAATCATGTAGGGTGCATGTATTTATCACTAAGGCTCTTTAGATCTAATAAAACAGAAAAACGTGGTGTTGAAAACTTATATGATTAAATCTAGAGAATATTGAAATCATACATGCAATCTAGATGTTCTTAGATCCGTTCCCATCCAATGAAGTCCTCAAAAATGTCATAGAGTTCATCTACCCGATATTCTTCCACCTAATGATCTAGCCTCACACAAATACAACTGTTGTAAGAGAATCCATAGTTGTTCCTAGATAAAGAATGCCTGAGATTTTAGGTGCTTTCCAAGTCTCCCTATATTTTCCCTTCCCCCTCCCCACCCACCCCCCCCCCCCCCGGCCGGTAAGAATTTGCCTAAGCTGCTTCATACCTCAAAGTCAATATAATTTTTCATTGGTCAGCCACAACTCCAGGAATCTATTCATTCCATTTCTTTCTTGGTATTCAGCAGTGTGGTCCCTTGAGTTGAATAAGTGTTTGATTTGTTTGACTTTGAGAAGAACATCACCTCGACGTATACGCTTATCAGTAACACCCATCATTGGACTAACCATCCTGTGGTCATCATCTTCTCCTACATCCAAATTTGATTTTCTATACCTCTTAAAATGGACTAGGGATTAGTTTACTCCTCTTAATCAAATATCCCAGATTAAAACAATGCATGATCAATCTCACCTCTTCTTTAGAAGCATTGAAAGTTGAAGTAAAGACCAAGACCAGAAGGGCTCTTGTAGCAACTCTCTTTCCTTGCCAAAGTTAACAGGACATGTCAGTTACAACTTACAGCCACTGGTAGGATTGAAAATAAAAATGCATACAGCCGATATTCAGGTGGTCCAGTTTCTGATTAGCACCAAATACTGCGTAACTTTCACAACTTGTCAGGATGTGCTAGGAAGACTTTTGGACTGACTAACGGCCCAAATGACACGCCTGCAGGCTACTGTGATTTGGATTCTCATTACTTTTTCCTTTTTCATTTTTTTTACTTTTTTTTCTCTAACCTTGGAATTCTCTCCAAGTGACTCAAATTTATACGAGTGTATAGACGTGTTTACACCTTAGATAATGAAATCAAGCTTTGAGAAAAGTCACCAAAATCAGCCGGACCTGCATGGAAGTTGGTTATGCTCTCCGGATATTAAAATCAAAAAGGGAATCTCCTTGAGCTTCAATGACTTCTTGTAATCTCTTAGGGGCTATGGATATAAGGAAACAATCATCACATACAAGGGAAGAATCCTCTCAATCAACAAATAGCTCATACATTTCAAAGAGGGAAGAATGATCTCAATCAATTAACAACTCACACACTGATCATAATTAGAGCATCACAGAGCCTTTTCAGTAAAGGACTTGGGAGCTTTGCATTATTTTCTTGGAATTGAAGTGTTTCTCACTCAGTCCAAATACGTACTTCACTTGTTAAAACCAAGTAATATGGAACAAGCCAAAAGTTGCCCTATACTAGCAATTATGTGCCTACAGCTATCTAGTTCTAGTGGACCTAAGTTGAACAATGAGAAGTCGTATCAGAACACTGTAAGAGCATTACAATATCTCACAAATACTCAAGTAGAAATATCTTGCATCGTAATTAAATTAAGTTTTTACATTGTCCCACCGATATGTATCGGAGAGGTTGTAAATGAGTTTTGACATACTTGCATTGGAGTATTGATCGTGGTCTGCACAATCAATCAGCTTCTGGATTCAGTCTCACTAGCTTCTCAGATGCTAATTGGGCCAGTTGTGTCGATGAACGAAGGTCCACCAATGGCTTCTATGTTTTTCTTGGTCCTAACATTGTCTCATGGAGTTCACGTAAGCAAAACGTTGTTGCAAGGTCCAACACTGAGTTGGGATACAAAGCATTGGCTCATGCGGCAATAGAAGTGACCTGGCTAAAAGAGCTACAAGTGCCCAGCTCTTCATGTCCTGCAATCTAGTGTGATAAGATTGGGGTAGCCTGCATTGCTGCAAACCTAGTTGCACATGCTCGCACCAAACACATTGGAGCAGATGTCCATTTTGTATGTGACAAAGTGCTGCAGAAAGAGTTAGACATTCAGTATGCACATACAAAAGATCAGGTAGCAGGTATACTAACAAAGCCCTTGTCTGTATCCCGGTTCATCATCCTTAAGGTTGAGTTCAATGTGAAGGCGTCCCCATTTCGCTTGAGATGGCGTTCTGGACAGAATGCTCCAGAACAAATTAGTTTCAGAGTTAGTTAAGGCTAGCTTTAAAAATTTCATACTTAGTTGAGGTTAGTTTTAGAATTAGATGAAAAACAGAATTAGTTAGGGTCTCCGACCAATTTGTAATCTTCTCTATATAAAGGAAAAGAGAGAAAGAAGAAACAGAGGTCAGTTGTGTTTCTCTCATGCTGTGATTATATCTCTATGTTCTGCTCTGTTTTGCACTCTCAACATCTTATCTCCTGTGATGAACATCGTAACAGGCCCAGATTCAAGAGGCATGTTCATGCATGCATTATACAATATATTAAATTGTAATTGAAAGCTAAAACAACATGTTGAAGTTTTATGTGGAACGGTGCTAAACTTCAGATAGTAGGTGCTTTTATATAAAAGAAACTGTTTTCCTCCTTGAAGTTGTGTCAAATTTACTTTTTTTTATGTAAGGAATGAACGGATAAGTTCATACCTAATTCTAATGCAGGCATTCTTAAATAAAGCTCTTGTCCATTTTCAGCTATATCTATCAAATCAAATCACTAAACCAGGCATAGCATCCACTTCCTTGTTTATATCTGAATTTGTATAAGTAGTATAAGAGCAGACGCTTGAGCCCCACCCAACGCCCTTGAGGTGAATCTCATACTAGATTACTTTACAACCTGTCACTTATCTGATAATCTAGTGGAAGTTGTAATGTCCCACATCGGATAAGGGAGAAAGTTTCTGATGCTATATATGTAGAGGTTCCTCTTAACCAAGTAGACGCGTTTTAAAGCCATGAGGGCCCTTTTGGAGCTTTGTCAGAGCCGATCCCCGACCCCGATGTGGGGGTTTGTTTGACCCTGTAAGGGTATTTGTCTGTTTGACCCTGTAATCACATGGGACACAACGAGGACGTTGTATCTGCATGGGGGGTGTTTGTAATGTCCCACATCGGATAAGAAAGAAAGTTTCTGGCACTATATATATAGAGGCTCCTCTTAATCAAGTAGACGCGTTTTAAAGCAGTGAGGGCACTCTTGGGCCCAAAGCAGACAATATCTACATGGTTGGGTGCGGGCCATTACAGGAGTGGTCCTTCCATACACTCAAAATTTAAAACGCCTCATGATAACTGAGTTATTAGAAAGTTCATATGTAGACGCATCTCCTTTTCATTAAAAACAGAAGCATATGTATAAACTAGGTTTGGTGTTAATTGAGGAAACCCCATCATTCCAATGTCAGAGCAAAATGTCATAGCTGAGCGATTCCTTAGAATTAGTTGTGGAAAGCCATTAGCATCAAGCCAATATATGAAATCACCTTTAATAGGGTCCACCGTGCTCTTCCATGAGGATAGGAACCAATCCAAACCTGTCACCGTGTTTCTTCCAAATTTCATGCCTTGTAGAAGAGTTGCAGGGATAATCAAAACTCTGCCAAGGGAAGTTCTCTGGATCACTATCATCTCCAGTTTTCATGACAAGATTTTCAAATTCCAAAAGCTCAATATTTGGACCTTCTTCATGAATGGATTGCACTTGCGAATGGATAGAGTTCCCTGGTCCATGACCTTTAAAATTCCCGTTGAATTAGCTGATTGGGAATTATACCACTCTCCATAGACACTTTCCTGTATCAAATCCCTAAGTCTGAATTTGTGGAATTATCTGGGCTGAAAAACCCCAGTTTAAGGCTGCCAACAGCTCCAGTGATTACCTCACTATCTATAAGGAGATTGATTTACTGTTGACTTACATAGAACAATACAATTTTGGTTGGTTGGGCATGATCAATCAATCATTTTTCCTGGATGTATATTCTAGCACTAAGTGGCATATATTCCCTTCAAATAAATAACAAAATCAATCCCACTTTACAGCTAGAATCTATGTAAACCTCACATGTCAGCCCCACAAAATAATTAAGCACATTAGTTATTGCTTTTGGTTTCACTGTGATTTCTGCGAATTGTTTATATTAATAACCTCTTGTTCTTGATGCTGAAATGTTAGAAGGTCATATTTTTCTTTTTCCTTTTTTTGCATTACTTGATTCTGACATATTAAAATAGAAAACTCATTAAATCATTCAAGAGAGAAACAAAAACCCTTTTTAGAAGAAATGAAAGATCAGCAAAAGATCAAAAACAGAGTCAAGGTTTCCCTTACAATCTGCAAGTAATTTGTATTTTTGAAAAGGATATTTTCCATTATATGGTCAACTTCTATTATTGAACTTATATACTATCAATAAGTATCACCATCCATACAAAAAATAGCAGCAAAGACTAATCACCTAACAACATCTTAGATGAGTCTTTTGTTGGAAGCAAAGCAGTGTGGCTGAGAAAAGTTGCCTAAAGTAGTTGAAGTCGTAGGTCTAAAGACAACAAAACATCAACAGGAAGCAACTTCTATCAAGCTTCCAACAGTGTGATTGTGGATTGAGTACCAGAGGACGAATTTCCTTCCATCATATTCATATCGGTGAAGAAATAAGGCTCTTTGGGCTGAGGTAGTGCACCCTCACTACCCAACATCAGAACCACAGAATGCATGCTTGGTCGATCCTCTGGGAAACATTGCACACATAATAGACCCAAATTGATTGAGCGTAGCACTTCAAATAGATTGTAGGTGTTCCCCATTGATGCATCAATAAATTTTGAAGACCTATCTTCCATAAAGAATGTCCATGCCTAGACAGTTTAAAAGAGGATCAATACTACTTTTATATATTGAAATAAGGAAATATTACCTAATACTTACATGCCTAAGAAGACTAAGGTCATGATACGGGTGGTTAAATACTGTGTTTCTCTTCCCACTTACAATCTCTAGAACCAAAACACCAAAGCTAAAAACATCGGATTTTGTGGAATACAATCCTTCACTTGCATACTCTGGAGACATATAACCTCTGCAGGAAACAGTTAAAGAAGGGATTAAATTCACAAGCAATGGAGATAAAGACTTTATACATATCACTAAATATACTTACAATGTTCTAGCCACTCTTGTTGTGTTTGTTTCAATTTCATTTCCTCCAAAACTTCCTGTTATTCCAAAGTTTGAAATTTTGGGTATCATATCATTATCTAGTAAAATGTTTTCTGATTTAAGATCTCTATGAATTATCCTGAGTCTGGAATCCTGATGAAGATAAAGAAGGCCTCGAGCAATCCCATTGATAATGAGGAAGCACTTAGGCCAATCTAGCACCTTGCTTCTCATTTGATCTGTCCATTTTTTTATCATTCAAGTTAACCCATTCTACTACATAGATTATTTGAATATAAATGAAAAATATTTCAAGAAACAAATCATTTCAAATTCCATGAGAGTTGTTTAGAGCAATGACATATGAAAACAAAAGTAACTATAATTAAAGCTCATTCTTAGTGATTAAAGAACACTATCAAGGAGACACAAATAGATAGTGGATCTTAATGGTGGGGTTCAAAACCCCTAACTTTTTATATAAGAGCCAAAATGCTAGAGAAAATAGAAGTAAGAAAGTTTTTCTAGATAAATGCATCTATGCTTTATCTTGTCCCCAACAATTTTTCTTTGGGATTTGTTAAATCCAATGTAAATAAAGATTTTTCTAAGCATGCATAGGAGAGGAAAAAGAAAAGATAAGTCAATCGACTAGGCAAACAAACTATATAGTGGTGTTAGAGAGCCAAACCAAAAATAAAAAAGTCCAAGCTTTTGTCAGGCATGTGTTCATAGATCAATAATCTTTCTCTACCATGAATGCAACATCCAATAAGCTTTACAAGATTTTGGTGTTGAAGTTTTGCAATGGATTTAACTTCATTTTTGAACTCTTTTAATCCTTGTCTAGAAGTTTTTGACATCATCTTCACTGCTATTTCTTGTCCCTCTTGCAATATTCCCTGAAAACATCACATTCTTTTTATTATGCAAGCTTTGTAGATTAAAATAAACTTGTCGATATTCAATACAATGAGTCCTAAAGAAACTAGAGATACAAAAATGGTGGCACATACACTGGCTTCAAGACTTTAAGGCATATAGTGGCCTTGGTACATGCTGCTTCATTTAGATACTATGAGGATTGGGACATCAACTACTTCTCAAGATGCTTAGTTGCATATCTATAATGTTTTATTAACTTGTAACTTGTCTTCTTGCCCAAAAGGCAAAGTATAACCATACCTTATAGACAGGTCCAAAACCACCCTCTCCAAGCTTATTGTCACTAGAAAAGTTATTGGTGGCTTTCAATAATCTATCCAAGTGTAGACCCTCAATTTTGTCCCTTTAGCACATGTCTTTAAAATTCGTTTTCAATGCTCCACAATAGTTCCTTGGTGGCCCATGGCTACTCATACCACTTACCTTTTTCTGAGTCACCTCGGAGATTTTGGTTGAGGGATTATTTGATCCCTTATTGTGACCCTTGGCAGCCCTAACTTAGACTTAGGCTTTTCTTGTTTTTTTAGGATAGCTTTTAGATACACTTGGCCCATTAGGCACTACCCTAGGCCCACTTAGTCTCACCTTAGGCCCATTTAGGCACACTAGGCCTACGAAGACTTTTATTTTATTTTATTTTATTTTATTTATTTATTTATTTATTTTGTTTTTAGTTTTAATTTTATGATTATCATTCACTTTTTATTGGTTATCTTCCTCTTTATATTATTTTCCTTAACTTATTTATTTATTTATTATTTTTACCATTTTTTTAATTTATTTACTTATTTATCTATTCATGCAATTATTTAACTTCAAAAATTTCATGTTTTTGCAAGGAAACTTACCATTGGAGTTTAAGGAAGACGGGACTCTCCTTGGAAGGTTTTGGAGGGGAATTTGAAATTGGGAAGATTGCTTTTGATTGGAGGATTTAAAAAAAGAAGAGAAGAAGAAAGGAAGGAGGAGAATTTTCCTTTTTGGAAACAAATTTAGGTCTTGAGGGGTGATATATATAGGTGAGAAAAGAAAAAGAATGGGAGAGATTTTTCTTGGGGGCAGAGCACACGGAATTTTGGAAAAAAGCAAGGGACTTCGAACGGAGATCGGGCTGTCATTTAATCATCAAGAGAGGATTTTCTCTTTCACTTCAAAGGTTAGTTTTCTATATAGTACTTTTATTTAGCCTAGATTTTTTTTTTTTGGAAATTTTAGTTTTTGATTAATTCTTTGTGTTAAAGTTTATATTATTTTATTTTTAAATCCCCAATTAGTTTAATTCTAATCTATCTTTTAGTTTAAGTTTGTTAATGATCTTAATTCTTAAGTTTAAATAATCATATCGAATAAAGTTTGTATTTTTAATCCCAATTAGTTTGATTTTAACTTGTTTTTTTAGTTTAAATGTATTTTGTTGATTTTAATTCTTAAGTTTAAATAATTGTATTGAATAAAGTTTGTATTTTTAATCCCAATTAGTTTGATTTCAATTCATTTTTAATCTAAATGCATTAGTTGATTTTAATTCTTAAGTTTAAATAATTGTATTGAATAAAGTTTGTATTTTTAATCCCAATTAGTTTGATTTCAATTCATTTTTAATTTAAATGCATTAGTTGATCTTAATTCTTTGTTTTAAATAATCACGTTAAATAAAGTTTGTATTTTTAATCCCAATTAATTTGATTTCAATTCGTTTTTTAGTTTAAATGTATTTTGTTGATCTTAATTCTTTAGTTTAAATAATCATATCGAATAAAGTTTGTATTTTTAATCCCAATTAGTTTGATTTTAATTTGTTTTTTAGTTTAAATGTATTTTGTTGATCTTAATTCTTGACTTTAAATAATCACGTTAAATAAAGTTTATGTTTTTAATCTCAATTAGTTTGATTCCAATTCGTTTTTAGTTTAAATACATTTTATTGATCTTAATTCTTAAGTTTACATAATCATATCGAATAAAGTTTGTATTTTTAATCCCAATTAGTTTGATTTTAACTTGTTTTTTTAGTTTAAATGTATTTTATTGATCTTAATTCTTAAGTTTAAATAATCACATCGAATAAAGCTTGTATTTTTAATCCCAATTAGTTTGATTTTAACTTGTTTTTTAGTTTAAATGTATTTTGTTGATTTTAATTCTTAAGTTTAAATAATTGTATTGAATAAAGTTTGTATTTTTAATCCCAATTAGTTTGATTTCAATTCATTTTTAATTTAAATGCATTAGTTGATCTTAATTCTTTGTTTTAAATAATCACGTTAAATAAAGCTTGTATTTTTAATCCCAATTAATTTGATTTCAATTCGTTTTTTAGTTTAAATATATTTTGTTGATCTTAATTCTTGACTTTTAATAATCACGTTAAATAAAGTTTGTGTTTTTAATCTCAATTAGTTTGATTTCAATTCGTTTTTAGTTTAAATACATTTTGTTGATCTTAATTCTTAAGTTTAAATAATCATATCGAATAAATTTTGTATTTTTAATCCCAATTAATTTGATTTTAATTTGTTTTTAGTTTAAATGTATTTTGTTGATTTTAATTCTTTACTTTAAATAATCACGTTAAATAAAGTTTGTGTTTTTAATCTCAATTAGTTTGATTTCAATTCGTTTTTAGTTTAAATGCATTAGTTGATCTTAATTCTTAAGTTTAAATAATTATGTTAGATAAAGTTCATGTTTTTAATTCCAAAATAGTTTATTTTTAATTTATTTGTTAGTTTAAATATGTATGTGATTTTAATTTATTAGTTTAAATAATCATGTTAGATAAAGTTTATATTTTTTTTTAATTCTAAATTAGTTCAGTTTTAACCTATCTTTTAGTTTAAGTATATTTGTGATTTTAATTCATTAGTTTAAATAATCTTGTTAGATAAAGTTCATATTTGAAATTCCGATTTAGTTTAGCTTTTATTTATTTTTAATTTGGATGTGTTTGTAATTGTAATTTAGTAGTTTAATTAATCTTATTAAATAAAGTTCATGTTTTTAATTACAATTTAATTTAGTTTTAATTTGTTCTTCACTTGTATGTGTTTGTGATTTGAATACATTAGTTTAATTAATCCCGTTAGATAAAGTTTAATCTTGATTTAATTTATTTTTTTAGTCTAGAGGCATTTATGTGTTTAGTTAATCTTATGTTAATTATGGATTGTTATTCTCAATTTATGCGCTTCTTGAATCCTTGTTGCTAATTCTTGATGGATATTTCATTAGCTTATTTGATCTAAATATTAATAATTTATTGCTTTGATAGTTTCCTTTTTGTTCAAAGGCCATTGGAAAATCATGAAGATTGGCCTCTACCATCACCATTATCATTTTTGTTAATTACTAAAAAAATTTTACTTTGAGGTTTCATTTTTGTTTTGTTGGGTATTTTATTTCTTATATTTTATTCTTTCCAAATTAATTCCTTTTATTTTAAAATAAAATACTTTTCTCAAAAAAATCATTTTAAAAATCTATTTCAAAAACTCATTTAGAGTCCTCAGGATCAAAATCTTTTTTTTTTTTTTTTATTATTTAAAAATAATATGCAACCATATTTTGTTCGGTTTGCATCCTTCTCGGTCTTCAACAAAAATTTTAGTTTTGAACAAAGACACGAATCAAAGCTTGTGGTCCCACATAATGGGATAATTCTGGGCTAAATTTGTGTATAATAATTTGGGGAATTGGTGAAACCCCTACATAAGAAAATCTTTTCAAAAATTATTTTTGTTGCTATTTTTGTCACTTGTTGAAATTATGTCTATCTTTTTTTAGGAATTGTATACAAGATGTGTGTGATAATTAATGTTTTCATATACTTTGATAATTTTTGTTATGCTAATTAGATAACAAGCATGCTAGGGTTTCTTTATTTTATTATTATCTAATCCCTCATGTCTTATGGAAGCGCATTGTAAGCTATCTATGCTATCCAGGTACCGCCCCCTATCACCTACTTTCTAAATTTTGTAAACAATCATGTCATTGTGAAGTATGCATATGTTTGATAATCCTTAGGTGTTTAGATGTATGCTTGATTCACTATGATTAAATACATGTTGTGTGTTATACTTCTATACTAACTCTGATGTTTTATGATAGCGCTTGAGAAGCGGTCCGGGTACGCATCCTAACCTTTCTTTTATGGCAATTTGATCTTGTTTAGCATGCAAATCTTTTGAAATCACCTAGCCTACTTAGGTATCTGAAAATGTGAATCTCAATAATGAACTACACCTAGAGGGGGGTGAATAGGTGTTGTAGAACAATTTAAAATTCTCCCAACAAAGATTACCTAACCTTAATAAAACATCCACAAGCAACAATGTATGCATCAACACTCTCCCAACAATTTATAAATGCAAAACACATGCAAATGCTTCAACACTCCTAAAAAATAAAACTAAATATAGAGTGAGAGAAAGAGACAATGAACACCAGATTTTTAACGTGGAAAACCTCCGAAGAGATCAAAAACCACGGGCCTATCACCGATTGAAAACTCCACTATGAAGAATAAAAAACTGAGTACAAGGTTTTACCTAGCTCAAGCCAACCAATCCTTCCCGGAATACTTGACTAGTACCTTCATTTTCAGCTTCTCCTTTTGGAGCACACTTGGAGTCCGCACCAAGCTCAATCTCGGCCTCTTCTTGAATCCACACAAGAAGAAAATGGGTTTTTGCACAACCCAAATAGAATGAGAGATTTAGATGAGAATGAAAGAATGAATCAACCCATTTATTGCTCAAGAAAATCCATTGAAAACAAGTTTTGAAAACATTAAGAGAAGTTGATTTTCTTTGCAATCAAAAACCCCAACTTAGGAAAGCAAAAATGAGAAATGAAGAACACTTGGGAGTGTGGCTGCTCTCCCCACGTTTTCAGCAGTCTCTATTCTCAAAAAATGAGTGAAGATTGGGTTTTTAAAGTGTAAAAAGAAACCCTTAATCTAATGGCTGAGATTTGATCAAAAAAACATTAGTTGGATAGATCCACCCCTACACCTGGATCGATCCAGAAACAGAGGAATAAAAGCCTTGCACCAAAAACCATTTTTCCCAACTTTCTAACACATTTTAAAGATTAAAAACCGGGTTGATTCACACCCAATCACTCCACACTTGACTACATACCTTGGCCTCTTAGCAAAGTCTTAGTCTTCAAAGTCAAGTAGTCCGAATAGGAATAGGAAAGCCGAGTTAGGGGACACTTAGGAATTTTGTCCGGAATTGCCAACCTAGCTAAACACTCACAGTATCCATAATTAACCGATTAATTGCCATATTCCCCTTAACTTAATTAGTAGAGACCTCTTTAGGGCTTAGAGGGGTGCTACCTCCTAGAGGTACCTTCTCAATAAGTAACCTGATCCCCGGACCAAGACTTGGGTTTTCAAAGACACGCTTTTCCAAAAATTATGGAGTCATTTTTTTTAGGGTTTTATTTCTTGTTTTATTTTCCCTTCAAAAATAAAAATAAAATAAGTGGCGACTCCAACTTTTTTTCAAAAAAATCAAATTTTCACAAATAAATAAAAAGCGAGTCTCGCCGATCGAGTGGGGACGCACGTGAAAAATGCGGGTCCACACCAAGTCAAATAATGGTAACTCTCGATGCTCTTGGCCTTCATTGTTTTCACCTCCTTTTGAATTGTGTTCCATGTGTGCTACAAAATGGAGAATAGAATGAAGAATTAAAGAATTCACAAATCCGGAATTTAGCCCATTTCCAAGCCTAAATCATTTCATTATTTCTAAAATCAAGCCAAGTCAATCCATTGCTCCTTTTTTTTATTTATTATTATTACGTAATCAGACAATGTGTAAAAGTACTTTTGACTAATTCATATGGTGATAAAAGCACTATGATTTGTTACTTACCTTTTTCTCTTTAGCTGTTTCTTCCTCTTCTTGAGCAATACATACAAGGTCAGGACTAGACTTAAAAGAACTATTCCTGCAATTGATATAGAGATGATAATGACCTATTTTTCCTTCTTCTTGGAGTTGCTATTTATGCTTGAAGAAGCTTCTTGACACAAAAGGAAAGAAATTAAGAAGGAAAGTCAGGAAATGTAATAGAAAAACCATAAATTCCTATGAGCGGTAACCATTGACCCAAAATATATTTCTAGTTTACAACCATGAAAGCAGGAGTTCAAGGAACTACAATTGCCATAGGATTTGAGGGCGCAAATCCGTTGGTGTATTGGTGTGTTATAGCATCTAGCTTACTAGAATTGAAATCTAAAAGAAAAATATTCCCAAGTTTTGAGTAGACCTCCGCTTTACACTCTAGTCTTTAGATAATACGTATACTATTCCATGAAATAATGTGCTTGGTAGTTGATCTCAGATTTTTCACATCAGCAATAATTGAGAGAGAGGTAAAGCTTTAAATCACAAAATCAAAGGATAAAACTTGAGGCACGTATGCAAGGTGAACAACTGATTCAAAACCTTTGAATAAATATACCATGAAATTTGTGTCAGATTTATGTTTCTCAGGTAAGAAAAAGAAAAGTTCATACGTAAGTCTGCTGCAGCCATCCTTACATAAAACTCTTGCCCATTTTGAGTGAAGTCTCTGATGTCAATCAAGTCACCAAACCAGAGCAAGCATCCACTTCCTCCTCCTCTGATATCTGAATTTGCATAAGCAGTGCAAGAGCAGTTGCTCAAGCACAGGGAAGCACATTCCTTAAGGTTCATGCTTTCATTAAACCAGGAGCTCCGCGTGTCTGGCAGTTTCACACCAGAGTACTTTACAAATCCATCACCCTTCTGACAATCCAGTGGAGTACTTCGAACGCATCCATCTGACCAATATGCCATGTCCCAGTTGCTTTGGAACTTTGGCCTAAATCCTTTCATACACTCACAGTTCGGAGATTGGTCAATCTTACAGATTCCATTTACTCCACATATTGCATAATTGTCGCACTGATCCCTCTGTGCAGTTGAGTAAAGAGTCCATTCATTTTTTTGATCAGTCCATGTGGACCGCTGAGCTTTACCATCAGGAGTTAACACAAGCCTCATAATAACAGAGCTGTTAACAAGATAATAAATAAAATATATCTCCTTTTCATTAGAAATATATTCATAACTATAAACTGGGTTAATTGTTAATTGAGGTACTCCACTGAATCGAATACCATTCCATGGTCCAGGGCGAAATGCTACAGCTAAACCATTCCTCAAAAGTAGTTGAGGAAATCCACTAGGATCAATCCAATAAGTAAAATTACCTTTAGAAGGGTCGTCTGCACTCTTCCACGATGACAGGTACCGATCCAGGCCTGCTACTCTGTTCCTTCCAAGCTTCATGCCTGGTAGAAGAGTATCACATGGGTAATCAAAACTCTGCCATAGGAAGTTTTCTGGATCCCTATCATTGCCATTTCTCATAACAAGATTTCCAGACTCCAAAAGCTGAGCGTTCAGATCCTGTGCAGAACGTGATGAAGTAGAATTCCAAAGAATTCCGTTAGTACCGTTGACGAGAACAAGAATTCCCGGCTGAGTGACCTTTAAAACTCCTGATGAATCAGTTATTGGACTTTCTCTATTGGCAACCCATACCACAGGCTTTTTAGACGCTTTCTTGTACCATATCCCCAAGTATCGGTTCTTGGAATTACCTGGACTGAAGAAACCCAGTTCAAAGCTCCCACCAGCTGAAGTGATGGTCTCACCATCTGTAATGTTTTGATTTACAATTATGGTGTCTACTGCCACGGAGATTCTTAAGAGGGATAATACATAGGAGAAGATAACTGCAACTGTTGTAAGAGAATCCATAGTTGTTCCTAGATAGCAAATGCCTGAGATTTTAGGGCCTTTCCAAGTCTCCTCGTATTTTCCCTTGCCCCCTAAGATTTGGCATTGTGTTTGACTTGTATGACTTAGAGAAAAGCATCATCTTCTCCTTAATCCAAATTTGATTTTTCTATACCACTTAAAATGGGCTAGGTATTAGTTTATCCCATATTAGAACAATGTGTGACCAATCTCACCTTTTCTTTAGAAGAATTACAAGTTGAAGTAAAGAAGTCCAAGAAGAGAATCAATCTTGGATTTTTTTTACAAGTGTAAGGTAGTTTAATTTTTTTTTTCCTGAACTACCATAATAGAAAAAATATTTCCAAATTTATCATAGTTTTTATCAAGTAGGAAAAAGACATTAAATTTGAAGTAAAAATAACCTCACATAGGCAAAAATGTTTCTTAAAGAAATTATTTTTAAAAATTCTTTTAAAAAAAGAAAGAAAGAAAATAAAAGAAAAGAAAAAGAAACAAATAAAGGAGAGTTCTTATTTTTAATATATTTTAATTAATAATATATTTTAATAATAAAATTATTATAAATAAATATATTGTAAAATTAATTCATTTTAAATGCTATTTTATATTAAGTTAGATATTGATAAAAAAATATTTAGGTCTTTATTACCAATTTTATCTCTAAATTAATTTAATTAATTGTAATTATAAATAGAAACTAGTTTAATTTTATATTATTTTTTATTTACAATATAAACAATAATTATTTTAATTTTTAAACTTTATTTTCTTGTTCCTTTAAATTTCGTATTAAAAAATCTATTATCAATTTTATGCTATTTGAGTTTATAAAAAATAAATTTATTACCGATTTCTTTTTTTAAGTTTATTAAATAAAAAATGAATAATTTTTTTTTTAAAATTTCAAAATTAATTTTATTAGATAAACTTTAAAATTAAAAATATTATTCTTTAATTTAAAATTTAACTGTAAAAAAATTGAGAACAATAAATTAATTTTAAATTGATTAATACTCAGAAAATTATTTGTTTCATTTTAAATGGATTAATATTCAAAAATTTATATCTTTTAATGTTGAAATTTTTATTCAAAATTAATTTCTTGAATCATAAATTAATTTATTTTTCTATATTTTATTCATTTTATGATTAAATTTTAATCTAAAGAATAATATTTCTAATTTTAAAGCGTATCTAATAAAATAAATTTCAGAATTAAAACGAGATAAAATTATTCATTTTGTAAAAAAAAATATTTACTAAATTAAAAAAAAAAAAAAGAAATTTGTAATAAATATATTTTTTTTATAAACTCAATTTTCACATAAAATTGATAATACTTTTTTTTCTTATTTTGAAAGTGAAACAAACAAAAAGTAATAGATAATATTTAAAAATTAAAATATTATTATTTATCTTATAAATAAAAAATAATATAAAATTAAATTAGTTTCTATTTATAGTTATAATTAATTAAATTCATTTAAAGATAAAATCAGAGACAAAGACCAAAATACTTTTAAAATCAATATCTAACTTAATATAAAATAGTGTTTTTTAATATTAAATATTAAACATAATTTATACTTTTATAAATATTATTATTGATAAATAGTATATCCCCATAATTATATATATATATATATATATATATATATATATATATTAAATTTAACATATAGAATTAATTAATTTTATAATACATATATTTATAATAATTATATTATTATATAATTACGACATGTTTTCTAATTTTTAATTATATTTTTAATTAATAATACAATACTACATCACCTAAAAGTTGAGATGAGGATCAAAATATTTTTTTTAATCATTATAATATAATCAATATAATTTATATTTTTATAAATAATATATCAATAATAATAAACATAAAATCAATTAATTTTACAATACATATATTTATAATAATTTTATTATTAAAATATATTAGTAGTTAAAATATTATTAAAAATAATAAGACATAAAAAAAAAATTGAAATCGTTTCTTGAAGATATAATTTCTTCCCTTAATTTTTTTTTCTTAAACAATTGTCTTTTGATTTTTTTTTCCTTTAGCTAATAATTTTTTTGCATAAATGAATAAAAAGAAATCATGTTTTAAAGAGGCAATTTTTGTTTCAATATTATTTAAAAGAATTTTTAGGAGTATGAAAAGACGATTTTTACCTAGAATTTCAAAAAATAATAATAAAAAGAAAATGTCTTTTCAAGATATAATTTTAGCCTATAATTTAAAAAAAAAATAGAAAATGATTTTTGCATATATTTTTTTAAAAGAAAATAAAACGTCCAAGAGACAATTTTTACTTCAAATTCAATCTCTCGACAAAAACTATATTAAATTTGGAAATATTTCTTTTGTGTAGGATGGTCTATGAATTATTTTTTTAAACTACCGTACCTTTCCCAGCCAAAGTTGATAGGACATGTCACAGCCACTAGTAGGATTGAAAATAAAAATGCATACCCAAAATTGAGGAGTAGCTTTCATGACTTGTCTGGATGTGCTAGGAAGACTTTTGAACTGACTAACTGGCCCAAAAGACACGCATGCTGGCTATTGTTATTAAGGTTCTCTATTTTTTTTTTTCCCAACTTTGGAACTATCCTCACGCGACTTGTTACCAGCTTTGGACTCAAATTTATATGGGCGTATAGGCTTGGGAGCTTTCCGTTCTTTCTTGGAATTGAAGTGTTTTGGGGTTCCACAAGACAGGGAACATGCATGGAACAAGCTAAAAGTTGCCCTACACTAGCAATTATGGGCCTATAGCTATCCAGTTCTACTGGACCTAAGTTGAACAATGAGAAGTTGTATCACAACACTGTAGGGGCATTATGATATATCACAATTACTCGACTAGAAGTGTCTTACATTGTAAATAAATTAAGTCGATTTTTACATTGTCCCACTGATATGGATAGGAAAGCTTGTAAATGAGTTCTGAGATGCTTGCATGGGAGTATTGATCATGGCCTGCACATTCAATCAGCTTCTGGATTCAGTCTCACTAGCTTCTCAGATGCTGATTGGGCCAGATATGTTGATGACTCCGCAAAAGGTTGTTAGAAGGTCCAACACTGAGTCTTGATACAAAGCATTGGCTCACACAGCAGCAGAGGTGACTTGGTTACAAGCCTTACTAAAAGAGCCACAAGTCCCTAGTTCTTCACGTCCCGTAATCTGGTGTGATAACATTAGGGTAGCTTGCATTACTGCAAAACTGGTTGCACATGCTGGCACCAAACAAATGGAAGTAGATGTCCATTTTCTACGTTACAAAGTGCTGCAGAAAGAGTTAGACATTCGGTATGTACCTAGCTACAAAATTTGTTTCAGAGTTAATTGAGATTAGCATTAACAGTACCACAGTTAGTTGAGGTTAGCTTTAGAATTAGATAAAAGACAGAATCAGTTAGTCTCCAACCAATTTGTAATCCTCTCTGTGGAAAAGAAAAGAGAGAAAGAAGAAACAGAGGTCAGTTGTATCTCTCTGATGCCATGATTTTATCTCCTATGTTCCTGCTCTGTTTTTCCGTCTCAACATATTATCTCCTCTCAAAAACATCCTAACAGGCCCAGATTCAAGAGGGATGTTCATGCATTCATTCTACAATATTAAGCAATGATTAAAATATCTGGATATATCTAATATCCATGGATACTGATACAAAATTCGGGAAGATATATCAATCAACCAATATTTTTGGATATTTTACCGATTTTTTTTATTTTTATTTTTCGTATTTCAACCGATATTTCCGAATATTTTACTGATATTTCACTGATTTTTTACTATTAAATAAATTATAATTATTTTATTTTTATATTTGATTTAATTTATTACCAAAAATATAAAAACATAATTTTCAGGGTCTACCACTCTTCAAGCATGCGTTAGACTCATTATTTAATTGTCCTTAAGGGACATCAACTCATTATTTAAGTATCTTTAAGGGACATTAACTCATTATTTAATTGTCCTTCAGGGACATCAATTCGTACTAGAATATTCTAGATCAATGAAAATAAATTTTGTCACTTTCCTTGCATCAATGAAAGTATTTGGTAATTGATTTACAAGTTCTTGCAAATAAATAATCTTTTAAACTTCCAGTTCACATTGATTAGTACGAGGATCAAAATAAGTCAAAGTCAATGCATTTCAAATAATTTCACGTCGTTCTTCTGGAACTGGCTCTTCTCCCCACGACGAGAAAATTGTCTCATTAAAATGGTAATCTGTACAACATGTCATTCTACCTTTTAAGTGTATAGGTAAATTAGTTACTAAATAAAATCTTCTGGTTTTATAATGTACATCCATACAACCTTTTACCCCGGGGACCAAGTTGGTCTTACAAGATTCTTTTGAATCTAGCATCATATAAAGTGTCATTAACATGGAATCAAATACTACTAGTGACATGGTATAAGCTCTTATGGAGCCTTTAATCAGGTTTCTATCACTTGATATAATATTAACATTGTCTGTTATCAATGTTGTGCAATCAATGAGACAAGAGTTTCATCAAAATAAAAAGTCATAAAACATTATCATAAAGACCTTGCCTTTATAGAGTTAAAGAAATATTATCATAGAGAAAGAGTTAAAATCAATGGAAAAATATTAGTCATTGATGATCACTTGACTTAATAACTGTTGAAAAAAACTAGGCTTTCCCACAAGTGTAAATCAATGGAAGTAATATAAATAGAATAACAGAAAATAAATGAGCACACAAGATTTACGTGGTTCCCTTAAATAACTTGAGGTACGTCCACGACAACTGGTAGGTCAGTTTCTTCCACTATCACCAAAAGAGTTTACAAAGTGGCCAAAAGGCATAAGCCTTACAAACACACCAAGGTGTAAATTACAAGAGGAAAATACCTCACAAAAGTAAACCAAATCTCTAAGAACAAACCGCAAGAAACCCCAAATATCAAGTGAAGGAACGTTACCCACTTGAAGAACAAACTTGCTGATTGTGTAGCACCAAAAAAATTGAGAAGAAGAAGGCTGAATTTTCTTTTTGTTTTGTTTGAACCAAAAAGGTATCCCAAAAGTCTTCTTGCCGACCAAGATAATAAACCAAAGGAAAAGACAAAAGACTTGTAGTTTTTTTTTCTTTCTTTGAAGACTTCAAACCAATCTTGAATATGCCAAGAGTCATGTGCTAACCAAGGTGTTGGCCAAAAATAGAAAAACCATATTTAGTAAATTTAAGAGTCCCACAAATAAGGGAAACCCAACAATTCTCCCCCTCCCGACTTATGTGGAGGATTCGACCATTCCCGCCAATAGTCGACACTTCTCATGCTTGTCCTTAGTCAATGCCTTAGTCAACATATCCGAAGTGTTATCATCAGTGTGAACTTTTTCAAGTTGCAACAACTTATCATTCAAGACATCACGAATCCAATGATATCTAACATCAATGTGTTTCGACCTCGAATGAAATGAAGAATTCTTACTCAAGTGGATTGCACTTTGACTATCACAATGAAGGACATACCTTTCTTGTTTCAAACCCAACTCTTGTAAGAATTTCTTCAACCACAATAATTCTTTGCAGGCTTCTGTAATGGCGATGAACTCAGCTTCTGTGGTGGAGAGAGCAACACATTTCTGTAATCTTGATTGCCATGTCACTGTTCCCCCTGCAAAAGTAATCGAATAACCAGAAGTAGATTTTCGACTATCAACATCACCAGCCATATCAGAATCTGTGAACCCATCAAGAATAGGCTCGCCTTTACCAAAACACAAACTCATCTTTGAAGTGCCCTGAAGATACCTCAGAATCCATTTCACTGCTGCCCAGTGTTCTTTCCCCGGATTAGACATAAATCGACTAACAACCCCAACTGCGTGAGCAATATCCGGTCGAGTACAAACCATGGCATACATCAAAGAACCAATTGCTGAAGCATAGGGAATTTTCTGCATCTCATTTTTCTCTTCATCACTTGTAGGACATTGACTTGAGCTAAGTTTGAAGTGGCCTGCAAGTGGACAATTAACAGGCTTTGCTTTGTCCATATTGAACCTCTCAAGAACCTTTTTAACATAATTCTCTTGAGATAACCAAATCAGCCCATGTGATCTGTCGCGAACAATTCTTATCCCAAGAATTTGCTTTGCTGGACCCAAATCCTTCATGGCAAAGGACTTGCTCAACTCTGACTTCAACTTGCTAATCTTGCTCATGTCTTGGCCCACAATAAGCATATCATCAACGTAAAGCAAGAGAATAATAAAATTACCATCTGGATATTTCTTCACAAACACACAATGGTCTGAAGTGGTTCTTGAATACCCATGCTCAGTCATGAAAGAATCGAATTTTCTGTACCACTGCCTCGGTGCTTGCTTCAATCCATACAAACTCTTCTTCAATTTGCAAACTAACTGATCATTACCCTTATCTATGAAGCCCTCAAGTTGCTCCATATAAATTTCCTCTCATAAGTCACCATGCAAAAATGCGGTCTTCACATCAAGCTGCTCAACTTCTAAATTCATACTCGCAGCTATACCAAGCACAGTTCGAATGGAGGACATCTTCACAACTGGTGAGAAGATCTCATCAAAATCAACTCCCTTCCTCTGATCAAAACCTTTCACAACAAGTCGTGCCTTGAATCTCGGTTGAGAATTGTTCCCATCATTCTTTCATCTGAAGACCCATTTATTTTTCAAAATTTTCTTCCCTTTAGGCGGCTTCACTAAATCATAGGTGTGATTCTCATGCAAAGACTTCATTTCCTCTTTCATTGCCTTGAGCCATTCAGTTTTGTTCTCATGCTTCAAGACTTCTTGATAAGTCTCTGGCTCCCCCTGATCTGATATCATCACATACTCATTTGAAGAATATTTTTTGGATGGTTGTTTTTCTCTGGTAGATCTCCTCAACGGTGTCTGTGATAGTGGCTCTTGGGGTGACTGTTCCCCCTCAATCTCTGGCTCAACATCATCTTCCGCTGCATCATCATGAGGTGTCTGCACTTCCTCATCAATATCATGAACAACAGGTGGATTAAGAGGATCTAAATCAACAAGATCATTAGTACTAGACTCAGCTGACTCAAGCTTGTCAATGTCTTCAATAGCCTGGTCTTCCAAGAAAACAACATCTCGGCTTCTGACAACTTTCTTATCAACTGGATCATACAACCTGTAGCCAAATTCTTCATGCCCATAGCCAATAAATATGCACTGCTTTGCTTTTGGATCAAGCTTGGACCTCTCATCTTTTGGAATATGAACAAAAGCTCTACAGCCGAATACCCTCAAGTGATCATAGGAGACTTCCTTCCCTGTCCAAACTTTCTCTGGCACATCACCATTCAACGGAACTGAAGGAGACAAATTGATAAGATCAACTGCTGTCCTCATTGCCTCACCCCAAAAAGATCTTGGCAATTTAGAATGTGAGAGCAAACATCTGACTCTCTCAAGAATGGTGCGATTCATTCTCTCTACAACCCCGTTCTGTTGAGGTGTCTTTTTTACTGTCTTTTCGTGCCTGATGCCATGATTAGTGCAATACTGATCAAATGGTCCAATATATTCACCACCATTATCCGAGCGGACACATTTCAACTGTCTACCAGTTTCTCTTTCAACCTTAGCCTGAAAATGCTTAAACACATCTAGAACTTGATCTTTAGTTTTCAGTGTATAAGCCCAAACTTTTCTAGAGTGATCATCAATAAAAGTGACAAAGTATAGAGCACCACCAAGTGTCATAACTTTCAAAGGACCACATACATCAGAATGTATCAAATCTAGAACATGAGATTTTCTAGATGCAATGTTTCTACGGAATGATATTCTATTTTGTTTACCATGGAAACAATGAACACATGTTTTCAAAGGCGTACCTTTTATCCCCGCTAGAAGCTCTTTCTTAGATAAAACTTGCAATCCTTTCTCACTCATATGTCCAAGCCTTCTATGCCATAAATCGGTGGATGAGTCATTCTCTAAGGTACTCACAACACACTTGCAGATTTTTGCTTGCACAATGTAAAGAGAACAAGTCTTCTTTCCTTTTGCTACCACTAGAGAACCTTTAGAGAGCTTCCATTTTCCATCACTGAAATTGTTGTTGTAGCCCTCATCATCTAACTTTCCAGCAGAGATTAAATTGAGCCGAATATCCGGTACATGCCTCACATCTCTAAGCAACAATTTGCATCCAGTATTTGTTTCCAAGCAAATGTCACCCATGCCGACAATTTTTGACACATCTTCATTTCCCATACGGACATTCCCAAAAATCACCTTGCGAGTAAGAAGTAAAGAAATCAGCCCGCGAAGTAACATGAAATGAAGCTCCAGAATCAATTACCCAATCCGTCTCTTGGCCAATCAAATTAACGCTAACATCATCACGAATAATCATGAGTTCACCATCGGTAACTACAGTTGTATCATTTTGCTTTTTCTCTGAATTTTTCTCTTTGTTCTGCTCCTTGAACTTGAGTTTTCTGCACTCCCGCTTCATGTGCCCTTTCTTGTGACAATAATAGCACTCAACATCTTTCTTTGAAATCGAGCTTGAACGACCTCTAGATTTATCACGGTTGTGTGAAGCCTTACTCTTACTCCTGCCTCTCCCTCGATTTTCTATCACAAGTGCCTCGGAGTGAGAAGAACCTGATGATTTTCTTCTTGTCTCTTTATTCAACAGGCTGCTAGTAACTTGACTCATTGTTACCACTCCATCAGGTGTGGAGTTACTAACTGTGACCACCAAAGTTTCCCAGCTTTCAGTAAGTGAACTAAGAAGTAACAAAGCTTGCAACTCATCATCAAAAGTAATTTTCATGGCGGCCAACTGATTCACAATGCTCTTAATCTCATTCAAATGCTCTGCAATAGGAGTACCCTCCTTATATTTAGAATTCACAAGCTTTCGAAATAAAAAAGCTTTATTCACGGCCGTCTTTCTATCATAAAGACTCTCCAATTTGGTCCAAAGACCATGTACTGAATTTTCTGTAGAGACATGATGAAAGACACTATCATCAATCCATTGCCGAATAAAACCGACAGCTTTTCGGTTTAGCTTTTTCCACTCGTCATCTTTCATCCCTTCCGGTTTGCCACTATCACCCTCTATGGGTCCATTCAAATCTTTACAAAACAAAAGGTCTTCCATTTTAGTTTTCCAAGTCACCCAATTTGTGCCATTGAAACTAACCATATGCCCAACATTGCCGTCCATAATTCACACACACAAATATAACGAATCGGAATCGAATTAACCAACAGCTCTGATACCAGATGTTGAAAAAAACTAGGCTTTCCCACAAGTGTAAATCAATGGAAGCAATATAAATAGAATAACAGAAAAAAAAATGAGCACACAAGATTTACGTGGTTCCCTCAAATAACTTGAGGTACGTCCACGACAACCGGTAGGTCAGTTTCTTCCACTATCACCAAAAGAGTTTACAAAGTGGCCAAAAGGCATAAGCCTTACAAACACACCAAGGTGTAAATTACAAGAGGAAAATACCTCACAAAAGTAAACCAAATCTCCAAGAACAAACCGCAAGAAACCCCAAATATCAAGTGAAGGAACGTTACCCACTTGAAGAACAAACTTGCTGATTGTGTAGCACCAAAAAAATTGAGAAGAAGAAGGCTGAATTTTCTTTTTGTTTTGTTTGAACCAAAAAGGTATCCCAAAAGTCTTCTTGCTGACCAAGATAATAAACCAAAGGAAAAGACAAAAGACTTGTAGTTTTTTTTTCTTTCCTTGAAGACTTCAAACCAATCTTGAATATGCCAAGAGTCATGTGCTAACCAAGGTGTTGGCCAAAAATAGAAAAACCATATTTAGTAAATTTAAGAGTCCCACAAAGAAGGGAAACCCAACAATAACTTGTGTAAAAGCAATGAGAGCATATATAACACAATAAAACAAATATGAAAAGACATTTAAAGTTATATATTTCTTAAATAATCTCACACATTTGATTGTATAAGTGTGGAACAATTTATACATAAAATAACAAGGAAGTATTTCAATAATCAAACTAATTGTAGTGATAGATCAATAATTTTATTCAAAATATTATTATGATCTAAATCAATGTGCAAAAATTAATTCATAAATCAAAATTTCAAGAGAACATCTCATGATTTAAAGCATTTTGTTGTCTAAAAACTTTAATTGAAGTACTACAAATCCATCTAAACATAAATGTAAAGATATAACATAATATATTGAGAACAATAATTGAAACTATTGTAATTTCTAAATTATTTTGGATAATGAAATTATTGCATTAATAAAAATACCATTTGTGGCAACATGCAATAATATATATTATTTTTATATAACTCAAAATTTTTTAATATTCATAAAAACATGTCTTAAAGAAATTTGACATGCAAAATCAATTTATTAATCATATGACCAAGTCATATATTTCCAAAGGATCTCAATTTTCTAAATCAAAAGATTATTGTGTATTAAACAACTAGAATAATATATATATATATATATATATATATTCCAAACGATCACCTCTAATACAAAAATATCATACTTTCATGCAATCCAAAATTCCACATTTATATGTAAAAAAAAATTCTACTAATAACAGTATAACATATAATAATAGGAGTTCATAAAAACTATCAAACACTTACCTATTTGTATAACTTGATGTACATAATATTAATCTTTTGATAATATGTAAATATTATTTATATGCTTATTATCATAGCTTCAGACTATAATATATTCCATTATAACTTTTGGTTATATAAATTTCATAAAGTTGTACAAAATTGTTAGTTAATAATTTTGTTCTCGGTAGTTTTTAGCTATAAGAAAGTACATATTAACAATTTTGGCATAACCTTTGTTTAGCACAAAGAGTATTAATTTTATTATTTTCATAACTTCGGGTTATGAATAATAATATTTATATAATTTCTGGTTATATAACAAAATTTAAAAAAAAATTATGTATCTTCTAGGTACATAGTTGTTTATTGACAATTTTGTTTTGTATAACTTCTGGTTATACAAGAAAATTAGAAATTGTATGCATAGCTTTTGACTATGAAACAATTGTTAATAAAAATTGTTTTCCATAATTCCTGTTGTGAAAAATAAGTGAGTACGAAATAAAATTAAAAGCCAATATTTTTCTTAACTTTGAGTTATGATTATTTTGTTTAAACAAAAAAATATTCAAATTTGTACATAGCTTCAAGCTATGAACTACTTATGTATGACTTCTAGTTATATGATATAATTAAAAGTTAATATCTTTCATAATTTCAAGATATGATTATTTTGTTAGAATAAGAAAATATTTAAATTTGTACATAGCTTCAGGCTATGAACTGTTTTTTTATATAAATTTGTGCATAACTTCAAGTTATGAACTATTCATTTTATAGCTTCCGGCCATAATTTTATTTTGTATAACTTCCAGTTATACTGTATGATTAAAAATAAATAATTATGAGTTATATACATAGCTTTTGGCTCACTATAAGAAAAAAGGTCATTGTTGACATATATTGTCTTGACTTAAGGTGAAATATGTCAATATTGTCTATTTAAATGAACAATAATGACATATACAACTTGTTTAAACCAATAATGACATATATAATAAATTTTTTTGAATTCTTTCATGACTTATATAATAGAATCTTGACAGATAATTTATAAGTCAATGTATAGTTAATATGTTCATATGTCAAGGTACTTAAATAAAAACAATAATGATAACAATTTGTTTGATATGTGTAGATCTAATTTACTTACTAAGTATTATAAATTGAAGTAAGAACAATCTATTTTGATTAAGGAAGTCAATGTTTATTTAATAAATTATTTTAATAATGCTAATATCAATTTTCATTTTTTTATTTATCAAATTGATTAAATCATTTTTTAGTCTATACCAATAACAATAATATAAATTTTTATAAATCATTTTTTATTCACTAATTTTAGTGAAATAAAAGTTGCTACATTATGGTTTTTTTTTAATAACTGATATAAATAAAATCAATCTTAATAAACTATTTTTTTATTCATTGATGTTAATGAATTTTTTTTTTTTTTTTTGAGTTTGTATTAATATAATCTATTTTTATAAACTATTTTTCATTATTTTTAAATTAGTAATTAACTTGTATTTAATTTTAAAAAAATTAATTAAGTTATGTGAACTTGAAAATTAAGATAATTGAAATTTTTATTTATAAATTGACGGGCATAATATTAGGTTTCAAAATTTTACTTTTTAAGTTAACTCATACAAATTTATATATTAGGAAAGAATAAAATTAATTATAGTATATTGGCATTATACAAGTTATAAATATATTCCATAAATTGATTATCATAAAGTTGACTATCATATAATAAGAATTTAAATTTTGGTGTGATAATATTAATGTTGGTGAAATTTGGATCGTTTATTTTATAATCTCATCCTTACCATTCATTTCAATTAGGAAATATTTAATCTTAGTGACAAATAGAAAATAAAAAATTGGATATTATAATAAGACGTTAGAATAGACTCACTTGAGAATCATTGCTCCAATCGTGATTATTTTTTTTTTTAATAAAAGTCAATATCATGTTGTTTCCATCATTCGGAAGCTATTTAATTATATATATTGAGTTGAAATTAGCAAAGTAGACAATAAGATATGTAACTTTGTGACTACATATTATAATAGATTTAGAGTCCATTTGTGATTAATTTTAGTGTTTTTAATTATAACCCTTCCATTATAAATACTTTTAAGGAAAATCAGTTGGTCCGTAGATATTAGCTAAAAAAAAAAAACATTTTGATAATGATCAATAAAAGTGTAATTTTTTTTTTTTTTTGAAGAATTACATATTATTATTTCTATAATTTTAGAAATGATTTTAAAAATTCTAATGTCTAAACATAAATAAAAAGGAGTGTGTTCAATGATATTCCTATTCTAAGTGCTTTTAATTAATATTGTAATTGTATTATTTTGTAAACTAATTTTCTAGATATAATCTAATTAAGGACAATACAATATCTGGACCATAATTAAGCTCAGCCCATTTCGATATATTCAAACCCAATCCAAGCGAATATCCAGGTGGTCTTATATTAGGGTTAGGGTTTCACTGAATTCGAATTTCCTTGGTGAAGAAGGCGAAGATCAGAGAGAGAAGGAAAGAAAGAAAATCAATGGCGTCGGTAGTGGGATGAGGTGCGGCGGTGCCGTTCTGGAGAGCAGCGGGGATGATGTACATATCCTACTCGAACATTTGTGCGAATCTGGTGAGGAACTGCCTCAAGGAGCCATTCAAATCCGAAGCCCTCACTCGCGAGAAGGTCCATTTCTCCATTTCCAAATGGGATAATGGCGTTCCCCAGAAGCCTAGTAATCCTCTATCTCTTTAGATTGTTGGTCTTTTCTTTAATTTGTTTTTGTCAATCCGCTTGGTTGCCGAGAAAAATTGAGGAAAAAGAGGAGGAATTAAAGCATAAACTCATCATAGCTTCATTTTGTCTTTTTCATTGAATTTAGTGGTTTGGTGAATCTGGATCTTTTTAGAATGCTTTTCAGGATCTGTTTGGTGGGCGAGAAAAAGTGAGGGAGAATGAGATTAAAAAAATTGCGTAGAAAATAATCATAAGCTCACTCTTTTTGTTTCAATCAGTTTTGGATTTTTTTTTCTTTTTTCAAATTGTAGTGTATGTCATATTTCTTGGTAACTAATTGTTTGATTAACAAGAATCTTGGTTGAAATTAGGATTTGTTTGGCTGCTGAGGCATTTTGAGTAAATAAGGGTGAAATTTTGAATTATTTTTCATTGGCCTGAACGAAACTTAGACTATACTATACATTATAGGACTTTTTTATTTTCTTTTCTTTTTTCTACTGAAAACTGAAACAGCAATGTAAAAAGAAGGATTCAAATTTTCATTCTTTTGTTTGTTCCTTTGATTCTCAACAAGCAATTGAAGGGTTAGGATTATTTTGACTTGTACTTCTTGGTTGAGATATACACTGCGAAAGGAAAATGCTATAATCTTACTCTGAGCCCATGTACTAGATGACTTGGATGTTGCCACGACAACACCTTGTGGCTAACATGTCAGAGCAATGGGTGAACATGTCAGCATGCATGGTGCAAACTATCAGCATGCATGATGTGAACTGTCATCATTGTGAAGAATTGGTAATAGGTTTGCTAACAATATTTTCCATTTCCCGTGTCAGTGATGATGTTGGTTGCGTTAACCTCTGTCTTCACAAATGTGTTTCCATCTCCTGCCTATGGTGTTGATGCGTGTTTAGAGTGGTAGAGGAATTATAAGGAACTTATAATCCCCTTGGTTTTCCATGTTACTTATTAATAGAATGTAGACAAAAGCCCCACTCCATGCTCTTTCTGATTGTGAAAGGCTGTTTGACCTGCTGTTGTTGTTTTTTTCCAAAAATAAATAAAATTTTTTATTTTTTTTAAGCAAGAGGGAATTTATTTGAAAAAACCTTTGACTGTTAGTGAGTCTCATAGATCAGCTGGATAATTTACTTCAAGGTAGAATCTTACAAAGTTTTGAGACCTAAAAGGGTGATATACTTCTGCTGAAGAGCTTAATGGATAGGTTTTATAATTTAACTTTTTTGCATGTTAAATAGAAACCTCTTCACCATATAGATTTTTATTTTTTTTTTAATTTATTTATTGATTAATACTTCATTAGAAGTTATGTCTGTGCCGAATAGGCTTCTATAGGTGAAAATCCTTGCTTGTTCAATGTTAGACTACCAACAATACGTGGTTGTATAAATGAATTTCATTCAGTCTGCAGTATAAAATTCCCTCATTAATTTATTTTTTGTTGTTTGCTATCTAATTTCCTTGCTTTCTAGTTAGTTGCTGAGTGTGTCAGTAACCATATTGGTGAATGTTGGCTTTTGATTATTTTCAACTGGTGATGCATATTAGTTGTGCAATATGGAAATTATTTCAGTGTTTGTCATGAGATAATTGTCCACTTCTTTGAATTTTCCTATTATCTTTGATCTTTTCTTTATTGTGTGACAATATAAAAAATATTCTCTAGTATAAATGTTGTTAATAAAATAAGAGTGTTTTATATCCACAAGGTTTTATTAATTAAACTGATGAACATTGTTGAATCTGCAAGCTTGGGATGCAACCTTCTTGATAAAATTGGTGAATACAATTGAATCTACAAGCTTGGGATGTAGTTTGGGGTGGGGGAAATGATGTTAGCCACAGGAAAGTTTGATTATAAGGAGGAGCCAGTTTTCCCATGTTGGTGCTGCTTGTGAAAAATTGAAGGAGAATATCCTTGATTTTTTATTTTGTTAAGTTTAGATGCATTTGGTGCATGAAATTAATAGTGAGTATGATTTCTATGAATTTGAATTTAGATATTTCATTATTTATGATTGAGAAAATTAAAATTTCTACTCAACTTTAATTTCAATTATTTCTTGGGTAATGTGAGTTTTTATCTATTTAAAAGCCAAAATAACATGAAAGATATATTTGGAACATTCTTTTTCTCTTTTCCTTTTTGCATTCCTTTTAGAAACTAAAAAGAAGTATATTTTTATAGCTATTTAGGTCCATAATATAAAAGCACAATAATTAAACTTAGAATTCATTCTTAAAAATATTTAATTGTAGTTAGATATCTAATTTCTCAATTTGAGTTTTCTTTTTGTTAACATGGTTTGTTTTCTCTACCATAAGTTTGAGATAGAGGTGTTGACGATTTTGGGGTCTTTTTAGAGGGCAATGCTTGAAGATTAATGCTAGAGATATGGTATCTACAAATTGCATATATGTTTGATGTATTCTTGTAATGAAAGTACCTTATAATTTGAAAATGGCTATTTTGATATTTGTTACTTACTTTTCTATTAATGTTGTGTCTATCCTATTAGGTATCCAAGAAAAAAGAAGAAGATGATGAAGAATTAGAGACCCTCTTACGAAGATAGTATTGTACTTTTTAATTTAAGTTTGTATATTATCTTAATTGAATGTTTGTAATTAATTTTTTTATATAGAAAATAGAGAGTAACTAGAAAAATATTTATTCCATTGTGTTTTTAATATTCAAATGTATATATAATAATTTTTTTCCTTGAGTAATAGTTTATTTGTGTGGTTTTAGGACTTAATTATTATAATAATAATTAAATAGTACCAAATATGGTAATAGGTTAATTTTCCATTAAAAACTAAAAATTGTAATAAAATAATATTAAATTTTTCATAGGCAACCTTGATAAATGGTTAATGCCCAACATTGACATCTGCAATAGCGAGAAACCTTGACATATTATACTTATCCTTAACATTTGTTGTAGCAACCTTGGCAGAAAAGCAAGTTAACATTAACATAAGATCAAAGAATCTTGACATATGTTGAATCCAACCGTGACAAAAGTGAAAGAAACATTGACATATGTCATACTAACAAAGATTCCATAATTAGTAGAAATAGAAACAATCTTCATATATGTAAATGTCAATGTAGATTTAAACTTTTCTTGACACTGGCATAGATGACATATATGAATAGTAACATACCTTGACAGATATACCATATCTTGATGGTGAAAAACTGTCAATGAAAGCCTTTTTTCTTGTAATGGCTATGTATTTGTAATTTTGGATTTGTACATAGTTTCAGGTTATGAACATTTATTTATTTATTTATTTTATAGCTTCTGGCTATATAATATTGTTTTGTATAACTTCCAGTTATACCTTATAATTAAAAACAAATAATTAGGTATCATATATATAACTTCTAGTCATATATGTGTAATTTCCCCCATAACTTTTGGTTATAGGAATTGCACATATCTTTCATAACTTTTGGTTATAGAGATTGCACATATTTTTCATAACTTTTGATTATAGAGATTGTACATATTTTTTCATAACTTCTGATTATGAATTTACCCTATAATTTATAATTTATCTCATAACTTTTGGTTATAAAGAGTGTACATATTTATGCATTCAAATAAAATAAATGAAAATAGAGAGTCAAAGGGTAATAAAGTAGAAAATCATGATATAAGTTTATCACATACCTTTTTGTGAGAAAGAAGAGAAAAATCTTTTTACTTTTCCGAATGGAAGAACATTTTTATATTTCTCTAAAGATAAAGAATCTTTCTATTTCTTTTATAGAGACTATTCGTGCTGATAACGTGTTGTAAAATTATAAAGTGAAAGGAGAAGAAAACAAGAAAGAGAAATTAGGATTTAGGAAGAGAATAGAATAGATTTTCATTAGAAGTACCTCCCTTTTATAAGGAGTCACAAAAAGATATACATCAATATGGATGATCGTCCACAAGTTCCCATAATCCCATAAATTCTCGTATTTTCTAACAATAATAAATTTAATTTTTTTTATAAACTCAATTTTCATATAAAATTGATAATAGGTTTTTTAAAAAATTTAAAAGTGAAACAAACAAAAAGTAATAGATAATATTTAAAAATTGAAATGTTATTATTTATCTTATAAATAAAAAATAATATAAAATTAAAGTAGTTTCTATTTATAGTTATAATTAATTAAATTAATTTAAAGATAAAATTAGAAATAAAGACAAAAATACTCTTAAAATCAATATCTAACTTAATATCAAATAGTATTTTTTAATATCAAATTTTAAACATAATTTATACTTTTATAACTATTATTATTGATAAATAATATATGCCATTAATTATAATTATTTGTATATTTTAAATTTAACATATAAAATTAATTAATTTTATAATATATATATATATATATATATATATTTATAATAATTATATTATTGTATAATTGATACATGTTTTCTAAATTTTAATTGTATTTTTAAATAATAATACAATGTGAGGTCGCTTAAAAGTCAAGATGAGGACCAAAATATTTTTTTAATCAACATAATATGATTAATATAATTTATACTTTTATAAATATTATAAATGATATCAATAATAATAAACATAAAATCAATTAATTTTACAATACATATATTTATAATAATTTTATTCTTAAAATATATTATTAGTACGTTAAGATATCCTTAAAAATAGTAAACATGGAAAAAATTTAATTTTTTAAAAATGTCTCTTGAAGAGACAATTTCTTCCTTTAATTTTTCTTCTTCTTTTTTTTTTTTTAGACAAATTGCTTTTTCATATTTTTTTTCCTTTAGCTAATAATTTTTTTACATAATTAAATAAAAAGAAATCATCTGAAGAGACAATTTTTGTTTGAATATTTTTTTAAAGAATTTTTAGAAATATGAAAGACCATTTTTACCTAGAATTTTAAAAAAGAAATCGTCATTTCAAGATACAATTTTAACCTATAATTTTCTTTTTAAAAGAAATTTTAGAAATTGTCTCTTCTTCAAGATGATCTTTGTATATATATTTTTTTAAAGAAAATAAATCATCTTTTCAAGAGACTATTTTTACTTCAAATTCAACCTCTCTTTCCTAATTAACAAAAACCACAATAAATTTGGAAATATTTCTTTGACTAGGATAGTCTATGACTTGTTTTTTTAAACTACGGTATACTTACCAAAAATCCCTCTCCTAGCCAAAGTTTATAGGACATGTCACAGCCACTAGTAGGATTGAAAATAAAAATGCATACAGGGAAAAATGAGGAGTAGCTTTCATGACTTGTCTGGATGTGCTAGCAAGACTTTTGAACTAACTGGCCCAAAAGACACGCATGATGGCTATTGTTATTAAGATTCTCTAATTTATTTTTTCCAACTTTGGAACCATCCTCACGCGACTTGTTACCAGCTTTGGACTCAAATTTATATGGGCGTATAGACTCGTGCCACCTTAGATATTGAAATCAAGCTTTGAGAAAAGTCATCACAGTCGGCCAGAACTGCAAGAAAGTTGGTTGTGCTCTCGGGGTATGAAAATCAATAAGGGGTATAAAAATCAAAAAGGGTACCACTTTGTTCACTCACAAATCCCGAGGCTTCCTGAGCTTCAATGACTTCTTGTAATCCCTTCGGGGCCATGAATATAAGGAAAGAATCATCTCATGTAAGGGAAGAATACTCTCAATCAACAAATAGCTCATACATTGCGATGAGGGAAGAATGATCTCAATCAATTAACAACTCACACACTGATCATAATTAGAGCATCACAGCCCCTTTTCACTAAAGGACTTGGGAGCTTTCCATTCTTTCTTGGAATTGAAGTGTTTTGGGGTTCCACAAGACACGGAACATGGAACAAGCTAAAAGTTGCCCTACACTAGCAATTATGGGCCTATAGCTATCCAGCTCTACTAGACCTAAGTTGAACAATGAGAAGTTGTATCACAACACTGTAGGGGCATTATTGTTAACCAAACTTTTATAAACTTTATGCGGAAATAATTATTTTTGAAAATAATTTTGGATACATAAAACAAATAAATGGAAGTACTAAAATAATGATCATATTCTTACCTTGATCCATGAAGTGAGATTAAGTCACCTTGTGAATTGTATTGTCAAGGTCTTCAACTCACTACTCTCATATAGTGGATGGGTCACTTGTGTGGTGTATGTTGTTAAAAATTAAACAACAAGAAAGAAAAAAAAACATAAGCATAAGAGTGTGGCTTGGGACCTCAATTTATAATAAGTTGTACATCTCTTAGTCTTCCCATCAAAGACTATATGGGAGTTATACTCATTATTTACACCCATTATGTACAAATTAATGGGTAATGGTGGGTTATGAATTTGAATGCATCCATATAATTGCATAGGTTATACCTTTCCATTTTCCTCCATTACTCATAAAC